>NW_026652276.1:152208005-152677891 GCF_009828535.3 Hylobates moloch | reverse complement strand
CACTGCATTAGGAAGTGCGGTTTATTACACATCCTAGCACCTGCACACTAGGATCTCAGAACTGCATGTGCCTGGCCAGAGGTAGACGGGATGCAAGAGCCACATCTGCTCAGCTCTGGTCCTGCCGAGATCTGAAGCTACTATTGACACATTCTGAACTATGAGCAATGGTGTGGAGGAAGTAAGTTCTATTAGAGCAGGGTGTGGTGTCTCTACCTATCTTCACGCATGCACCCTTGTGAACTTGGAGACTGAAAGAAGAGTACCAAGTGATATTTTAATAAAAAGTACCCTCAAGACTCCAATAGAGCTGATATCTAGTTCTTCATTTACTAACTTATTTATGGACATGTTAAAAATTTCCCTCATTTGTGGCAGATTTGGGTCAATGGTATGATCATAGCCCTTAGCACAGTTCCTAGTGGATAGTAAGCACTTGGTAAATATTTGTTGAATGAATGAATTTAACGATAGAAAAATTAACTGGTGCTCTGAGTAAAGGTTTAATGGGTCTGTTGCTTGATATGAAGAAGAGCTTTACAAGTTCTTATGTTTTATATGAATCTCTTAATTTTTTTGTATTTTATAAGTGATAAGTGAAACTGATTTTGAAATCTGACATTTTTATTTTGGATTCTTCATTTGCAGGTCTATACCAAAATCCTTTGTGCCAATATAACCTGTATCGTTTATATATCATCTACCACCTTCCAGGAGTGGAGCTGCTTGACCGAAATCGTAAGGACCCTTCCTTCTTGCAAAGAAATATTTGAGAAGTAGTCTTATAGCTCAGCGGTTTAAAAACGAAGACTACCTTTGAAAATATGTCTTTGTAGAAAATGTATCTTTGAATAATTGTCTTTGTAAATGGAAGTTTTTCAATTATTTATTTTTGAAAGATTTGCTCTCCAAAATTTGCCCTAATTTAGAAATTCATGTCTCTTTACTACTTTATCAGAAAGGCCCTCTAACTGAGCTGAGGAAAGTATTCCTTCTGGTCCTGGTTTTGACATTAACAGGTTGGATGCCAAATCGTTTACTTCCTGGCACCTTAGTTTCTTATCTCAAAAGTGAGGGAATCGGAATAAATCTCATAAGGCCTATTTAAGTTCTAAAATTCATGATTTTAAAATTCTGTAAATATATATATATTGAAACATACAATGAATTATGACTTCTTTATGAATACATCTTCAAGATAGCATGTCAGATTTCTATAAGCCACATGCACACACACACAATCAACCTCAGCATATTACACTTAACATTTTTTGAGGCCTATTTTGCCCCCAAATGCTATATTATCTATCTACTTACCTTTCTGTCTCTACAGGTTTGAACATTCTTAATAGTTTATTACTGAGTAACCACTTTCTATAGGATACATCGGAAACTTATGGTTATACCTCTCCTTTCTAATAGCCTTGAGGAAATGAAAGGATGTTTCATCCTAAAATTTTAGTCATCCTTGGTGATGTGTTAAAGGGCGTTTGGGATGCATTAGATTGAAGGATTAAGCTCTGTCTTGTGACATGTGGGGTGTATATTGAGTGCTTGTAAGATTATGGAAATAACTGTGATAGCCCCTTTACAAAACAGTTTTGACAGGATGTTCACATATACCATAGTTTAGATAAATACATTCTTGAAAGTGTTCAGTTCTATTTTGAATCACCCTGCCTATTTATAATGTTATACAATAACATTACTTTTTGCATTTATCAGAAGTTACAGAAAAAGAAAGAAGATCAATGATTACCATTTTTAACCATAAAAAGGCTCATATCGTTCAATCAATAGCATTCAGAGGAAAAGTGGATGCTTCATGGGATCCTAAATCACCATTTAAGCAAAAACCAGCCCAGAGAGTACCTTCAGGTATTTTGTAAAAAAAAAAAAAAAACAAATTTAATGAAATTAAAACTCCTCAAACTTTTGGGTAATTTGATTGTAATAATAACAACTACAATTTACAATAAACTTAAGTATCTATATAATGGAATAATTTCTAATATATTTGCTAACTTTATAATACTTTTAGTCCAGTTAAAGTAGGTATGCAATTTTCATCCTCACTCATGCATGTGAAATTAAATGGGGTGCTGTGATAATAATGAGATAATACATTGAAGCCTCTATCCCACTATCTAACACAGTATAAAGGGTTCAATAAATAAGCAATTGTTATTTTTATTACCACTAACATGGATGATTTTACCAATTAAGGCTATATAATTTTTGATAATATAGAAAAATATGAGAAGAAATAAAGATCATCTGCAATTCTGCCATCCAGAAATAAGCACTGGTAATATTTTGATTATACTCACATACAGGGTCATTATATGCAAGTATAACTTGAATATTTTCAGGATGTTTCATTAGTAGGAATTTAATTTCGTATTTGTAACAGAAATGCAGAAAAAATAGGGGTTTAGTTTTCTCAGACAGCAAAGAATACAAAGATAGGGTATCTAGGGTTAGCGTAAAGTTCTATGATGTTGTCAGCGTTCAAGGATATATCTGTCTTTTGTTCTGCTACTCTTAGTGTGCTTTATGATTACAAGGTGGCTGGTATACCACCAAGCCTCACATCTCCATTCCAGGAAGGAAGAGAGGGTGGATGAGAAAAGGTGCAAAGGTAAAATCCTTTTCTTTATGACACTTTGCCAAAGAGACAACATACATTTTTAAAAAACCAAACCAATTATCTAGAAATACAGGGGAAATTGAATTGAAAAATAGTTTGGAAGAAGTTACTCAGAATGCTACATGGAGAAAGAAAGCAATAGAAGATATGAATTAGATGTTGAGAAAAGGAGAGACATTAGAAAGAGAAGGTCTAATATAACTTTAGTAATAGTTCCTGAAAAACAAATTATAGATAGAAATTGAGCAGAAGGTAATGTTTAAAGTGATAATGGCTGGAAATTTTCCCAAACTGATAAATAAATTCTTAGATTGACCAGACAATTACCAGAATTAGCAAAGAATTCTTAGATGCACCAGATGAAATGAATTCAAATACAAAAAAGACACATAACAACAACAACAACAACAAAAGTCTTCGCCAAAGGCAAAACCATCTTAAAGCAGTCGGAGAGAAAACCCAGATGACCTACAAAAGAATAACATAGAGATTCACAACAGACTCTCCAACTACAATCGTGGAAGTCAGAAAACAGTAATTGAAAGTTTTTAAAATGCTGAGGACAAGTAATGGCTAACCAAGAATTTTATAACCAACTCAATTATTATTCAAGAATGAGCAAAAGGTAAAGGAAAAGAAAAAGAAGAATGAGGACAAAATTAAGACTTCCCTGAACTTTTTATTGTGAAAATTTTCTAACAGAAAAAGTTAAAGAATATTAAAATAAATATTGGTATATGCCCACATATATTCAACAAGCGTTCATATTCTGCTATATTTACCACCCTCCATATCTGATGCTTTGCCTCTTTATTTAAGGACAGGTGGCCAGGCACGGTGGTTCACACCTGTAATCCCAGCACTTTGGGAGGCCGAAGTGGGCAGATCACCTGAGGTCGGGAGTTTAAGACCAGCCTGACCAATATGAAGAAATCCCATCTCTACTAAAAATACAAAAATTAGCCGGGCATGGTGGCACATGCCTGTAATCCCAGCTACTCAGGAAGCTGAGGCCGGAGAATCACTTGAACCTGGGAGGTGGAGGTTGCAGTGAGCCGAGACTGGGCCATTGCACTCTAGCCTGGGCAACAAGAGTGAAACTCCATCTTAAAAAACAAAACAAAAAAAAAGCAAGGACAGGTCTCCTCAGAAGACCTGTCCTTCCTAAATGAATGACTTACACTTCATTTGGCATTTCCAACTACAGTGTAAATTGGAAAATCAATGTATTGCCGAAGAATTAAAATGTTTCACCGGCAGACATCATTACATTTCACTCTTGTCAACCTAAAAAAAGACATCAGAGAAAAATATCTCTTAAGATAATGAATTTATTTGGGAGTAAGCAAAAAGAATTATAACCCGGGATGCACAGCTATGACAAGCCACAAGTGCAAGAGAGGAAGGGAAGGGAAGGAAGTTTTTAATTGGGAAAAAGTGGCCAGGTGTGGTGGCTCACGCCTGTAATCCCAGCACTTTGGGAGGCCGAGGCAGGCAGATCATTTGAGGTCAGGAGTTTGAGACCAGCCTGGACAACATGGCAAAACCCAGTCTCTACTAAAAATGTAAAAATTATCTGGGTGCTGTGATGGCACCTGTAATTCCAGCTACTTGGGAGGCTGAGGCAAGAGAAACGCTTGCACCTGGGAGGTGGAGGTTGCAGTGAGCCAAGATCATGCCATTGCACTCCAGCCTGGGCAACAGAGGGAGATTCCATCTCAAAAAAGAAAAGAAAAAAAGAAGAATTCACATAAGCCTCTTGGAAGCACAGTTCATTGATTCCAGAGGCCCAAAGCTACGAGTTCATTGGTGGAGATTCTGTTACTAGGCAAATGTTCTTCTGAGAGGATCTTATCTGAATTGTTGAGTCCTAAAGAATGTATAGTGATAAACCTAGTCATAGAAATGTGTGCATACATGAGAAATGTAGGTCATGACAAACATGAGTTGTGTGCAGGACACAAAATAATGTATTGTGGGGGTTATTTTGGAATGCCCTTGAGACAGGTCTTATCGGACATGCAAGCGTGAGCTCTCCTCCTTACTGCCTTCTGGCTCCAATTTGTTTGATTCTGACAAGAATGATTTCATCCTGGTATCTGCAACTTTCACACTTTTAAATAATTTAGACTGAAAGTTTAAAAATAAGGACATTTTCCTGTTTAAGCATAATGCCACTCTCACACCTTAGAAAAAACTGATTTGTTTATATTATTTAAAATATAACTCGCCAGGCATGGTGGCTCATACCTGTAATCCCAGCACTTTGGGAGGGCTAGGCGGGTGGATCGCCTGAGGTAAGGAGTTTGAGACCAGCCTGGCCAACATGACAAAACCCCATCTCTACCAAAAAATACAAAAATTATCTGGGTTTGGTGGCGAGCACCTGTAATCCCAGCTACTCAGGAGGCTGAGGTATGAGAATCACTTGAACCCAGGAGGTGGAGGTTGCAGTGAGCCAAGATCACACCACTGCACTCCAACAGAACGAGACCCTCTCTCAAAACAAACAAACAAATGAAAAACCCATATTCACATTTTCTCTATTGTTCCAAGAAGTTTTCTACAGTGCTTTTTCAAACCAGAATCTAGTCAAGATTCACAATTAGATTTGTTACGCTCTTCAGTGTCTTTTAATTTAGAATAGATCCCCTGGTTTTTGATTCTGTATTTTTTTTTTCCATGACTTTTTCAAGAGACCAGGCCAGTTATATTGTAGAATGCCTCAATTTTAAATTACTTCCTTAAGGTGTCATTCAATTTGTTCCTTTATTCCTAGTATTTCTCATAGAATGAAAGTAACATCCATAGGACGTGTTGTAGGTGCAGAAGAGCATAGTGTAAAGCAGCGGCTTTCAGAGTGTAAAACAAAAATGAAATTCTAAGGCCCTTCAACCATCTGAATGACCCCTCCTCTTGGCCAAGAGCATTCCAAGTTAACCTGAAAAATTTGTTCGGGACGTGAGGGAAGGGGACTCCGGACATGACTCCTTATACCCCCCTCCCTTTTGGAATTCAGGAAAAGCCAACAAGCATTAACATCAACACAGATATTAAGTCTGATAAATATTTACAGTTGTGGTGGCCGGGAAGATGGCCGAATAGGAACAGCTCCAGTCTGCAGCTCCGTGCGAGATCGACACAGAAGGCGAGTGATTTCTGCATTTCCAACCGAGGTACCTGGCTTACCTCATTGAGACTGGTTAGACAGTGGGTGCAGCCCACGGAGGGACAGCCAAAGCAGAATGGGGTGTCGCCTCACCCAGGAACTGCAAGGGGTTGGGGAACTCACTCTGTTAGGTAACAGGGGTAGCTTAATGGCGCTGGTTCCGGGTTCTTCTTCCTCCTCGATACAGAACCACCAAAGAAAAACCAATCAGAAAGAGAGCCTTCCCGCCTTAGTCTGAGCCCAGCCCCCCAGCCAACCATGACCTCCACGTAACGTCTCAGAGTATAAAAAGCCCAAGCCCCGAAGCCCTCTCTCTCTGCTTCCTCTTCGGCTCCCTACCTGACGCCTCCAATAAAGATCTCTTGACCGTAACCGGTGCAGCGTGGTCTTAGCCTGAGTCTGTAGAGTCACTCTTTCACCCTGCCCTATCTAAGGGAAGCCATGAGGGACTGTGCCCTGGGGAATGAAGCTATCTGGCCCAGATACTACACTTTTCCTATGGTCTTCACAACCCTCAGACTAGGACTTTCCCTTGGGTGCCTACACCACCAGGGCCCTGGGTTTCAAGCACAAAACTGGGCGGCCATTTGGGCAGACACCGAGTTAGATGCAGGAGGTTTTTTTTCATACCCCAGTGGCACCTGGAATGCCAGAGAGACAGAACTGTTCACTCCCCTGGAAAGGAGGCTGAAGCCAAGGAGCCAAGTGGTCTAGCTCAGCGGCTCCCACCCCCACACAGCCCAGCAAGCTAAGATCCACTGGCTTGAAATTCTCCTTGCCAACACAACAGTCTGAAGTCGACCTGGGTCGCTCCAGCTTGGTGGGGGGAGGGGCGTCAGCCAAAACAGAAGCTTGAGTAGGTGGTTTTCCCCTCACAGTGTAAACAAAGCCGCCAGGAAGTTCAAACTTCAGGGCTAAACCAGGAAGAACTCAAATCCCTGAATAGACCAATAACAAGTTCTGAAATCGAGGCAGTAATTAATAGCCTGCCAACCACAAAAGCCCGGGACCAGATGGATTCACAGCTGAGTTCCACCAGAGGCACAAAGAGGAGCTGGTACCATTCCTTCTGGAACTATTTTAAACCATAGAAAAAGAGGAACTCCATCCTAACTCATTTTATGAGGCCAGCATCATCCTGATACCAAAACCTGGCAGAGACACAACAACAAAAAATTCCAGGCCAATATCCCTGACGAACATCAATGCAAAAATCCTCAATGAAATACTGGCAAACCGAATCCAGCAGCACATCAAAAAGCTTATCCACCATGATCAAGTCAGCTTCATCCTTGGGATGCAAGGCTGGTTCAACATATGCAAATCAATAAATGTAATCCATCGCATAAACAGAACCAACAACAAAAACCACATGATTATCTCAATAGATGCAGAAAGGCCTTCAATAAAATTCAACACCCCTTCATGCTAAACATCCTCAATAAACTAGGTATTGAAGGAACATATATGAAAATAATAAGAGCTATTTATGACAAACCCACAGCCAATATCATACCGAATGGGCAAAAACTGGAAGCATTCCCTTTGAAAACTGGCACAAGACAACAATGCCCTCTCTCACAACTCCTATTCAACATAGTATTGAAAGTTCTGGCCAGGGCAATCAGGCAAGAGAAAGAAATAAAGTGTATTCAAATAGGAAGAGAGGAAGTCAAACTGTCTCTGTTTGCAGATGACATGATTGTATATTTAGAAAACCCCATTATGTCAGCCCAAAATCTCCTTAAGCTGATAAACAACTTCAGCAAAGTCTCAGCATACAAAACCAATGTGCAAAAATCACAAGCATTCCTATACACCAATAACAGACAAACAGAAAGCCAAATCATGAGTGAACTCCCATTCACAATTGCTACAAAGGGAATAAAATACCTAGGAATACAAATTATAAGGGATGTGAAGGACCTCTTCAAGGAGAACTACAAACCACTGCTCAAGGAAATAAGAGAAGACACAAACAAATGGAAAAGCATTCCATGCTCATAGATAGGAAGAATCACTATCGTGAAAATGGCCATACTGCCCAAAGTAATTTACAGATTCAATGCTATCCTCATCAAGCTACCATTGACTTTCTTCACAGAATTGGAAAAAACTACTTTGAATTTCATATGGAACCAAAGAAGAGCCTGTATAGCCAAGACAATTCTAAGCAAAAAAACAAAGCTGGAGGCAACACACTACCTGATTTCAAACTATACAACAAGCCTACAGTAACCAAAACAGCATGGTACTTATACCAAAACAGATATATAGACCAATGTAACAGAACAGAGGTCTCAGAAATAATGCCACACATCTGCAACCATCTGATCTTTGACAAACCTGACAAACACAAGCAATGGGGAAAGGATTCTCTATTTAATAACTGGTGTTGGGAAAACTGGCTAGCCATATGCAGAAAACCGAAACAGGACCTCTTCCTTGCACCTTATACAAAAATTAACTCAAGATGGATTAAAGACTTAAATGTGAGACCTAAAACCATAAAACCCTAAAAGAAAACCTAGGCAATACCATTCAGGACATAGGCACAGGCAAAGACTTCATGACTAAAACACCAAAAGCAATGGAAACAAAAGCCAATATTGACAAGTGGGATCTAATTAAACTAAAGAGCTTCTGCACAGCAAAAGAAACTGTCATCAGAGTGAACAGGCAACCTACAGAATGGGAGAAAATTTTTGCAATCCATCCATCTGACAAAGGGCTAATATCTGGAATCTAGAAGGAACTTAAACAAATTTTCAAGAAAAACACAACCTCATCAAAAAGTGAGCGAAGCATATGAACAGACACTTCTCAAAAGAAAACATTTATGTGGCCAACAAAGACATGAAAAAAAGCTCATCATCACTGATTATTAGAGAAGTGCAAATAAAAACAACAATGAGATACCATCTCACGCCAGTTAGAATGACAATCATTAAAAAGTTAGGAAACAACAGATACTGGAGAGGATGTGGAGAAATAGGAATGCTTTTACACTCTTGGGGCAGTGTAAATTAGTTCAACCATTGTGGAAGACAATGTGGCGATTCCTCAAGGGTCTAGAACCAGAAATACAATTTGACCCAACAATCCCATTACTGGGTATATACCCAAAGGATTATAAATCATTCTACTATAAAGGCACATGCACACGTATGTTTATTGCAGCACTATTTACAATAGCAGAGACTTGGAACCAACCCAAATGCCCACCAATGATAGACTGGATAAAGAAAATGTGGCACATATACACCATGGAATACTATGCAGCCATAAAAAAGGATGAGTTCATGTCCTTTGCAGGGACATGGATGAAGGTGGAAACCATCATTCTGAGTAAACTAACACAGGAACAGAAAACCAAACACTGCATGTTCTCACTCATAAGTGGGAGTTGAACAATGAGAACACATGGACACAGGGAGAGGAATATCACACACTGGGGCCTGTCGGGGGCTGGGGGGCTGGGGGAGGGAAAGCATTAGGAGAAATACCTAATGTAACTGACGGGTTGATGGGTGCAGCAAACCATCATGGCACATGTGTACCTGTGTAACAAACCTGCACGTTCTGCATATGTATCCTAAAACTTAAAGTATAATAAAAATATATATATATATATATATTTTACACTTGTCTAACTCACCAGGCATGGTGGCTCACGCTTGTAATCCCAGCAGTTTGGGAGGCCAAGGCAGGCGGATCATTTGAGGTCAGGAGTTTCAGACCAGCCTGGCCAATATGGTTAAACCCCATCTCTACTAAAAACACAAACCTAGCCAGGCATGGTGGCGGGCGCCTGTAATCCCAGCTACTTGGGAGGCCGAGACAGGAGAATCGGTTGGACCCGGGAGTTGGAGGTTGCAGTGAGCTGAGATCACATCACTGCACTTTAGCCTGGGTGACAGAGTAAGACTCTGTCTCAGAAAAAGAAAGAAAAGGAGGGATGGAGGGAGGGAGCAGGCTGTGACCCAACCACCTTGGGCACATGTTCTCAGGATCTCCTGAGGACTGTGTGATAGGCCCATTGGTCACTCATATTTGGCCCAGAATAAATCCCTTCAAATATTTTACGGAGTTTGACTCTTTTCATCAACAAGGGTATGGTCCCCAATCCAGCAGCATCAATATCACTTAGAAACTTGTTACCAATTCTTGCCCCAAACCAGACTTACTAAACTAGAAACAAGGATGGGACCTGAGAAGCTGTGTTTTATAAAGCCCTTCAGATGATTCTGATGTACACTCAAGTCAGAGATCAACCCATATAGAGGTGGCAGTACCAGTGTGGGATTAGACTCCCTTGGGTTTGAATACCAGATCTGCTAATAATTATAAGTTTTATTTTGGACATTTTCTTTAGATTTCTGATTTTTAAAATGAGTATAATATCTTGCTTTGACTGTTATGCTTGATGTGTAAAACATTGAGATACTTGATCTGACACATACCAAGTGTATAATAAGTTGAACTATTGTGTTAATCAGCCACTTCCTTGGTTTATGTAAAAGTCCTTCCTTTTACTTCATGTGAGAGGTGATGGCCCAAATGGAATGTTATTGGAGTAGACCATGCTGTGGTAGGAAAGGAGTCTTTAGATAGAAAATCTCCCCTCTTAAAAACAGCTAATGCACACAGTAACAAACAATGCAAGGTCAGCCCCCACAATCTATTTTTCAGTGCTATAATTATTATTGGTGTGATCCCTACCTTTAGGGATCTACATTACTTTTGTTTAACCAGATTGCTGAAAGAACTATAATCCTTTTTAAATTCTCTTTACTCCTTTTCATACTGAACCTCCAAAAACAAAATCAGGAGCAGAAAAGATAGAGTATTTTATTGCATTTGAAACTTTTTCTTCTTAATTAACAGATGTTGACTAAAGCCTCTAATAATTGATAGGACAATTATTATAAATCTACTCATTTTCCACAAAAGGCCACTATATCATAACAACTAAAAAGTATTTTTAGCCCAGAGTATGGCTTATTTTAGCATATCTTAATTAAGCAAACATTTATAATAAGACTAATAAAACACACCATGTAAATTTTTAAAATTTATCCATATAGTTTTGTAGCTTCTGTATTTGTTTTGTTATAAATCTTACCTTATGGTGACATTCTAAAAAATTATTAGAGTAATTCTAAGGGAAATATGATTTTATTGGAAAGAAACTACACTTAAAAATGTTTATGAAGCAATTGTAAAGCCACATTTTGATTTTATTATCCTTAATCTGAAGTTGAGAAAGAAACCAATTATATTTCGAATATCTTGAGAAGCAAGATCAATTTTAAGTTTTCTTCAAGTCCCAGCTATCAGTCCTTATCAAATAAGTATGGTTAAAAGGGTTGTACCAATTTTTATTACTGTCTCTGCGTTTTATTGCATGACAGCCGATATTCTCAGAACCAAAACACTTTGGGCTTCTACCTAGCTTTAAGAAACTGATTTGCAGATTTTTCACCAATTACCTATATCTAAATGTAGAAAGACATTAAGGGGTATTTAAAATAAAATACCAACAAGCTTTTAAAATCTCCATTAGTGGTCCAAAAGTGAAGCTGCCAGATTTCCACCATGTTTGCTCAAGACAGAGCTCCAGGTGCTGAGCCCACGCTGGGGTATAGTGTCGCAGAGCCTGGGCCTGGCAGATGAGGCATGTACTACTCGGGAAGACAGAAGGATAAGGCCAAAAAGGGAGGCCAGGCAGACTATTTAACAAACAGCAATTCACCAAAGAGTGCACCAGTACAGACAAGGCAGGACAGAATCCAGAGAGAACAGATAATTGAAAGTTATGAGTTGGGAGATCAATGGCTCAGGAAATCAAGTTTTGAAGACATTTCTGACTTTGGGTAGCTGTGACATACCAGGCACACCCAGAAGAGTAAATGCCAACTGCTACCTATGCATGAAGGTTCAGGTAGGTATTAGAGGTCAATGTGAGATCTAGAGATTGTTTGGCATAGGGCTGAGCAATTGAGGGATTTGTGTACAAGAAGAATTTGTGAAGGCAAAAATCAGCAGTCAACAGAGCTTCCATGTTGTCTAACTCCAGTGGACACTCTTTGCACAGAAAACATTTACTGAGGCCCCCCTAGAATTGTGCCATAAAGTAGCCCTGGGCCAAAGAGATAAACTAGAATTACTTTCTAAGGGAGATACCATATACAAAAATAGATTCCAGAGAGATTGAATATCTAAATGTAAATGAAATCAAAAAGTACTGGAAGAAAATACTTTCATAATCCCAAAGTGAAGGCCAATGAAAGCCTCACACAAAACCCAGAGGCCATCAAAGAGAAATGTTGACAGATTTAACTACATAAAAGTGAAAAACAATTACATGTATCCCATAAATATGTACAACTAGTATGTATCTATAATAATTAAAATAAAAAGCATCATATAGGAAGAAAATTAAAATGCAAGATTGGAGGAAGTCTTTATAACATATATAATAGGCAAAAGTTAATACCCATAATTTCTAAAGGACATCTCCAAGTCAATTTAAAAATCCCAGTAGAAAACAAAATAAACGACATGGACAAGACATATATAGAAAGAAAGAAATGTAAATAATGATCAGCTTCACTGATGATCAAATAAATGGAAATCAAAACAATGAGATACCATTTTCATCCAACAAGTAGGCAGAAGTTTTAAAGGGTTGTTAAAGATAAGGGGGGAACAAGCACAATTCATGTTATTTATGGGAATGTAAACTCATTCAACTCTCTTGGATGACCATATGGCAGTATCCACCAACATATAAAATGTGCAAACCATTTGACACAGCAACTAAATTTGATCTCTCCCCTACAGAAGTGCTTGCACATATGGACAAACAAAAAATATATAGGTATAAGGCTGCATGTTGCAACATTTTTTATAATAGCAAAAGTAGTAGAAACAAGTTGAATGGTCATTCATAGGAGAATGTTAAATAGACTACGGCACTTTTGTATAATACAAACTATTCCATTATAGAATTAATCCATAGTATATTTGGAGGTATTAAAAACACCTTGACAAGGTGGGCAGATCACCTGATTTCAGAAGTTTGAGACCAGCCTGGTCAACATGGTGAAACCCCGTCTCTATTAAAAATACAAAAATTAGCCGGGCATGGTAGCAGGTGCCTGTAATCCCAGCTACTCAGGAGGCTAAGGCAGGAGAATCGCTTGAACCCAGGAGGCAGAGGTTGCAGTGAGGCAGAGGTTGCAGTGAGCCAAGATCGTGCCACTGCCCTCCAGCCTGGGCAACAGAGTGAGACTCCATCTCAAACAAAAACAAAAACGAAAACAAAAAACAAAACCACACACATTGAAAAAATAGTATATTATGAGTAATAACAAAATTAGAATTTTGTCAACAAACAAATCTCTGTGTGCATGTACATGTATATGTGTGAGTACATGTGTGACATATAGGCTGGAAACATACACACAAAATTTTTTAATAGTGATACTTAATAGTAATAAGAGGAAGTGGAAAGGTTAAAGGGAAATTTCCCTTTTTACTCACTATTTTCTTTATTGTTTATATTCATTGTAAGTAAAGTATGTGCTTTTTGTAATTAAAAATGTAGAAGAGAACAGGGAAATCCTGTCATTTTTTGACAATATGGATGACACTGGAGGGCGTTATACTAAATGAAATAAGACAGACACAGAAGAACAAATACTGCATGATCTCACTTATATATAGAATCTAAAATAGTCAAACTCATAGAAGCAGAGAGTAGAATGGTGGTTGCCATGTGCTGTGGGGAAGGGGAAATGGGGAGATGTTAGTCAAAGGTACAAAGTTTAAATTATATTACACAAATGAATAAATTCTAAAGATCTTATATAATGTGACTATAGTTAGCCGTATTGTATACTTGAAATTTACTAAGAGAGTAGGTCTTAAGTGTTCTCACCACGTACACACAAAAAATGGCAACCGTCTGGCTGATGAATATGTTAATTAGATTAAGTGTGGTGATTATTTCACAATGAATACATATATTAAAACATCAATTCGTACACCTTATATACAGTTTTTATTTGTCAATTATACCACTAAAGCTGGGAGCAAAATGTAGAAAAAGAAAGAGGCTAGGATGATCAGAAACACACGAGAGACTTTCATCAGTCACTTGTGAAGGGAACAATGCTATGAATTCTAAGGCAGAGAGGCTTTGTGGTCACTGCTGCTTGTGGAATGGCAAGAGCTGATACTGTGGGCTTTATTGGCACAACAGGTGCTGGTAAAATCCATCGCTGGACGGGCCCTAGGCTTTCTGGAGGGAAATCAACAAAGCATTGACAGTCTCTGGAAGACGCCATAAGAAATCCAGGTTTTGGGGACTAGTCTTGGAGCTTCAAAGCTAGGAAGATCTAGATTCTTGTGATCTAGTATTTGTTTATTCTGTTTCTTTAAAGTTAATGCCAAGAATCCAAATGGTTGAAATGTTCCTAAATATTTCTCCTCATTTGGACTGTTAGTCCATTTATAGATGCATGTGCCTTTCAGAAGAAAAGGGATAGGTTTCTGCATATCAGCCTCAATATCTTAATTATAAAAATTCCCACTTGGATTCCATTGGTACATTATAAATTGACTAAGCTTTCTGTTCTCAGGGTTTTGAGATTTGTATTGTATTAAAAAAATTTGCCCCCAAACCTAAGGCAAAACCCACTATATCTAAGAGAAAGTTTTGCTTTGGAGTTAGATAAAAAGGCATTTTTGACAGATTGAACTATTTGTGTAAAGGATAACTTGAAAACAGAAAGCCCTGCTTTATACTTTTCCTTTATAGCATTGTTCCACTGTTTTTAAATGCTGGATAAATATTTTAAAATACTAACTTTAAAATGTATTTTTTTTTAGATTTTACATTTGCAAATAATGTAGACAAGTAAGTAATTTTATCTATACTTTTATTATCAGATTATTTCATAATTGTATTGTCCCTTTAAATCATCTCCATTTCCTAAAATAGATTTTAATGAATTAAAAAATGACTGACTCTTCAATAGATGAGAAAAATTGCTAGGTCTTTCTGTGATAAATGAGTTCAATCTCTGTATTCATATTGACATATTTAGGCTTTTAATATTACTATCAAAATCCCAAATAAGTAAAAAGATAATTTGATGCTTAAAAAAATAAACCTCGGCCGCGCTCAGTGGCTCATGCCTGTAATCCGTGTACTTTGGGAGGCTGAGGTGGGTGGATCACCTCAGGTCAGGTTGAGAACAGCCTGGCCAATATGGTGAAAACCCGCCTCTACTAAAAATACAAAATATTGGCCAGGCATGGTGGCAGGCGCCTATAATCCCAGCTACTCAGGAGACTGAGGCAGGAGAATCTCTTAAATCCAGGAGGCAGAAGTTACAGTGAGCCTAAATCATGCCACTGCACTCCAGCCTGGGTGACAGAGTGAGACTCTGTTTCAAAAAATAAAAATTAAAAAATAAACCTTAACGATTAGCTATTCTGAAAGTGGGGCTTTACATTCCTTGTTTAGCTATTCTCTAAATATGTTCAGTCATAGCAGTTATCATGTAGATTAACATTTTATATTCACTGGAATTTACATTTCCAAAGCAAGCACCTCACTAATACTACAGAAGACTTTTCTTTTTTTTTTTTTCTTTTTTCTTTATTTTTTTTTTGCACACAAAACAATAAACATTTTCTAAAAGTACATACTAACAAAAAGATGCATATCAAACATATTAGGAAGATTGCACATGGGAAGACGGGGAATAGAAATGGGGGGTGGGAATTAAAGAAAATAAATGAGAGAGGGACTTTGTATGGATCAATGATAATAACTCAGTCCTCTATTTGACAAAGAAGAAGGAGAAGGAAGAGGAAGAAAAAGAAAGTGGGATAAAGGATCAGAAAGGGAGGAAAATAGAAAAAATTAGAGTATGACTCCAGGGTAGACCTGTTTTGTTGTCGCTTGGTTCGTTGGTTGGTTTGACAGTTGTATTTTTCATATGTTTCGCCATGTTGGCCAGGCTGGTCTCGAGCTCCTAGCCTCAAGTGATCAACCCGCCTCAGCCTCCCAGAGTACTGGGACTACAGGCGTGAGCCACCACATCCAGCCCCCACATTGCTTCTGGCCTCTGTGGTAGACCTCCCAGACGGGGTGGCCGGGCAGAGGTGCTCCCCACATCCCACATCCCAGACGGGGCAGCCAGGCAGAGGTTCTCCTCACTTCCCAGATGGGGCGGCCGGGCAGAGACGCTTACGGAAGACTTTTCAAATTCATGAATACTGATGAATTTAGAGTCATCATTCTTTTTTTATTTTTTCACTTAAGATGTTTTTTCTTTGGATACAGTATTGAATATTATCTCCATGTACATTTATAAACTATAACATAATGTAGAAAAAAACTTAGCAATACAATGAACTTACAATAATAATATGCATATATCTATAAATATTTTAACCATCTCATTTAACATGACTGCATGAGTATGTGAGACCTAAACCGTGATAGTCGATCCCCAAATATGTTCAGATACTTTATTTATAAAATAAACAATATATACAATAAAAACAGTGTCCTTAGCCCGAAAGTCATTTGTCAGTGGAGCCCGCAAATTATTTGTTAGTGGTATTATATTACAAATAACACAGAAAAACATGGCATTAATTCATTTGAATAAAAATTTCATTTTGGTCAAATTTTCATTTTGATTGCTTCTTTTCTGATGTAATTGCTTTTTTTGCAGAACCGTGTTTGATGACCCAGAAGATGCTGTTTTTGTGAGGTCCATGAAGAGATCAGTGATGACTTTGACCTCTGTGAACTGGGACACAGTTCCAACACGAGAGGAAAGATACCTTGAAGAAGAAGGCACAGAACCAGCTCAAATGCTCACAGTTACACTGAGATAAGCCCTGGTATTTCTAGAAATCTTAGTGGTTTTCAGTTGTATATTAAACTTCCCTTGACTTAGCATATTACATACTTATGATGATGTTATTTGAGACATTTAAATGTAAACAGAAGCACCAATAATGCAAAATAATTCCTACATTTTAGGTTTTTAAATGTAAAGTTTAAGTAAAATTTTATACAGAAATGTATAAAATTCATAAGTGTTCAGTTCAATGAATTTTCAAAAATTGAACATGTTATGTAACTGGAATGCTAGATCAAGAAATAGAACATTATCAGGACTCTGAAAGCTCCCTCCTTCCTATACCAGTCACTACTCACCCTTCTAAAGTAATCATTGTCCTGATTTCTAGACAATAAATTAACGATGTCTGTTTTCAAAAGGCATATAAATGGAATCATAGAAGATGAATATTTTGTGTCTGGCTTTTTTCACTTGTTGTAAGATTCATCCATGTTGTTGCTAGAAGCAATGATTCTATCATTCTTACTGCTATATAATATTTCATTGTAAGACTATAACACAATTCTTATCTAGTGTACTCTTTTTGACTCTCATCTCTGGAGATATTTGCCACTTCTGGCTAATGGTCTGGGTTTGGTGTAGCCAGAAACTTGCTCCTCAGGGAAAACAAAAATCCAAATGCTTTTAGCAGTTGCCTAGTACTGAGTGACAAAAGTGAACATTGAATGTAACTCAAATTCATTACTGGTTTTCCCGAAGGATCTAGATAAAAGGCTTACAAAGGGCAGAGTGACATCTCCCTCTAGCTGATGGTGCTTGGGAAACACAGACATACCGTAGAAGTGGACTGGAATCAAAATAGGCAGGAGATGAAGGCCTAGAAGGAATAGCGAATTGACATTGAGAATCTACAGCCTCCATTCACCTGTGGGCACTTATCATTCTGTGCATGGCCAGAGTCTAAAAATTCAGATCTGTTCCCTGGAAAAAGGTTGCAGCTAAAATAAAGAAAATGCAAAGATTTGACCATTCATGTAGGTGAGTGGCTGGTATCATGACAAAAGTAGTTGTGCGTGGCTTCCAAGATTAGGTGATAGAAAGAATTGAGGCATTCCCTTGCTCGGGCTTGGGCGATAATCCAAAAGACAAAAGACATAGTCCCAAAAATGTAATTCTGGAAAAAATAATTAAAAAAAATTAAAAGACATTTGTTTACATTTTTTAAAACGGATTTGTTTGAGAAACATTATATCTACAGAACATTTTATAGGCCACTTTACACAATAAAATAGGCAATAATGACATATACATTTTTGCAAGCATAAGCACTCAGGTATATTAATGACAGTTGCACAGGTATAACAGTTATGAGTAGACAAACTGTATTCATAAAGAAATAGGTCAAAAAGCAAAATGTATATCACAAATGCAGACATACAAAAAGGACATCTCTTCATTTATTGAGGAAGTTTCAATATTTTCATGTACACACACACAAAGCTTACACACAAAATCAGTGTTGCAATAATGTACTTTTGTGAAGTCAGATTTGTGAAAAATGTATAAAACAAATTATAACTCTAAGTCTTGATATAATTCCTGTATTGGAAATGGAGGTATAAGTTAGCAAATTACAAAAAGCAATGCTCACAATTTAAAATCGTGGACAAAAAACTAAAAAGACAATTGTACATATGAAAAAGTATATTATGGGAATAGGTTATAAGCTATTGGGATGAAGTAGGCCATAAGAGTTGGCTGACTTTCACAATTATTTAAAATTTTATTTATTTATTTATTTTTAATATTTTTATGTAATAAAAAGTAAAAGTTCTTGTCCAGCCATCCGCATGGGGCATCTGTCTGTCTCTCACACAGGTCACTCAAGTTAATGGGAAATAAAGAACCGGGGGCCCAAGTCTCAGGTTATAAATAATAGAAAATAAAAGATCTTCTGTGTCCAGCAAGGAAATAGATGAGAGGATGGGAGGGCAATACTGAGTGGGGACAGGCAGGGGCAGAGCAGGAAACCCCCACCACCGCTGGACCCTGGCTCTGCCCTCTGTGAGGCCCCTCCTATTCAAGGTGCTTGGCAGGAATTCCCCAGCTCCCCCTGAGGAAAGGGGGGATGGGGAGCTGGGAGTAGTCTGAGCTGCTGGGGGAAGAGACATAGATCACTCTTCCCTCCACTCATGGAGGTCTCAGGTCAGGGCCAGGAAAATCTTCAGTTCCCCGGCGGGGTGGAAGGGGAGCTTCTGGGAGGGATAAGATTGAACTCCACCAGTAAGTCAGGAGACAGTCGGGGTCACTGAGAGCTTGGGGGTGTCCAATGTAGGGGTAGGGTGAGGGTGTGGAAGCTGAGAATGCAGGCACCCCACTCTGGGCACTGCGCTTTGCTGGGGAGCAAATAGTACATCACCTGGGGCAGGTGGGGAGCCCCAGGGTGAGGGGGCAGGGCTGCTGTGATTCCAGTTTGGACATGGGCCTGGGGAACATGGGCCGTGTTTGTGAAGCCATTGGGGCAGCTGCTGGTGTTGGTGGCATACACAGTGGCTGGCTGGGGGAAACTGCTCTGAGGGGACTGGGCAGAAGGTCCCGGTGGCAGAGAGGGCAGCATGCCTGTCAGGGCCCCTGGGTGGCACAGATTCTGCTGTGGCTGTCCACTGCCCAGATGTGGAGCCACCCCTGCCTGATGCTGGACAGGACTGGGGGCTGCAGGCTGGTTCCCAGTAGGCGTGACAGCCGGCTGCGGCTGGTGGGCATGAAGCTGTGTGGCATAGTGTGGGTAAGCCTGGTGAACAGTGACATAAAGGGCTTGGGGAGTGGGCTGCTCTGCAGAAGGGTACTGAGGGGTGGAGGATGACATGATGACCTGGGGATGGCTGCCCGACGTCAGCATGCGTGGGTTGCTTTGAAGCATGGGGGCAAACGCCGGCCGTGAGGAATAGTGGGCCATGGGCTGCATCATGGCGGGTGGGCCTGGGAACTGCTGAGGGTTGTAGGGGATGTAGGAAGAATAGGGCACGGCAGCACCAGAGGAGGGCCAGCAGCCACCACGGTGGGGCTGAGGCTGGCTCATGTTGGTCCCAGAGCTGTGGGAACAGGGAGCCTTTTGCTCCCCAGTACTTGCCTTGCTGCCCAGACATTGAATTGGATACAGGATACGGATACATCTGAGGTGCCTGCACAGCTGGTCCCATGTGGATCTGAGGTATGCAGGACATGTACTGGGGGCTGTATAGCCCACTCTGGCCTGCTGTTAGCACTGGGACGGAGAGAGCTGAATGAGTCCAAGGCCCTGGAGAATTTGGGGTACTGGTGGATTTATTCATAGACAGCAGAGGCTTTGTGGGATTGAACTCCTTGGTATTGGGGTTCTACGCTGATTTCTTTACTTGTTCAGCAATAGGGCCCTCATCCTTGTCCTCTTCTTTGATGAGGCCAACGGGGGGCTGCCAGTTTGGCTTGGGCAAGGTGGTGGGGGCATCTCTGGCCCCTCAGTGCCTCCTTCTGGTGCCAGGGGTGGTTTGTCCTCCTTATTTGATACAGACTCTGTCTTGGAGGAGACGGGGGACCCCATGGGCTCTGAGGTCAACAGACCATCAGCCTCCTTCTCCTTTCCTTTGGCCCCCTCCTTTAAGGTCCAGGAAGGAAAAGGATCCAGGCTGTTCTCAGGGGAACTACTGGGCTGAAGCTTAAACTGGGCCCCAAACTTTCTCAGTTCTTCCAGTTGGAATCGTTTCTGTTCATTCTGAAGACCAGAGACTTTCCCAGCTATCTGAGCCAGCTACTGGGGCTCCAGGGTTCTCCCAGGTTCTTGGTAGAGAGTTCTTTTACATCTGTGGGGGCCAGGGAGAAGCTGACGAAATGGAGCCCATTCCAGGATCTGAGACTGATAAGGTCACAGGGATGGAGGCTGAAGAGGTTGGCACTGCCAAGCCGATGGGAGGCTCAGGACAGGAAGCTGAGACTGGGGCAGGGGCAGCAAACTTGGGAGAACTCGGGGAATACATCTGGCCCACTGCAGGAGGAGGAACAGAAGTTTCTCCAGAAGGCCTATTATTGGGTGAAGACAGAGTCTTGGCACCTCTCAGAGGCCTCTGTGCCTTTGGGGACATGTGGGAAGGGCCTCCATTGATACCACGGGCCTCAGAACCTGGGCCAGGATTGCTATTGTCCAGATGGTGAGGGCCACGAGGTGGCAAATCGCTAAGGCTAGGCCGACTGCCCAGAGGGCTGCTGCATCAAACTCCTCCCCAGGGACCTTCCTGGACTCGTTGAGGCAAAAGGATGATATACTTCCCCTTCCTGGATGCCAAGCTGGGGCTCTCCCGCCCCGAGCCCTGCCGCTGAACCGCCCTGTGCTTCTCCTCTTCAGTGCGCCCATCGTCGCTCTCCATGGCGATCCGCAGGCGGTACTGGGAGCTTGATTCAATCTCTGGAGCCAACTGGGCCGCACACAGCTCTCACAGCTGAAACTCTTCCGAGTTGTCCTTTTCTAAGGGCATCGTATAAGGAGAAAGACTGCTGTCACAGGTGGTCTTCACACCGTAGTTTTCCTCATTGAACTTGAACATTTCTTTGGGCTCCCATCCATTGGACGTGTCGGACTCGAGGTCGTAGTTGTCGCTGTTGCTGTCACCCCCCTCCCAGCGCTGAAGCACCTTCTCTTTGTGTTCCCCATTCCTTTCGAGTCCATGGCGATGGCTGACTCGGTGAACTTGTCTTTAGTAGCGTAGCTGAAGTCAGCATTTCGGAAGTGAACAAGCATGACATCACTTGGCTTAAACACCATGGTGTCTACAGTGTCCTCCCGACAAGGACCACTTGCTGTCTCAGATGCTTTCTGGTGTACAATATCCACTGCTAGTTCAAAATTTGAGCTCAGCATCTTGCAGATACCCTCATAAGTGGTGCCATTTTTCACCTTTACATCACAAGTGGAGGCCACAACAGCTGTAAGGAAATGCAGCATTCTGGAATTGTTGCAGACGCCTTCAAACACAGGTGACTGTGGGGATCCCTTTCCTGTGCTCTGTCCCCTGGTGCTGCCGATGGCAGCGGCCCCCGGCATCTCCTGGTGTTGCTACTGTGGTGGCGGCTGCGTCGTCAAGATGCTTTCGGCTCCCCAGCGGAGCCCGCTCCCCACAGCCGAAGGCCCCAGACAGGCGGAGGATGCTGCAGGAGGCCCCGGTGGAGCTGCGGAGGAGGCATGGCCTGTTGCATCGGGGGCGGCTACTGGGGCTTGGACAGCTGTTGTGGCAGCTGAGGCTTCAACATGATAGCAGCGTCCGGAAGGGGAATTAAAAGGAAGGGAGGGAGACAGGGGGCCAGGGCTGGGGCCCCACGGGAGAGCATGGGAAGCAAGGGGGATCGGGAAGCCAGGCCTGCCATTGGCAGGCGGGGGGAGCCTCGAGGTGTCGGGGGCTGGAGAGAACCCCTATTCTTAATTATATTTTGAAATGTTGATGCAGGATTTTTTTGCTCTTTAGTTCAGCTAAATCCAGGTTCTTGTCTCACAACCAGGAAAAATTAGGCATGCAGACATGTTGAAAGGTGAGGAGGCCAGAATTTATTAAGTGAAAGGAAAGATTTGAAAAAAAGAGGGGTCATGCACGCAGGTTTCCACCTCACAAACTGAATGCCAGGCCACAACACATGAGTTGAAGAGGTCAGGTTCCTCCCACGCATAAGGCGCGAATTCCTGGTGGCTCCACCCTATTCTGCCAGTGCATTTGGGCCTCCAGTCCCTTGTGGCCATGCCCAGGCAAGACCCTGTGCAGGTTCCCTTATCTGCACAAAAACATCTGGCATAAACACTTGTGGAGCAGAGATTCTCCAGGGACCCTTCCTTATCTGCATAGGCATTTGTCTGCCTCCGACATCTATCAATATTGCATCTTGATGAATAGCTGCTTTTTTTTCGTTTAGGCATGGCTCTCCTTGTAGAATATGTTTCCATTCATTCTTCTTTTTTTTATATTTTTATCTTTGTCTTTATTTTTTAACCTTTTCCCTTTTACAAGAGATGATCATTTGACAAGCAAATGCTAGATTTGAAAGGGAAATTTCCAAGGATTATCATTGTTAGGACAGATTTCTCCTACATAGAACAGCTATGTAGCAGTAGCAAAAAAAAAAAAAAAAAAAAAAAGAAAGAAAAGCCGGGAGCAACAGCATGGGGAGGGTGAGCCCAATTCTTAAAAAAAATAAAATCCGGGCAGGGTGGGTGGCCCAGGCTTCACACCCAGCCCAGCTCAGTGAAGCCATGTCGTTGTCTGGGGTAAATGCCTGGGGTTTGTTGTCTCACCAAGGAAATCCAGTAGGCAGACACAAGAAGTGGATTTAGGAGCAGACCTTTAATAGGCAGAAGAAAGAGAAAGGAGAACAGCTCTCTCTCTTGCGAGAGAGGGGCTTCCGAATGGGACTTCCAGCCCATGGCAGAGTGCACCGGATTTTACAGACAGGCTTGAGGAGGAGGTGCCTGATTTACGCAGGGCCCACAGATTGGTTGGACCAGCTGTGACATTTATATAGTGCTTTGGGAAGCTGGCTAACCCACCCTAATCTTCTTATTATGCAAATAGACTTTCCACTTGGCCGTGCCATGTTGTCCGCTCCCTACTGCACAAGTGGTTGGAAAGGAAAAGGGGAGATGGAGCCAGCATTTTGAACATTCCTAGTCCCAGGTGGCCTTTTCCTATTGGCACAGCTGCCGGCATTCACCCTTGCAAGCTTCTAGCTTGCTTTTCTATGTCTGCAGCTCGATTTTACAGGCTGCTCTTTATTAGAAAATAAAATAATTTGGGGATGCTATTCATTAAAAGGAAAACCTTATTGAAGACTTCCTTACTCTCACTATCTGCCTAAATTATTTCTTCTTAACTCTTGTATCATCAGGAGGCTGGGGAGGCTGGGACAGGAGGTCTGAGGATGTAGTGAGCTAGGATCATTCCCACTGCACTGCAGTTTGGGTGACAGAGTGACCCAAAAAACAAACATTGGTTTGTGTCATCTGAGATGCAAAAAGAAAGAAAGAGAGAGTAAGAGAGAGAGAGAGAGACAAAGGAAGACCAACCAATAAAAAAGTTAAAATTCTCCAATGATGCAGCTACAAGAATGATTTTATGCCTTTTACAGTAACATGGATGGAGCTGGAGGCCATTATACTCCAGCTCATTATACAATGAACTAACTCCAAAGCAGAAAAGCAAATATTGCACGTCTCACTTATAAGTGGGAGCGAAACAGTGGGTACACACGGTCATAAAGATGGAAATAATAGATACTCGGGGACTCCAGAAGGGAGGAGAGTGGGAGGGGGACAAGGGATGAAAAATTACCTATGGGATAGAATGTTTGCTATGTAGGTATTGGGTACACTAAAAGCCCACTCCCCACCAGAATGCAGTATGCTCATTTAACAAACAAGCACATGTACCCCCTGAATACTTAAAAAAAAAAAAAAAAAAAAAATTCAGACAAATTGCTGTCTATAGGCAGCAAATGCAAATCAAGGCCCTTTCAAAAAAGGGAAGTAGAATAAGGAAAAAAGCTTATTGATCCTCTTGTGATTGATCGAGACCATATATCTAGATTGATCTGTATTCTAGGACTAGAAAAAATCTTCAGTGCCCAGAGTTAAATACCGCAATGCTTTCTACAGTATTTTAAATCATCAGAGATTAGGAGCACTTCACTCAACGGGGCTTGTACTACTAGAAAAGAAAGGCAGGTTCATGAGATGGATCTGTCTCAAAATTTTTGTTTTCAATTCTTGTATTATCACTATGCATCTGGACTGGAACATGGACTGGAAAGAATCAACACATCAAAAATATGACCAGGCCGGGCATGATGGCTCACGTAATCCCAGCAGTTTGGGAGACCAAGGTGGGAGGATTGTTTGAGCCCAGGACTTGGAGCCTGGGCAACAGAGTGAGATCTTGTCTCAAAAAAAAAAAAATAAATAAATGAATAACAACAAACAATAACAATGATAATAACAAACAATAACAAAGAAATAATAACAATAATAACAATAAACAACTAAGTGGGAGTGAGCAAAGTAAAAGGTAATTAAGATCACAGTTAATTGTACTTAAAGTTTCTTTTTAGCCTGTCTCTGTCTGTCTCTCTGTCTCTCTCTCTCTCTCTGAGAGAGGGTCTCCCTCTGTCACCCATGCTGGAGGGCAATGGCACTATCACAGCTCATTGCAGTCTCTACCTCCCCAGCTCAAGTGATTCCTCTAGTCCCAGCTACTTGGGAAACTGAGCTAGGAGGATCACCTGAGCCCAGGGAGGTCGAGACTGCAGTGAACTATGATAGTACACCTGCCTCCATTCATTTTCTACGTGGTGCTGCTCTTTTTGAAATTCTTCTATGATTCAATATACATTCACAGGAGCATTCCCTTTTAAATTTTCCCATCTTCTGTACCATGCTTCTATGTTGTTTGGAGTGCTCAGAATCTGTTCTGTATGCACTTATAGACAGACCACTAATTTGGCAGAAATGATATTGGTGACGGAACAGGAAAACTGTTGTGTAAGTGTTTTCCTGTCCTACTGTGCACATAATTATTTTTGAACGAGTCAGTAATTTTACTGGCTTCTCCAGGCAAATGCAGAGAAAGCTATTAAAAGCTCCTAGAATTTCACAGTTGGAAAGAATGCCAATGCAGACAAATTTCTAAACTCAAGTTTTTGTCATTGCTGTATTATGCGACCAATCCACTTATCTGATTTTTTTTTTTTTTTTTTTTTGCCAAAGCATTGGGCTGATTGGAAAAAACAGACTTTATTGATAACACCTTGAAATTCACTTTTAGAAGGCTTGATTGTACCTAATTCCAAATCTGTCATTATGGTTTGAGGATTTAGTTGGAATTCTTTTTTTTTTCTGCAAACTCCACCAAATCTTCAAATAAGCATTTGTAAAGTGCTTCACTTTTTGCAGTCATTAATACATAAATGAATGGATAAGCTCTGTAATTTTCAGATCCAACAGGGGCATGAATAGTACCTATCTGATTAAAAAACAGTGAGGACAGTTTTGAGTATGCCATTTGATAACTTACAGGTCACATTTGGCAGGCTTCCAAATTAACTGCCTGAGGAAAGTCTTGTGATTCACGTGAGTCCCTCAAATCTTATCATGAGTTCCTCAAACTGTTGATATACTGATTAATGCATAACTTACTGACATTGACAAGGACACTGATTTGTTTCTGAATCATAAGGTTTTGCTGATTTGTTTCTGAATCATGAAGTTGTATTGTCTTGCACCTAGAACGTTTAAGCCTGTATGTTGACATCTGTAGCCAATGATGTTAACCTCTGTATTGTACCCTCCAAAGAAAAAGGACAAGTCCAGTATGAGTACCTCTCCCTTCTCATAAACTTCCTTATAAAAGCATTCCAACTTGTAACAGACTTTGGAACATGCCTAACTTTGTTGGTGTCTTCCCATGTCCATCCTCACATTCAGTTTCCAAAAAATTTTTATCAAATTATTTCTGCCTCAACAGCCTTAATTTCGATCAACACATCCATGAGTCAAAGTGAAGCTTCTGCTAGTTTTCGTATGTTATATTTTCAATAGAAAAAGTCTATCTTCTTTAATAGTCAAATCCCTAACCAAGAATTGGTCACCCCTTAATTTTTTGTAATGCTGGAGGAATCTCAAAATCAGCAAACATCTTTGGTTCAGAAGATCTCTGAACTTGAATTTTTTTTGTTCTCTGATGAAGGGCATATTTTTAAAAATGCAAGCATGGTGTTATGTGTGAAGGGGAAGGAGCAGTACACAACTGAATAATCTGGCAGGAGAGATTTCTGTTTTTTTTTTTTTTGAGATGGAGTCTTGCTCTATTGTCCAAGCTGGAGTGTAGTGGCCCAATGTCAGCTCACTGCAATCTCTGCTTCCCGGATTCAAGTGATTCTCCTGCCTCAGGCTTCCAAGAAGCTGGGATTACAGGCACACAATCCCACACCCGGCTACTTTTTGTATTTTTAGTAGAGATGGAGTTTTACCACATTGGCCAGGCTGGCCTCGAACCCCTAACCTCAAGTGATCTGTCCACCTCAGCCTCCTAAAATGCTGGGATTACAGGAGTGAGCCACTGCACCTGGCCTCTTATATGTTTTGCTTGCATTTTCATTTCTTTGATGACCTTTGAAAAACTAGAAACATTGAAGGCAGATCTTCCCCACCCAATCCACTAAGACTCAGACACTAATCTCCTCTGGAAATACCCACGCACACTGAAAATAATGCTTTACCAGGTCGCTAGGCATTCCTTAATCCAGTTAAATTGACACCAAAGATTAAGTCCACAAGTCTACCCCTTGTTAGCTTAGCATCCATATGCATCTCCTTAAAACACACTTTATTTCCAAATAAGGACAATAACAAGGTAATAGTTCTGCCTAATATGCTGCACTACCCTGTGTACAACTGTAAATGCACTAATTGTGATTTGGGGGGTTTTAGATGTTAGGGATTTTTAACTTTAGGGATTTTGATCTTTAGAGGTAATAACGTTTGGAATTATGGCATTCGGGATTGCATCTTTGGGAATTATGGTTGGCACTACTCTTACTCTTTCTCCTGGATCACTTACATTGGGGGACTCCAACTGCCATGTCATTAGAACATTCAAGCAGTCCTCTGGAGTGGTCCATATTCTGAGGAACTGATGCCTCTTTCCAAAAGCCAGTACAGTGCAAGGCCTTCTGCCAACGTATACCGCAGACCCAGTTAAACTCGCAGATGACTACAGCCCTGGCTGAAAGCTTCACTGTACCTTCAAGCCAAAGACATCTGAAACCAGAACCACCCAGTTGAGCTGCTTCTGGATTTCTGGCCTGCAGAAATCATATGAGATAATGCTTACTGTTGTTTCAAGCTGATACATTTAGGGATAATTTGTTCCACAGCAACAGATAACTAATACAATATCCCACTGTAATCCAGGGTCCTTCGGTGGAGTCTCCAGCTAGCACTGAGAGGAAAGTCACAGTGAAGTTTCAAGGGTTCTTGAACAAGGCCACACCATCTGCAGCAGAGAACTAGTCACTGTTTAAATAGCACATCTAGGCATGCTGCTGCATAGATTCTACTACTAACCGAGAGTCTGACCCTTGACCAAGTAGCTGTTTGACCAAAGCTACTCATCATGAGCTGAGTACTATCAGATCCACCAAGCAATAACATTGAGTGGCAACAAGCCATTTCGTGATGGAAATAGTATATTTGACATCAGGTTTAAGGTGGCCCATACTTGCATAAGAAGTATTAATTTTTAATCAGATTGAAGTAAATTAAGGATGGGCTAATGTAACCTCTTGGTTAACCACTCAAAGAATCATTTTCAAATGTGTACTCTTTGACATTATATTCTTAATCCCACAATTACTGAAAATAAAACATTTACTCCAATTTTAAAATGTCTAAAAAATTTTACTTCATCTGGTAAGAGGTAGAAATTATTTTTCTTTTTACAAAACTGTGTCACCTGCATGAAAAAAAAAAGATGTGCTTTAGAACGCACTCCTCAATACTGGATATGTTATTCAACAATTAAGGGCTAATGAGTGGCCCTTCATTATTGTGAATGGGGAACATTGTATGAAATACCATTTCAGGAGAAACACAAAACAGAAGACATGATCTTTAAGTTACCTAAACCTCTGCCAAAATAGAATACATCATTATTGAGAGGGTATTTTAAATTAAGTTCTTTGCTTTAAACAAGAGACCCAGATGCGTGGCTCACGCCTGTAATTTCAGCATTTTGGGAGGCTAAGGCGGGCGGATTGCTTGAGCCCAGGAGTCTGAGACCAGCCCGGGCAACATGGCGAAACCCTGCCTCTACTAAAAAAAAACATTTAAATCCGGGAATGGCGGCATGCACCTGTAGTTCCAACTACTTGGGAGGCTGAGGTGGGAGGATTGCTTGAGCCTGGGAAGCAGAAGTTGCAGTGAGCTGAGATCGCGCCATTACACTCCATCCTGGGTGACAAAGCTAAACCTTTTCTCAAAAAAAAAAAAAAAAAAAAGAGAGAGAGAGAGAAAGAGAGAAAAGAAAAAACAATAACAACAACACAACAAGATGACCATTCAAACTGTCTCAAGTGGAAGCATATTTATTTACAATGGAATTTCTCATGACTAGGAAACAAAAAATAATATGTAGATCTATAGAGGGTTTGGCTAAAAGCTGGGGCTTTGGAATCCAACAAATCTAGCTTAGCTGTTCCATTTACTAGATGCTACTTGGAAAAGTTAGTTGACCTGTCAAGGTTTTGATACCCTTTTATTTAAAACAATAATAGTAGTTACCTCATAGAGTCTCAGAGATTAAGTTAGATAATGTATGTCAAGTGCTAGGTAGACTGTCTTTCTTAAAGTACTCCACATATGTTAGCTATTACTATTATTCTTATCCCAAGGGCAGTTGTGCTCCTTGTGGACTATACTTGGTGTTATGGACTGAATGTTTGTGTCCTTCCAAAATTCCTATGTTGAAATCTAATCCCCATTGTGATGGTATTGGAGATGGAGCCTTTGGGAGGTAACTAGGTCATGAGGGTGGAGCCCTCATGAATGAGATTAGTCCCCTAAAAGAGGAGGCCAGAGAACCAGCTCACCATACTTTTTCCACTTAAGTAACACAGTACTCTGTAGACCGGGAAGAGGATGCTCACCAAGTACTCAATCCTGCTGGAAACCTGATCTCAGACTTCCAGCCTCCAAAACTGTGAGTAATAAGTATTTGTAGTTTTAACCACCCAGTCTATGGTAATCTGTGACAGCAGCTCGAATTGACTAAGACAAATGATCTATTAGTAGGCTTCTCCAGAGAAACAGAACCAGTAGAATACACGCATATCTAGAACTAGACATTCATTTTAAGGAATTGGCTCATGCCATTGTGGGGACTGGCAAGTTCAAAGTTTGTAGGGAAGCCAGAGCTTCAGGTATGAGTTGATGCTGTGATCTTGAGTTGGAAATCCACAGGATAGGCTGGCAGACTGGCAGGACTTTGTTGGGACTTTTCTTGTTCTGTAGCTGTTGGTGTTTCCATGTTTCCAGCTTCTTCAGCTCCAAGTCTGGGCTACGTGAGGCAAGAAGAAAACCCAGAGAACTCAGCAGGTGTTGCTACGTGGAACCCTGGGTCCAGGATCCCTAGCCAGTCTACCTCCTCTCCAACTTTCACAGTCTTCTTATATTTGTTTTATATACAATTATTCGGGGGTTTTAGCTTTCCTTAGCGGGAAGAATAGTGAAAAGTGTGTCTACTCCACCTTCCCAGGAGCAGAAGTATTCAGATTATGTTTTAAATGTAGCTGAATTTGTTTCCTTTTGTGGTTTCTGGGTTTAGTATATTTATGAAGGCCTCTTTCATGCTAAAGTCATAAAGAATTCTCTCATGGTTTCTCCTGGGATTATTTTTTTCACATTAAAATCTTAACGATTTGGAATCATCAGATAAAGTGGTTTCGTGTGAGTACTTGAATTAGCTAGCTACATTGCTCTGAAATGGTCAATTACGTAGCTACCTGATTTATTCTATGCAAAGTATGATCACCATTTGCCTTTGGCTATTTATAAAACGAGGACTGTAAAGGATATATACAACCAGCACTTCGAACCAGGCTAGAGCTACCTTTGGGGGAAAAATCTGCTCATCTACTGAAATAATTATGAGAAAAAGAAAATTTCTTTTTACTAAATTAAGATCTTGTCTTTGTCCATAGAAATGATGATTTGATATGATCAAAGTTTACATAAACATGCCCTATTCCAATTTTAAATAAATACAAGTTTTTTTTTCAAAATAAACATCAGTAAATAGGTGCAAAAACACTTTGTGTTGGTTTTCTTTCCAACAAAAATAACTGCAATCTGTCGACCAACAGTCAAACTCTGTAAAATATTTAAAGAGATTTATTCTAAGCCAAATATGAGTGAACATGGCCCATGACACAGCCCTCAGGAGGTCCTGAGACCACGTGCCCAAGGTGGTTGGGGCATAGCTTGGTTTTATATATTTTAGAGAGGCATGAGACATCAATCAAATACATTTAAGAAATACATTGGTTTGGTTCAGAAAGGCAGGACAACTCAAAGCGGGGGACTTCTAGGCTATAGGTAAACTTAAACATTTTCTGGTTGACACTTGGTTGAGTTTGTCGAAAGACCTGGGATCCATAGAAGGGAATGCTCAGGTTAAAGATAAAGGATTGTGGAGACCAAGTTTTACCGTGCTGTGAAGAGGAATCTCTCAGATAGCAGACTTCAGAGAGAGAGCAGGTTGTAAAACGTTTCTTATCAGACCTAAAGGGGTGCCTGGCTCTTAGTTGATTATCTCCTGGATCTGGAAAGAAAGGAAGGAAAACAAAGGGGGAAGGGGATTCTTTATAGAATGTGGATCCTTTCCACAAAACACTTTGCAGGGCAATTTCAAGGCATGGCAAGGAAATATATTTTGTGGTTAAATATTTTTTGTCTCATAATGTTATGCCACAGTCAGATTGAAAAGCAAGTCACAATATACAGGGTCAAATAAAACCCATCTGATGCGAATCCATGGTTTGTAGGGCATGACTCCCCAGACCCCTTGGGTAGGAATTTGGACAAGATAAATAATCAGAGGTTAGTCCTTAAATCTAATTTGAAATTTGAACTGCCATTGTTAATTTTCTAAGAGAATATAATCATAAAATTCAAGTTATATGCCTTCATTTTTCTTTTACCTATATTTTTATGTATTTAACTTTTGAAATTTGCTTTTGTTTTCTAGTTGCCACATTATTAATAAGGATTCTTTGGCTCTAAGTGACAGAAATCCAAATGGGAAATGTATTTGCTCATGTAAGCGGACCTTGTAAACCCCAAGTGTGGACTCTGTCAGAGCCCACTGGATTCGACAGCTCAAATAAGCATTTTCTCTCTCTATCCCTATCTCGCTGGTGTCCACTTAATAACTGCATTTTCAGGTGCCTTCACATGTCAGGGGTCATGGCCTCAGTTCTGGAGCCAACTCCTTGTACTTTACAATCTCTCCAAAGGAGAAACAAATAAAAAAAAAATAAAAGCCCCCCCTTCTTCAACTTCAGGAATGAAAAAAATCTCCGAGAATTGCTCTGATTGTCCTCATTGTGACCAAGGATGTCAATCACTACTGGCAACAACCACAAAACCACCTAAATCGGAAGAGCCAGTTTCCACTGAAGGAAGGGCACTAATTTGCTTCAGAAGTAGGGGAGACAGGATCCTGAGAAGATGAAAATACTGCAAGAATATCCACTATAAGAATTTCCGGCCAGATGTGGTGGCTCATGCCTGTAATCCCAGCACTTTGGAGGCCGAGGTGGGCGGATCACCTGAAGTCAGGAGTTTGAGACCAGCCTGGCCAATGTGGTGAAACCCCTTCTCTACTAAAAAAAAATACATAAATTATCCCATCATGGTGGCAGGCGCCTATAGTCCCAGCTACTCAGGAGGCTGAGGCATGAGCATCTCTTGAACCCAGGAGGTGGAGGTTGCAGTGGGTTGAGATTGCGCCACTGCACTCTAGCCTGGGGGATAGAGCGAGGTTCTGTCCAAAAAAAAAAAAAAAAGAGAGAGAATTTCTATGATGTTTTATACTCAATAACATTAAAACTCAAGTAAACTCATATATATGAAAGTTGACCAAAAACAGTGATTTTTTTTTTTAAGGGCCTTGGGAATATCCATTACACCCTGTAAAATAACAGCTTGTCTTCAACCCTGTATGATCTTCTGGCTGCAGGGATACTACAGTGAGGTTAACATGTTAAGAATGTACAATGTACTAGTTAAAACTGCAGACCTTGCCAAGCACCAGCTCTACAATTTTGGATAAATTAGGCAACCTCTTTAAGGTTCTTCATCTGTGCTACTGGATAAAGTCTAATTCACAGGGTCATTGTGAATATTATACAAAATTATTTCAGGGATAGAGTAACTTTCACTGTTAGCTATTATTATTATCTACTGAATGAAAAAGCAGAATCTGATTTCTTAAACTAATTGGCCAATTCAATATTGTATTACATCAGCTCTAGGTACCAGAAGTATTGGAATACTAACAGTATTCAAAATTCTTTAGGTTCTATTTTTGTTTGAGAAGAGTTTTTTGATAGCATATTTAAAACAGTTCAACATGGGAAAAAAATAAGATGACCACGTGTTCTGTTGGTATTATAATGGAAAACGCTGTTTTAGATAATTTATGATAATCAGAACCAACCCCATTTTCTGACCACCCCTTTCCTAACATACATCCAAGGAAATTTTTGATATTGATATGGCTTATGCTTGAATTTCTCTTTGTCCAATGTTAAAGTTCCTATTCATACCAGCTCTGTTAGTTCTGATTCATTTAGTAATTCATGACAATAAAGGAGAAAAGTACCTCTACGTTGCCTCTGCTCTTTATTTTCCTAATTCTGTTACCAGGGCAGTCCAGGAGATACAGCTGAGGAAGCTCATTATTTTCTTAAACAGCTTTTTTTTTTTCTAGTCTCTTTTACGTAAAGTCCTTTTAAGCCTGCTTAAAAGGACTCCTTGTGGTCCAGGAGTTTCAGGACCCTTCGCCAATTACTACAGGAAGATAAGGCCTGAGTGAAACTCAGCAAACCAGAAGCAGAGACTCCTTGCTACCTTTAGATCGTTAGCATATCATTATAATGCTAAGCTTCTCACCCAGAGGAGAATCGCTGCCCTTTCTGAACGTGGCGTGTATGGAGACATGTTTATGATCTATGCCTGTGCATCTGGAGTTCCTCTCTGAATATGCTTACCTATCTTCCACCCGACATCTAACTCCTTAAAGTTCCCCAGCTTCCCACAGCTTGGGAGGAGGGTGTCTTTAGAACAAGAGCTCTCTCCTTTTCCATTCCTGGCCAGGAATAAAACCTGCCTGCCTTTTTTTCCCCAATTGTATGTTCTTTTTTTGCAGCTAATGCAGAGCAGGGAAATAACTCAGTTTACTGGGTGACAATTTCTTCTGCTTTTCCACAACCCTCCATGGTATGCAAAGACAGGGGCCATGCCCTCTTGGCAGAGTCCCCCACAGTGTGTGACAGAGTGGGATGAATTGATGGTAACACAAACATTACAAAAAATCACTAAAATCTGGGAACTCAGGTAAAAAGCATGTCAGTGAGAGAGGGAGGGCTGGGAGGGCTCCTTTACTACCTGAAGATAAATGTTCATCAGTGTGTGTATAGATGAAGTACCTGGATGAATGATTTTATTTTTTTCCGAGGGAGGCTTGTCATGATTAACAAATTCAGTCTAAATTTGCCTGCTGAATTCCTAACCAGTTAACCCTCAACATTGAATTTACTCAAAGTCATCCTACAGCCAGCATGGTATAAGGTGTGTGTGGTATAGGGTATATGTTTGGGCTAGGAAAAAAATAATGGAGTGTCAGGAAGATAAAAATCCACAAGATAGGCCGGGCGCAGTGGCTCACGCCTGTAATCCCAGTATTTTGGGAAGCCGAGGCGGGTGGATCACCTGAGGTCAGGAGTTTGAGACTAGCCTGGCCAATATGGTGAAATCTAAAAATACGAAAATGGTCGGGTGCAATGGCTCACGCCTGTAATCCCAGCACTTTGGGAGGCCGAGGTGGGCAGATCATGACGTCAGGAGATCGAGACCATCCTGGCTCACATGATGAAACCCCGTCTCTACTAAAAATGCAAAAATTAGCTGGCGTGAACCTGGGAGGTGGAACTTGCAGTGAGCCAAGCTTGCGCCACTGCACTCCAGTCTGGGCAACAGAGCGAGACTCTGTCTCAAAAAAAAACAAAAAAAAAGTACAAAAATTAACTGGGTGTGGTGGCGGGCACCTGTAATCCCAGCTATTCAGGAGGCTGAGGTAGGAGAGTCACTTGAACCTGAGAGGCGGAGGTCGCAGTGAGCTGAGATAGTGCCATTTCACTCCCGTGTGGGCGACAAGAGCCAAACTCCATCTCAAAACAAAAACAAACAAACAAAATCCACAAGATAGAATTTGATCAGCAAAGTGAGGTGAGAATTCTAGTCATTTTGTTCTGCAATTGTACATATTAAAATAATTATTACTTTGCTGTTCTCCAATATTTGTCAAGTTCCCTATTTTTTTTTAAGTTCTCTAATACTTCTCTAATATTTGCCACTCCCCAACAAATTATAAAACAAGATGAGTTGTTTATATTTGTAGGCACAATTTATTTTAAAATCCACACAAGAAACTTAGAAATGCAGCATTATCTTCAGACATCACATTCTAGCTCTGTTTAAATACCACATATGCTAAAAACTGACGCCAGGACATTCTCTAAATGAGTTACAAATCAGTTTCTGGAAAGGAAGTGCTCCATGAAAAGCTTATAGCAAGATAACTCGGGCTTTCAGGTGGAGTATGGCACTTGAATTAGCCTTACAATAATTGTGTACATAGTATGTTTAGTCATTATTGAATCAAAAGTTTCAGGAAGTACCTTTTTTAATGTACATGCTGAGAGAACCGTCAATATGCCTTTGTTCCTGCTGAGGGATCTGCCATTCTGGAGGTACAAATACTGCAGATAGAATTATCACCGCAGGACTACGTCAAGTTCAGAGTGTCCAGGATCATTTCTATATAAAACTACAATTAGCTGAACTATGGCAAAGGTCCTTGAACATAAAGCTTTTCTTCATTTCATTGCATCTTAATAAGTAGAATGCCACTACAGTAAATGCTGTTTACTTGTATTTTATTCACATATAAGTTATGATTTTTCTAACTACCCATCTCTGTAGCTATAAATTTTTTCCTTCCTGAAAATCTCTCTTCCACACCTGTTCTACTTGTCCCTTTGCTCCCTAAAGCCTGTATTTTTTCTTTAAGGGGATCTATTTTTCTTTGAAACAATTGCTGGAAAACCAGCCTCAGAAAGGGAATAGGAATGTTTTTCCTGTATTTTGAAACAAAAAATTTTCCATAGGAATATCCGTTCAATTATAGAACAGAAATCAATAGGAAATTAGGGCATGGTCAACAGGGGTTTGCTTGAAAACCTCTATTCTATGAAATGTGGAATCCTGCCATGGTGCCATACAGGCATAACGAGGCGAGGACAATGCATTCCCATGAGTTTTCCAGCTTCTTGCAGGGTGAGGACCATCCACACTGGCACTTGCTCTGGCTTTTACTCCTTGGACACCTGTGGCCCTGCAGGACCATCCTGTAAGCCTTCCAACTCAGCTTCACTTTCAAGAGATTCTTTCTTTCCTTCCCCGGAATCTTCAGGATTGGAATCCTTTTGAGAGATACCCACTTCAGCCTCTGGTTGCTCTTCATTAACACAGTTAGAATTGACATCAAGTTTGCTGTCTGATTAAAAAAAGAAGAAGTTGTTATTTTGTTCCTACCATGTGTCAGACACTCTTCTCAATGCTTTACATGTATTATTTAATCTTCCTATCAACTACACGAGGTATATGATTATCTACTGTCATCGCTAACATTATTTTACAAATGAGAAAACTGAGAGGAGAGAGGTTTGGTAACTTGCTGCAAGTTTCCTAGCTAGTGAAACAGCAGAACCAGCATTTGAACTCAGGCCTCTGGCTCCAAAGCCATCTCTAAATCAAGATTGTTGCTTGGGATTTGACAAAGCCTGTATTTGAATACAGCTTTTCTGTGAATTTGTTTGATGTCCTTGGAGAGGTAATTGCCTGGATGCAGTTGTTTCCCTTGTCTATAATATGTAGGTAATAAAGGCTATCCTACACTGGTGAAGAATAAAGTTGTCTGGAACATTTAGAGCAGTGTTTGGTGCATGAATGATGCTTAACAACTGGGAGTGCCCATTCTACTGACAATCTTATTCTCCCTCAATGGTGTGTTAGTAATGAACATTTGTTACTTTCTGTCCTTAGCACATAGAATAAAAAAGTTTGGTCAAGAAAACAAGAGAAGGCATGGCAGTCAGAAAGCCTGACTATTCTCTTAAGGATAAATGGTTTAATTGTGTACAAATCATTTAATTCCACTGAGAGTATTTCTCAACCCAGTAGTAGAGGGGATATGGTTCCTTGAGAGGTGGAGGCGGAAATGCCTGGTATCAGAGTCACCGAGGCATCTTTTTCAAACTACATGCACTCCCCCAGAACATATGATATATTCTCTGGAATGAGGCATGAGGGTGGGGGCAGTTCTCCTTTCCAGTCTGATGATCACTGCTGAAGCAACTCACTATTTCTGATGAAAATGGGTCACAAAACCTCAAGAGGGATGGAGAAAAAAAATACAAAATTCACTGCTCTGACACTTGTAGAAATTTGATCTCTATATTAGATCTGCAATTTAATGAATGATTTATAAATGTACTCTGTAATTTCACGTGTAGTTCTGAAATTTAATTAAGGAATTTAAAGGCTTCCACCCTTAAAATCTTCTAGTAGCCATTAGTGGAAATTTAATTAATTCCCTTATTCAAAGACTTTAAAATCCTTCATGAACAGAATATAAGTTGATACCCATTAAGAGTCCCATTGTTGCAGGGCAGTCACCTAAGCTAGAATGTAAAGTATGAAATAAACTACATCCCTCAGATTTTGACGTCTCTGTTTTCCAGTGATGTCTAGGCTGACTATATCCTAAGAACTTAAAAAAGGGACACATTTACATTTAAATGTGATTCTTACATTGGTCACTCCTGAGCTCCTATGGCTTCCAGAGAAGACTCAGTTTCAGTGTGTTAAGCTCACCTATCATCTCTCTCTCCCCACTAAGCAGAGTGAACTCGGTTTTTATATACATACAGTTTTTCTCTTGTCTCTTTTCTTTGGCAGCCTCCAATTGTTGCTTTTCGTAAATGTCCTTCAGATTCTTACAGATTTTCTTATGAGTAAACCAGTGTGTTTTCTGGCAGGTTTGATCACAATATATTACCTGAAAGCAATTGTTGGTTTATTTTCATTTCCAGAGCTTGGGTTGTATGATTTCCCAACTATGATTAAACCAAGAACTAAGCTATAAAAATGTCATTTTCCACACTTTATTTTAAAACCATAATATGTGGTTGATATAGTTTGGATGTTGTCTCCTCTAAATCTCATATTGAATTGTGATCCCAAATGTTGGAGGTGGGGCCTAGTGGGAGGTGATAGGATCATGGGGGCGGTTTTCTCATGAACGGTTTAGCACCCTTCCCTTGGTGCTGCCCTCACAATAGTGAGTGAGTTCTTACAAGATCTGGTTGTTCAAAAGTATGTGGCAACTCCCCCACCTCCTCTTGCTCCAGCTTCTGCCATGTGACATGCCTGCTCCCCCTTCACCTTCCACCATAATTGAAGGCTTCCTGAGACCTCACCAGAAGCTGAACAGATGCCCATGCCATGCTTCCTGCACACCTTCAGAACCGTGAGCCCATTAAACCTCTTTTCTTTATAAATGACCCAGTCTCAAGTATTTCTTTATAGCAACGTAAGAACGGCCTAACACAGTATCTGTGTATTGATTTAGATTTATGGTTTGTAGCTTTACTTTAAAACAATAATGAACATATAACAAACAGTCTACCAAAGACTTTAGCAAATAGCTTATTATGAACCCGCCATGTGCCAGAATTAGTACAGTACAATGACAAGGAAGATAGAGATGTTGTCCCAAAGGTACTAGGGTCAGGAAAAAGAAAGATATGGAAGAAGGGAGAGAGGCAGGCACCTAAATATATAATTTCTTAACACAGTACAGGATGTAAGAGTGATGGAGGCATAGAGGAAGCAGCAACTCACTCTACCTGTGGTGAGTCAAGGTAGACAGAAAAATGGGAAAGAAGAATTCCAACTGGAGAAAATATCTAGTACAAAAATGCAGGAACAGGGAAGTGAATGATATGTTCAAGAACAGCAAGAAGTTTTTGTAAATGGCCTTATAATTTTGCAAGTGGGGGTGGAAAGGAGATGGGAATGAATGTTATTAAACACTATATGCCAAGCACTGTGCTGGGCCCTTATACATATATTGTATTATTGGCCCCAATACATGTATTGGCCCCTTATACATATATTGTATTATTAGCAGAAGACAGACACAGTAAAGAACTATATTGATCCTATTGATTCTTTTCCAAAACTACTTTTTAAGTATTAAATAGAATATTTTCATTGCTAGAATTTATTAGAAAACTAATGTCCACTCTTACAGAATATTAAAACTCAATCATGAGCTTGGCTGCATCTAAACCAGAGGTCAATGAAATAAAAAGAACTCCATTCTTACCATTTTGCAAACTGAACATCTTTTACTTGCTCCCTTTTCTCCACAGGTAGTGCAAAATTCCACATCCACAAAACCCACCTGGCCAGTGATGGCTTGGGTAAGGACGGAGAATGCAGTGGGATCAGAACCCTAGAGTGGGCATGAAGAGGAGAAAAAACAAATTCTGAAATCACCATGGAAACACTACAGAGGTATCAGCCCATGGACACTGCTGTCCTACAATGTGACACAAAAAGGAAGAAATCATTAAGGCTATAGATTACACAGGCTTTAAGACAAAATGACAAAAATCTTTTAGAATGTACCATTTTCTGTACAAAACATACGAAAAGTCAGTCATATGTCCAAATAATTAAAGAGAAAAAAACACCCTTAATCTAGAACAAAAGTATTTTTCCAATGAGGATAATTCAGTAAGTCCATAGGGTTTCAGATTTAGGACAGTAACTCCAGAGTGGAATTTTTTTCTGAGAACTGACATCCAGAAAATATTCATATTCAGTGAGACAATTACAGGGCACATCAAAAATGTTTAACTATCTTAATTCCGAAAAGTTTAGTACAATCTAAGTATTTTAAAGACAATATATTTAAACTCATTTACTTGATGTTGGCTTGCAATTCAAATAAATTATCACTATTATAATCGGTATGTTCCAAATTTGTTAAGAAACACACATGCAGCAATTGAATCAAAGTATTAAGAAAAACCAAATGTGTGAAACTTATTACTAGTGGGCAATGGAAAATTAAAATAGGTTAAAAAATATTTATGATTTTTATTTATTTTTATTTTTTTGAGATGGAGTCTCACTCTGTCACCCGGCTAGAGGTGCAGTGGCTCGATCTTGGCTCACTGCAACCTCCACCTCCCAGGTTCAAGCGATTATCCTGCCTCAGCCTCCTCAGTAGCTGGGATTGCAGGCACCCGCCACTATGCCCAGCTAATTTTTTGTACTTTTTTTTTGAGACGGAGCCTCGCTCTGTCGCCCAGGCTAGAATGCAGTGGTGTGATCTCCGCTCACTGCAAGCTTCGCTTCCTGGCTTCACGCCATTCTCCTGCCTCAGCCTCCAGAGTAGCTGGGACTACAGGTGCCCGCCACCACACCCAGATAATTATTTTGTATTTTTAGTAGAGACAGGGTTTCACTGTGTCAGCCAGGATGGTCTCGATCTCCTGACCTCGTGATCTGCCCGCCTCGGCCTCCCAAAGTGCTGGGATTACAGGCATGAGCCACCGCGCCCGGCCAATTTTTTGTATTTAGTAGAGACAGGATTTTACCATGTTGGCCAGGCTGGTCTCGAACTCCTGACCTCGTGGTTCGCCCGCCTTGGCTACCCAAAGTGCTGGGACTGCAGGCATGGGCCACCACACCCGGCCTATAAACTTTTTTTTACAAAGAAAATTATAAGGGTCCGGGTGCAGTGGCTCGCACCTGCAATCCCAGTGCTTTGCAAGGCCAAGGCAGGCAGATCATTTGAGGTTAGGAGTTCGAGAGCAGCCTGACCAACTTGGTGAAGCCCCGACTCTACTGAAAATACAAAAATTAGCCAGGCATGGTGGCACGCCTGTAGTCCCAGCTACTTGGGAGGCTGAGGCAGAAGGATCACCTGAGTCTGGGAGGCAGAGGTTGCAGTAAGCCGAGATCGTGTCACTGCACTCCAGCCTTGGTGACAGTGCAAGACCTTGTATTTAAAAAAAAAAAATTATAAGGGTAAGTATTTATCTATCTGAGACAACGCTACTAAAACCTATTTAGCAAAAAATAATCACAGCGTTTCTATTTTTCTTATCTACTCCTAATAGTTCTTTGTTCTGAGTTTTTCAAATTTGTTCATTTGTTCCAAACCAGCATTTTGACACTCTTTATAATTTTCATTTTATTTGCTTTTTCTTCCTAAGAATATTTGTTTTTATATTATCTTACCAACTGTACATAATAGAGGTTTAAAAATATCACCTGGGAACAAATGTCCTACACTGTTCTGTATACTCAAGATAGTCAAAGAAAATATTCAAAGATTCAAGAAGTATTTTAAAAGTAGCACTCATTTTGGAACTGCCATGTTCTTCTTGAATACAAATAATAATCACTGGGTCTCCTTTCACATGAAAGTGCTATGAATTCTCTTTCATGCTGAGCCTTGAGACAGGCAGAAGCCAGAATTACACAGCAGCAGAGGGAACCAAAAGCTGAGCAGGAGGACCCAGGCATTAGCACTGTCAGAAAACAACACAGTGAAGCTCACAGCAGCCAGCCCTGAGAACCATCGTATGCCGGGAAAAGGTGGGCATCACTTCAGATGCTTAGAACTTGCAGAATATGAAAACCCATTAGGCAGTAAACAATGGCTGTGATATGCACAATCACAAGCATTTGGGATGAAGTTTTCCAGACAGAAGAACATAAAACTCTCAAAGAACAAAAATGTTTAAAGAAAAGTCTTTCTAAAATGCATTAAATACTATCTTAACTTTATTATAAACCTTTTCTTGATGACTCAGATCACTGGGATAAACATTAATCATTATACTCTAGGCCGGGTATGGTGGCTCACGCCTGTAATCTCAGCACTTTGGGAGGCCAAGGCGGGCAGATCACTTGAGGTCAGGAGTTCAAGATCAGCCTGGCCAACATGGTGAAAATCCATCTTTACTAAAAATGCAGAAACACGTTAGTTGGGCATGGTGGCGTGTGCCTGTAGTCCCAGCTACTTGGGAGGCTGAGACATGAGAATCGCTTGAACCCGGAAGGCTGAGGTTGTAATGAGCCGAGATTGTGCTACTGCACTCCAGCCTGGGTAACAAAGCAAGACTCCCCCTCAATAAATAAATAAAAAAAATAATAATTATACTATAAAAACTCTAATTACAATATTCTATTATATGGAGCTAGGATAACTTGTTGACCACGATATTGACCTGCTTTTTTTTTTTTTTTTTTTTTTTTAAAGAAATCTGGGTTGCTCTTTTAGTTTTTCTGTTTTTTCCCATGAAGGTAAAAGGTCAGCAACCATTCGTGAGTACTGGAAATCCCACATAACAGGTACTGCTAGTTGCTTCTCTGATACCAATTCTCCCAGCTTCCTCACTAACAGAAGCATAATTTTGTTCAGAGCAGCAGCGTTTAGAAAAGCCAAAAAAAATAATTTTCCTGGACTCCTGTGTAGCTAAGGAAAGTCATATGACACAGGCAGAGGGCTTCTGGGAGAGCTTATGTTTTCCAGATATAGACCCCTTTGCTCTTCCTGCCTGCCTGGGATAGGAATGTGAGCCGGAGGAGGAACATCAAATGTCTCGTAATCATGAGATCATAAGTATGTGTATGAGAACCTACACAGCTAAGGAATATTGGAAGGGAAAGATGAGAAAGTGTTTGGGTCCCCAAACTATTTTTATGTCACTATGCCAGACCTAGTCTGCCTACCTTTGGGCATCTATGTATATGTGAATACATAAACCCTTATCTATTTAATTCATGGTTGGTTGGGCTTTGATATGTGCTGCCAAGACACATTTGTAATTGACAAATCATAATTTGCTAACTTTATTCTTCCAAAAGCATAAACACTAAATAGCCAATTATATTAAAAAGTATGAGTAAAGAAACTCTTGAAAGTAGGGGGAGCACACATGAATAAATTAATGCATGAGCTTTATGAGATGGTCTTGTCTGCTCAGGTCTTTCTTGTTTATCTTATGGTTCAGACTACGTGAATTCTTAATGTACGAAGGAGCATCTGGAGCCCACTTCAAGCCCTGATGTTCCACACTGAGAATGACATAACAACCCAGAGAGAAGGCACAGAGAAGGGAACTAGATTTGCCAGAGGGAGGGAGGAAGCCATGGATGGGACTGGTCTTAGGATCAATTTCTTGCCTGATTGACAAAAGCTGATCAAGTTTTTGATTGAAACGTATAAAAGCCTGAATGGGTATAGATAGGGTAAACAAAAATCTATTCAAAATAGAAAAGGTGGCTGGGCGCAGTGGCTCATGCCTGTAATCTCAGCACTTTGGGAAGCCGAGGTGGGTAGATCACCTGAGTCAGGAGTTTAAGACCAACCTGGTCAACATGGTGAAACCCCATCTCTACTAAAAATATAAAAATTAGCTGGGCATGGTGGTGCATACCTATAGTCTCAGCTACTCAGGAGGCTGAGGCAGGAGAATCACCTGAACCTGGGAAGTGGAGGTTGCGGTGAGCTGAGATTGTGCCACTGCACTCCAGCCTAGGCAACAGAAAGAGACTCTGTCACAAAATAGAAAAGGTCGAATAAATTAAAATATATGACAAATGAATAGTAAGTAATTTAAATGACAGATAAAGTTAACAAAATGCACTTATATAGTGCATACATATAAATAGGTTTTAAGTATGGACATTTTCTAATCAGAGGCATTAAGGTGTATTATAGGAAGCTGGGGCATACTTTGAGATTGTCATCAGGAACGATAATGAGCCTTCCCATGGCTTATCCCACTACATCCCCACTGCCTGGACACTATCACCCTAGGCGATCAAGTCAGACTTGCATCTAGTGTATGACTTTGTGCTGGTAATTCATATAGCTACAAGTGTACATGTGTGTACCTATATTACATAGTGAATGTATTTAAAATGTAAGTTTCTACCATAACCATCTACATTTCAACATAGGGACGTCCTGTTTATTAAACTATGAACCATAATAAGGTAAGAAGAAGATCGTGAGATGGGAAATAAATAAACAGGAACAGGTTTGGCAGGCAAACCTATCTCCACCTTTGTTCCTAAAAATATTCTGAAATAATAAAAATAAATACTAAAGAGAACTTGCCTTTAACAATACAATATGTGGTAATTAGGTCTTACTGATAGAGTCAACTTAGGTAAGAGGAGCCTTACAATTTCAACAGGAGCAATGCTTCGAACCAGCTGCTGGAGGAGTGTAGCTTCGCAGTAAGGAAATTTTCTGATACTTTCTCTAATGATCTTTTCTTGATACACTGGAAAGCCATCAGAAGCTCGGCCTTTTAACAAGCTGAAAGATATTTTTTAAAGAGTAATTGGAGTTGAATCACTAAGCATTCTCTCCTAGCTGAACTCAACAGTTTTTAGTAGTTTCTTCTGTTACTTATGATTTTCTTTGTCTCTTCAAATCATGATGATGGACTCAATTCAAATTGCTGTTCAACCTATATGTTAGGCTAGGCCTTATAAGGTTTTCGGGCCCATTAAATGAATATGCAAAGGTGACTACCACCATAAAACACACTAAACGCTGTTATCAGATTAGCTAGTTACTTATTACCATGTCAGTTATTTGTACTAAGAATAAAAACTCTCATAGAGTCATACCCTTCAGACTTAGTTCCCTTTTCTAGGTAAGGATGCAAGAGAATTTGGTCTCTGGTGGTCAGGGAACAAGCATAACACACAGCTCTCCAAAGTACAGTAACAGAGACACCCTGGATGCCATTATAAATCTAGAGCTGCAACCTAGGGCATGAAATATTCTCAAATTTGGACTTGGGCCACTTTCTCAGTGTGTGATCTTACACATGCTATTTAACCTCTCCAAACCTCAGATTCCTCATCTGTAAATTGCTGGTAACAACAAAAACATCACAGTAAAGGATACAGAACTGAATAATCACTCAATATAAGTATAATATTATTCTGTTTGTCAAAGACTAAATGTGATTCCAACAACAGCAATTGCTGCCAAAATGTTTAATTTTGAAACTCATAATAATGAGGATTCATATAAAAAACCAATATTCACTTGAGTATATTTTATAAACGGCGTAGTAAAAAGAGTACCTTTTGATCAAGGTGTCCAGTTTATTCTCTCCATCTTTTAAGAAGTTAATGCATTTCTGAAAGATACAGCTTATGTAATGCATTTTCATAGCCAATACTTCATTCATGTCTCTTTGCTTCATACATTTCTCACAAATCAAATCCATCACTCTGTAGCATTTATTCAGGGCTGCTTCTTCTGTCAGCAGGGGATTCTCATTTACAAGCATCATGATCTAGAGGAAATCCCAGTGTACTCAGGTATTAAAGGAGGGACTTGTCCATGTACAAATTAGGCAGTCCATTTAGTTGATTTCAAAAGATTACCAAAGAAAGCCTTCCTTAGGATCATGAAGTTATTCTGTTATTTGTTAGAATGCAAATTACCCAGAACTTATAGAACTAATATAGAAAGACCCTAAAATAGTGGAATCTCTTGAACTCTGTATGTCAAAGTTATAATGTGATCTGCCATCTACCTACGCCAGAGTGCCAGTATGCCACTCAAGAGCACATGATTTTACAGTCTCTGTTAAATGCACTTTTACTAAAGATAAACATGGCAAATTTGTACATTTACATAAAGAATCAAATCATTGAGCAATAACCACTTTTAGTTAACATTACTCAGCTCTAGAATTTCATGGCTAGGAGAACTACAATTCTCATTAATTCTTATGAAGCACAAGAAAATGAGTTTTTTTCAGAACGAAGTCTAAAAATGAAATATGCTTTACTTTCCAATTAACTATATTTCTCTGTGGAAATTTTCCTGAAGATGCTTCCAATCATCTACAGTAATGAGAACAGGTCAGAGAGGAAGCCATAAATAACTTTAAAGGGGAAATATTAGAATGATCAAATCCTACATATTATGAGTCCCACATTTCCTATGTATGCACAGATTATGCTCAAATTTAGTGTAATAAGGAGTATTTTTGTATTAGCTTTGTTGTAGGGTAGATTATTTGAAGTAGGTCTGCATAGGACTGCTGTAAACATCCATGGTGGCATAACAGTAATGTAAACATGAATGTGAGAGTGGCAGGAGGCAGCCAAATGCCTAGAGAGAATGGGGGGGGCTCCTCAGTGAATCCCCACTTCCAAGCCAAAGACAGTTTAAAGCCTGAAAGCCAAGCTACAAATTAAATCCTCAAACTGGATTGAGAACTTGTCTTCCTGTTTGACTCAATTTCTTCCGATTGATCCCCATCCTTCATGTATTTTACATACACCTACCCTTTCCTAACTGGTTTTCTACACTGTCGTGCCCACCATTGAGTGGTGTCTTCGCTTTAACCTTTTTTACATACTCACAAATCAATCAGCATGCACTCCCCATTCTGAGTCCATAAAAGGACCTGGACCCAGGCACTTTCCCACCTTTGGGTAGGGAACCACCCCACCCCGTGTCCCCTCTTGGCTGAGTGCTTTCCTTTCACTTAATAAATTTTACTCCACTCATTCTCCAGTGTCCACCTGTCTAATTCTTCCTGGTTGTAAGACAAGAACTTGGATCTAGCTGAACTAAGGAGCACAAAGACCACAACAAATGTTAACAGGGACACAACTGTATGCACAGAGCAGACAGCCAGTCAGTACTTGCTAACCTACCTGTTACAGCTAAATCAATATCCCAGGGACTGTACATGTCAGGGAACAACAGGTAGATTTCCTGAATTAGATTCTTTTCTTTAGGCATGAAAAAAGATCATCTATTAGTAAAGCCCATAGCTAGCCCTCTAATTAGAAATTTAACACAGATTAAATGTCCTTATAAAATTAAACTAATTTCACTTTTTGACATTATTAGATTTATACACAATCCAGTGTTTTACAAAAATCCAGCACTTAATAATAAGTTATTAGACTTAATGAAGTAAGTATAATCAGAATCCTTATTGATAACTCTCTTTACCAAAACATACTTTGACAATTTATGGTGGAGAAGAAAAGACTCATTAATTATCTGTTTCTACTTCTGCTAATTGTAATCATTTAAAGTTGTTTGATCAGTATTTTTATATATGGCATTTATAATCAACTATAGAATCTTAAACTTACAAGTGAGAATTCTTTCAAAAAATTTCAAACAGAGCCCAGATTAATAATTTTTTGTTTGGAGACATCAGACCTTATCTATGTTTTAATACACAGCACAAATATACACCAAGAAAAATGACAAATAACCACATCATTAACATGAGCTTATTGAAACAATTACATAGCTACACACAAAAGGATATTTGTACTTGTTTCCTTCCTTAATCTCTGCAGCATTATGAAGTAATATATTACAAAGGAAATCCATTTTATTAATTAATGAGGAGGAGCAAATAAACATATTTCTATTGGCATTAAAAACTAGGTAAATGTTTACCATTCAAAGGATTGCTACCTGAGAATATGTTTATGTAGTGGCATTTTGAATTCTTTTTATTTTTTAAATCCTACTTTTAAAAACTGCTGAATCTTCAATACTGGGCTTGAAAATCACAATAATCAAAGACATGATTGTTCTGTGCACATCTGCCTCCTGTCCACTTAGAAACCCTGCTCTGCTGACATTTTTTTCTGTGATTTTGTTTTTCTCCTAGATAACCTTCATATTCTGGGCATCAGCACAAACCTCCAAGTCCTTTTTGAAAACAAATGCATCCTTATTGCTATGGCAGGCACTTAATCTAGACACAAATACAGCTATATTACGTGCACTGTAATGAAAAGTGAGGTGTGTATTGGGGAGAATTTCTGAGCTTGTTTTAAAAGCTGTTTAACATTGCACAGCGGTTATTACTTTTTAAATAATACTCCATAGGAAAGGCCATGCTAGCTTAAAAAGGGGGTGGAGCAATAAAAATGGGCCACAACAACAAAAGCAACTGGGTGGCTTTTATATCCAAAGGATGGATAAAAGAAAAGGTTTTGAGCAAATAGATTGTTTATACCTACAAAAAGCAAGGTCTGGTCTGGAGGAAGGTATATAATAGCATAGTCCCCTTTATACTCTAAAAAATATTATGTAGTCTATTTCAGACTATATATCTTTACAAATTATTGTCTGCATAATTATGCCCTCCATCTAATTTACTTAAAATATATACCTTCAAAGATAACTGAAGGTAGAGTATTAATTATTATTAGGACATTTAACCCTGAAAGACTGGGTTCCAAGTAAACATAAAAAATTATTCCACAAGCCTGGCCAACATGGAGAAACCCTGTCTCTACCTGAAATACAAAAATTAGCCAGGCGTGGTGGCGGGCACCTGTAATCCCAGCTACTCAGGAGGCTGAGGCAGGAGAATTGCTTTAACCTGGAAGGCTGAGATCTGTACCACTGCACTCCAGGCTGGGTGACAGCGCGAGACCCTATCTCAAAAAAAAAAAAAAAAAAATCCACAAACCCTTATTGCAGTCTGAAGGGGTAGAAACATAGATACGAAAGACAGTGAATCAGCAAAATACAGGGAACTTCTTCAAATCAATCTAAGCCAGAATATCCTGTATTGCTCAGGCAGTAGAGGAACAAGGGTCTTATAGAACCACACACATTCTCTACATTGAGAAATACTGTACCCTGACAGAAACCTGTCTCCCCATCCCAGCCAGCCCATGCCTGAAAGAGTGCCATGGACAGAGGTCAATGCTTCTCTAGTTCTCTTTTCCCTAGGTATGCTGGGAGGGAGAGAAACACTAACACAGAAGAAAATACATATTTTTTAAAGGTTAAATTCTAAGGTCTCTGTAATCTCCACTAGAAACATGAGTATGCAGTTCACAACTGAATTTGCCAACTTAGTATGACAAGTGTTGCCTCTGGCAGTTCTTCCAGAATATTAAGAAAAACTCTGAGTTTTCTAAAATAAAAATAGCAGATTTCACTTTTCTGTCTGATGTGAAAGGTATCTACTAGTTTGTCATCTCTCTTAAGGGCCTAGAAAATTAATTTGGGTGGAGGAACAGACAATGAGTAAATTTGGTTTGTTTCTCAACCTTCAAGTACTCAAGAAAGATGCACAGGAATGCATCAACAAAGTAATAAGATTATGCACATTTTGGATCTTATATCTTTGAATGAGTGTCAGTCTTCAAAAGAGTTAGTTACCTTATAAGAACTGTCCGCTCATTTTCATGATGCTCAGCAGACTCTGCACAAATTCTTCTTTTGTAATAAACTTCTGGGGAAATCTATTTTACTACATGATAGTAATGCCTTATGTTAAGGAAGAACCTTAACTTTTGACACAACTTACTATCTTGCTCACTTAAACAGCTCTGAACTACTATCAAATCTTTATGAGTAAAAGCATGTGATAGATACTGAAATTGAAATAGGACCTCATCACTGTAGCACGCATGTAGCTGTGTAGTTTTCTGTGATGATTATTGAGGAAATTATACTTGTTTAGCTGGATTTTTTTGAAAAAATTATGTTGTAAACAACAACAGCAAAAGCCTGTATTTTTAAAATCTGGAAGACAATAGCAGTGAAATATTTCAGAATAGCTCTTGAAGTTTCCCAGTTAAGCCATTTGAACTTATGTGTTGGCCTATGAAATTTGAAAATCTGATTTGATGAATTACTGGAAGAACTATGTTATTTAAAGGCATCAAATAGCCACTTAGCTTAAAAACGTGCTCATGATTACATTTCAGAATCTTTCTTAGAAAGACAATTATTGTAATAGATGCTGTTAGTGCCCCACATACATCCTTTTTGCCAGGCCTGTATACCAGGCCCCAGGGGCTCTCAGGGTCACCTACTATGGTCTTTTCTCCAGAGGACTATCCTCATTGAAAGGGAGCCACCTCACTTGGTAATATGTGGGAGGCTGTCCTTTCCCTCTGGAGACAGGCCCCACCCAACAACAGACTGATGAATACAAAAGAATCCCCTTGCCTCTCTGGAGCCACTCACACTCCAGAGCTCCCGATGGGATGAGGTGGAAGCTAGGCTTCAGCAAACCCATCTCTTTGCATGGCTTTTCCTGATGCTTTAGTCTGTTTCTCTCTCGCTCGCTCACTTCCAGGTTTCAACAGAGTGTTCCTTCAATAAATTAGCAGGCCAAAAGAGCCCACTGCAAGCTCTACATCCACAAAACCCAACCCAAGACAATTATGATCCTGTATAATAAAAGCAGTTTAAACTCTGAAGCAATATTTACATAAAAAGCAAATACGGTAGACACCACACTACCTTGACAGGATGAAGATTCGTTGTGGTGATGATTTTGTGCAGTGGGCCTGCCAACTTTGGGGGCAGTTTTGGCTCTTTATCCAGTCCCTGGGGCTTAGTGTAATAATCCAGTCTCTCTCGAGGAAAGAAATTGTTGATTATGGTCACACAATCATGTTGACCTTTTCATAGAAAATAGAAAAGTTGTAGTTTTAGTATTAAAAATAACATATCTGGTTTTTAAAATTAATTATGTTGCTATTTTTGTGATGTAAACATGCACCAGTATCTTTATTTTTCAGGAAAGGAAAGTAGAGGAGGAGGAGGAGAGATAAAATATTTTAGAGAACATTTATAAACATTCCTTGTAAAGTTGATAAACAATCTTTGAAAGACACAGAATCCAAAATACATATGAAGATTACGTGGGTTACAAAAGAAAGCACTATTCAACTTGTAAGACACCTTAAGTATTTTATAACAGTTGCTTGTAAGTTAAATGTCTCTTCTTCTCAGCCTATACAAATGATGCTCATGTTTCCCTAATCACATCCGGTTGTATTTACACAAAATTTAAATTTACTCCATATAAAGTATTGTTCTTACTATAATGATAATATTAAACTAAATCCCTCTCCCCCTTATCCCCTACCCCCTAAATTTGAGAAAAGCTTGCCCTTTTTGTGAAATGTAGAGAAAACGCTTTTGCTCCCATAAGCTTGGAATCCACATCGTGGCTTTGCACAGAATTCCAAGCCACTTCTCTAAGCCATCTCTAGTTAAAAATGGTTCTATGAAAGCAAATTCTTCCCTGGTGAAGCTGCTGGCCTGCAAGTTTGCTCCTGCGGCCTCCCCTCCCTAGCTCTCTCTCCACTACCCCTCTGGAGCAAAGCAGTGGTCACTCTGGGCAAGCAGGCAGAATCCACAGGAAGGGCGCAGGCTCTTCCTGGATCTCTGGAGGAGACTTCTTCCTCCGCTCTGCCTGATGAGGGCTGGGGGACCAGCGGAGGCACGCCTGGGGAGAGCGTGCAGATGCCATGGCCCCCGCTCCCGGAGAGTGGTCCCCCCTGGGCAGCCTGCATGGCTCCTGCCTGCTTGTGCTTGGTCCTGGGAGCGCCTGCTTGATCCTGCCGACAACAGGTGACCTGCGTGGGGATGGCACTGTGGGCTGGCTGGACGCTGGTGCTTGAGGCTGGCAGAGGGCTCTGCTTGTCCCTGAAAGTTCCTGGGAGAACCCAGGAGTGGTGGGCTTCATCCTTGTGCCTCAGCTGGTTTGCTGACCAAACCAGCTTAATGTCTCAATTAAATGGTTGAATATTTTTGATGAGACATTTTAGAACTTTTTTTTTATGGGAACACCTATCTTTTTATTGAAGCTGGATGTAGATTTTGTTTCAAGGAAGCATATGCAGTTTGTCTTCATCTTCCCTGGTTTCTTCATACACAGTTGTAAATTTCCCCACAGTTACCTGGGTTGATTTTGATGCTGTATTCATAACCCACTTGCATTAGATTTGCTTGGTTGAATGTCATTTTTCTCTCTTCTTGAAGATTCTAGAAGGAGGGATGATAATTTTCTAAAGTAATTAATTAATGTCTTAATTGAGACATTAAATTTTCTTCTTCCACTGATCCAGGACCCTATCAGCTTTACCTGACTTCCTGAGAGGTACAGAACAAGGTATCTATGGGGATCCAGCAATTCTGAAGACTATGCAATGCCTCCAACAGAGGGCTTCTTGGGTTGAAAATGTGTGGATAACATTTACCATAACAATAACTACCACAACTACAGCTAATAAGAGCACTTAAGTTAAGCAGATTCAATTATAATATATAAATAGACTTTCAAGAGCCGCAGAGAGATTCAAATTTTAAAAATTAACAGGCAAACTGAAAGAGGTGATCCTGGTTACTATTGAGAACTAAATTAGTAACACAGAGGATCAAGGCCAGGCATGGTGGCTCATGCCTATAATCCCAGCACTTTGGGAGACTGAGGCAGGAGGATTGCTTAAGCCCAGGAGATGCAGACCAGCCTGGGTAACATAGCACAACCCCATTTCTACAAATAATTTAAAAAATTAGCTGGATACAGTGGTACGTGCCTGTAGTCCCAGCTACTTGGGAGACTAAGGCAGGAGGATTGCTTGGGGCCAGGAATTGAAGGCTACAGTGAGCGTGTTTTTTTTGTTTTTTTGTTTTTTTTTTTTTGGTGAGACAGAGTCTGGCTCTGTTGCCCAGGCTGTAGTGCAGTGGCATGATCTTGGCTCACTGCAACCTCCGCCTCCTGGGTTCAAGCAATTCTCCTGCCTCAGCTTCCCAAGTAGCTGAGACTACAGGTGTGTGCCACCACACCTGGCTAATCTATTTTGTATTTTCAGATGGGGTTTCACTATGTTTGCCAGGCTGGTCTCAAACTCCCGACCTCAGGTGATCTGCCTGCCTTAGCCTCCCAAAGTGCTGGGATTACAGGCATGAGCCACCATGCCCAGCCAAAGCTTCAGTGAGTTTTGATCACACCACTGCATTCAAGCCTGGGTAACAGACACCCTGTCTCAACAAAACAAACAAAAAAGATCGAGTGGATGAAATATCTCAAAACAGAAAAATTCAGATATAGAAATCATTATACAAGAGATGAAAGAGCTGAAGAACAAATCAAGGAAATCTAATAGTGAAAATTAACAGAAATCTCAAAGGAAAAAATGGAATAGATGGAGAATTAAACAAATGATAAAAGAAAACTTCCCTGATTTGAAAAGAGAATTTAATAGTGATCACAATACCACTTTTGGTACTCTATGCTTTTATTAAGTACCAGAACACCCAATTTCTTTCTTTTTGGGGGGATTGGGGGAGGTGGGTATTTCTTTTATTTCTTTCCCCAGTATATACGTCTTGAGAAGTCAAACAGTACCAGTCTATATTAAAAATGGGAAATAAGCCAAGGTGCTCTGTTTAGAAAATGATCACCTCTCCTTCCAGAATCTTCAAGAGAGAAAAACGACATTTAACCAAGCAAATCTAATGCAAGTGGGTTATGAACACAGTATCAAAATCAACCCAAGTAATTGTGAGGAAATTTACAACTGTATGTGAAGAAACCAGAGAAGATGAAGACAAACTGCACATGCTTCCTTAAAACAAAATCTACATCCAGCTTCAATAAAAAGATAGGTGTTTCCATACACACACAAAAAAGTTCTAAAATAGCTCATCAAAAGTACTGAACCAGACATAGGAAGACTTGAAGATAAAGGAGTCAGAGAAAAATATGGAATTAGCTTATAACTGCATCTTCTCATCAGTCCTCCAACTAGTACAATTAGGAAAAGCAGGCAGCAGGTAGAAATATCTGTACATAAAAATAATTGCTACATAACAAAGATACTGTCACAAGACTAGGGATTTCTTTATTATACCTTTTTTTTTTTGAGATGGAGTTTTGCTCTTTTTGCCCAGGCTAGAGTGCAATGGCGTGATCTTGGCTCACCGCAACCTATGCCTCCTAGGCTCAAGGGATTGTCTTGCCTCAGCCTCCCGAGTAGCTGGGATTACAGGTGCCTGCCACCATGCCCAACTAATTTTGTATTTTTTAGTAGAGGCGGGGTTTCTCCATGTTGATCAGGCTGGTCTCAAACTCCCAACCTCAGGTGATCCGCCCGCCTCGGCCTCCCAAAGTGCTGGGATTACAGGCATGAGCCACCGTGCCCAGCCTAATTATAACTTTTTAAAAAGAAAAAAAAATATTACTTTACCTTTTTTTTTTCCAGATTAAGGTTTTTCATTTTGGGTAATGCTTATTTTGATATTTTATTTTAATTAATCTGCTAATAACATATTTGAATAATATGTTTAAAGTTTATCTTTGTAAATACTTTATCGTTTAGGTTTAAATTTTTGTAATTGAAATTCTTAAATATTTTACTAGTTTTAAATTTATAAATTCTGAATATACATAAATAAAATAATACTATTAATACAGAAAATAAATGCTGCAGGTGGAGAAGCCAGTACATCATTTTGCTCCCATATTACAATCACTACATTTGAGTCCTCTAGACTTACAGGGCTCACTAAGTGTGATTAATAGGAACACACACATACAAGACATATTCTTTTCGAATATTTTACTTTCAAGGATAAGCTGAAAATCAAACACTCTTCCAGAATGAGAAATGTAAAGTTTACAATGGAAAGTAAGTTGAATTCTCATTTGCAAAGCCAGAACTTAGAAAACTGTAGAATAACTTCTATATGTCTGAGAGAAAAGAACTGTGATATGAGTCAGAAAGCTAGGCAAAATATGACTCACATTTCAGAAAGAAAGGTATTAATAGTTTTGTCATGATGGGTTTCAAAGAATATACAACCTACGTAACCCATTTGAAAAGGTCCTATAACCAAAATCTAAATGAGAACAGAGATGTAAAGACAAAAATGCAGAAATGGAGACAAAGGGGAGGAGAGAGAGGACAGTAAGAGAGTGAGTTCATATGAGTGGGTGAAGATAGATGACAACCAAATCATACAGCTGGTGGTATGGATTACTGAAAGAGAAGCAACACCCTGTCAATGACACTCTCATTACAGCTCGTGCTAAAAATACTAGACTCTCTCAGCAAAGTCCGCAGCTACAGGTATGATTGGCACAGGTTTTGAGGAAGTATCAGAGAAGGCAGAAAGGAAAGACCTGTGGCCTGACAAGGCAAAAACAGAGAATGTGGTGAAATAAATGAAGTATAAGGATTTCATCTTATAAGGTTGCTAAATGGGTAAATATGGGGCCTTGGGGGATGGGGGATGTGGTACTGTACGGTTTTGACCAGCCAATCACTTTAAGGAAATACATGTGCGTGCGTGCGCACACAGACATACACACACACACACACAGACGCATGCACAAACAATAGTCAAGTAAAATAAAGAGTAAAAATGAGGTAAAAGAGGAGGAATGCAACCACATATATGAGTAATTACATTAAATATACATAAGCTAAATACCTGTTAAGAGAGGGAAACTAACATTTTAGATTATAAAACAGAACCCACCTATATGTTTATAAGTTATACTACTTGAATGAAATGATAAAGATTGAAAATAACAGATGAGCAGATTATTGACAAAAAATGGAATTAGGAATAACTGTAATATCAGTAAAAGTAGAACTAAAAGAATTCAACAAGAAAAAGAGTGACATTATACAATGACGAAACCAATAGTAATATCATATTAAAAGTGAAAAGCTAAAAATACTTTCATTAAAAACAGGAAAAAGGCATGTCAATTATCACTACTATTTCTTCTTACTTAGCCCAAAGCAAATTCAAATAGAAATCAAGAGAAAATTTAATAGCTAGAAAACCCAGTAAACTGTAATAAAAATAAGAAAAAATACAGAAATCAATAGCTTTTCTTTATTATCCACAACCAGCTGGAAGTGACTGAGTGTGGAAGTGGTAGTGCAAATTTTTACCATATGGACAGTAACCACAAATTACTAAGAAATAAATTTTGAAAGAAAGGATTGATATGAAGGAACCTATTAAATATTACTGAAAGACCAAAAGTCAGTCCCCTCCCCTAAAAGAAATGTAAAAGTGTACTGTGTAATTGGATGGAAAGTCCTAACCTCATACAAATGTTAATTCTCTGCAAATAATTATATAATCATTTAGTAAAAGAGAATTTAACTTACCACAAAGGTGGTATTTCAGTTTAGTAGGAAAATGTTAGCTGGTGTAATAAATGGTGCCATCACAATTAGCTATATATCTGGGGGGAAATGAACTCTAAACAAATAAATTCTAGAGGTACCAAAAAAAATCACAAAAAATAACTGAAGGATATTTAGGAGAATACTTATGTAACTCCTGGTCAAGAGGCCCACTTTTAGCAAAACAAGAAACATGGAAGCTATAAAAGAAAAAATATGACTACTTAAAAATAAATTTCCTGCCAGGCACAGTGGTTCATGCCTGCAATCCTAGGACTTTGGGAGGTGGGATGATCACCTGAGGTCAGGAGTTCGAGACCAACCTGGCCAACATGGCTAAACCCCATCTCTACTAAAAATACAACAATTAGCTGGGTGTGGTGGCACATACCTGTAGTCCCAGCTACATGGGAGGCTGAGGCAGGAGAATTGCTTGAACCCAAGAGGTGGAGGTTGCAGTGAGCCGAGATTATGCCACTGCACTCCAGCCTGGGTGACAGAGTGAGACTCCGTCTCAAAAAAAAAAAATAAATAAAATAAATAAATAAATAAATTTCCTATGGTAAAGGTCTCCATGAAGTTAAAAAAGAAGAAGAAAGAAGGAAGAAGAAGAAGAGGAGGAAGGGGAGGAAGAGGAGGAAGAGGAATAAAAAGAAGAAGAAGAAGAAAGAGGAGGAGGAGGAGGAGGAGGACTGGCATAAAATATTTGAAACACATTTGTTAGATAATGGATTTGTATGCACAAAGCTCCTCAAAGCAATAACAAAGGGCATCCCCCCACAAAAAAATGAATAAAGAGTATAAGCAGGTAATCCACAAAAGTAAAAATACAAATTACCAACAACAGAAGTGCTTAATTTCATGAATAATGAGGGGAAAGTAAGCTGAAAATGTACCATCTTTTTAACTATCAGATTGGCAAAAATGAAAGAATGATAATACCCAGCTCTGATGAAGATATTACTGTGAATTACTATGCCCTTTTGGAAAGGAATCTAGACTTATATTAAAATTAAAACTCTAGGCTGGGCGTGGTGGCTGTAATCCCAGCACTTTGGGAGGCCAAGGTGGGGAGATCACAAGGTCAGGAGTTCAAGACCAGCCTGACCAACATGGTGAAACCCCATCTCTACTAAAAATGCAAAAAAAATTAGCTAGGCATGGTGGCGCACGCCTCTAATCCCAGCTAGTTGGGAGGCTGAGGCAGGAGAATCACTTGAACCCGGCAGGCGGAGGTTGCAGTGAGCTGAGGTTGGGCCACTGCACTCCAGCCTGGGCGACAGGGCGAGACTCTGTCTCAAAAATAAATAAATAAATAAATAAAAATAAAAACTCTATATCCTTTGTCTCAGAATTTTACTTCTAAGAAATACTTTAGAGATATTAAAGTTCTAACATGTAAAAAATATTCAAGTACTAACTTATAAAAAATAGAAAATCAAGGATGACTATTACATTATTTGTAGAAAAGTGGTTAAAAAACTGTAAAATCTGTCAATAAGGGAGAGCTTGTGGAACATCTATATCATGGAATATCATGTAGCTGTTGAAGGAAATGAATTACACCTACTGAGATAGAAAACAAGCTACAAGGAATATCTGCTGTGTGATGGGTGGCATTTTAAAAAAATGACAAAAATCTTATGTATATATATACACATGTATACATACTGATCCACTTGAAGGAAACAAAAAGGGGAGAATGAGCTTTTTTAAAGGCTAATTATTTGGAAAATACAGTAACAACTGGAAGGGTGCAATGTAATTTTCTGTCTGTGAAATTAAATAAAAAATGGAATGAAAACATTACTCTTATTTTAGGATAGGATTGCAAACAATTTTTACTGTAGTAATTTTGTTAGTATTGTAGTGTTAAGAAAAAGAAAGGAACATTGTACTAATGTCTGAAAGAAGAGACTCCTCCATTTCCAGACCTGTGATCTTGGGATAATTCTTTTACCTGTATCTGAGCAATATTTTGTTACATTGTGGATATACTGAAAACTTGTACAGTTAAATAGAAGTTCAGAGATCACCTAATTCCCCTGCTTCTTTGCATACAGATCAGAAAACTGAGGCCTATGGAGGTAAAGGAATTTGCCCGTGATCCTATAACTAATTATCAGCACACATGAACTAAAGTTCAAGTCTCCAGATTCCTACTTTAGTGTTCTTTCCCCCTGCAGTGACACCCTCAAAATTAGCTTAGAACGGAGATGGGGGCAACTTGGGGCCTGTATATATGGGAGTTAAAATATTTCTCCGAAGCTTACACAAGGCCATACCTTTCTCAAGTCCTTCTGAAATTAAAATAAGGATATTTCTTCTAACAGAAAAAGCTGTCATAAAGCAACTGAGTGTCTGGCTTAATCAATGGCAGCTTCTATTAGTAGTTTCAAGAAAATGTTCTAATAAAATTTAACATAATATTCAGTTACCATCCTCCACACCTAATTTACACTGTATCTGAACTTGGCTTCTCTCAAAACCCCCTTGAATGGCATAGATCCTCCTCTTCTATTTTTATGGAGCTCTGAAGTTCTACCTTGGAGTATGTATTTTCGCACCATTTGTCATTGCTATTACCCTTTAAGTGCCATGAAAGTATGAACAGCCTGTCTTGTTACTATAACCAAGACACCTACAGTGATGCTTGCTTTATAGGTTGTGAACATTATTTGTTTAATGAATTATTAGTCCCTATAAGGCCACTTAACTGCACTCCCAATAAATCAGACATTGCTATCTTTGCTTTTCTCTCAGTGGACTCTCTTCACCACCAATTCAATGGTGTCAAAATACCAAAGAACAAGAATTCACTCCCACTCTTTCTTTACATTATGTCAAGTAATAGGATTAACATGCCAAGAATTACTGGGCACACACAATAAATGTCTGTGGTTGATGAGAATGATAATGAAGTAGTTGTATATTATTATCAAGTACTCTTTCCTAAGAGTTATGTCATTGTTGTAATAATTATTAACAACAGTAACTAATATCATTTATTTAGTGTTACATGGAAAGCTCAAGTCTATCACCTCTTTTAATCCTCACAATAACCCTGTAACATTTTACCATGACGAAACTGAAGGTCAGAATTATTAAGTACTTTGCTATCACGTGGCACAGCCAAAATTTAACTTGGGATTACTGACTTCTCGGTTCACATTCTTAAACATTAGGGTTGGCTACTTCCATCAGAGACATAAAATACACAGGTTATAAGCATTTGTGAGCACTTAAAATGGCCCCACTACTCTTTGTGTTCCAAAAAGTGGAAATTCGAAATAGCTGTTTGTTTTCTCCAGAGTGACTAGGTGTTTCATTAAGTTACAGTGGACTGTAAATACTTAAGTTTTTTTAAAGCAACATGATAATATTTTCACCATGAGAAGAAAAGTGGTTTTTTTTCCACAAGGGAAATTTTGGGTATAATCTAATGTAAAACTGCAGCAAAATCTCACCCACAAAGGCTGCCATCTGAGCTGCTGTTCTTCCCACAGAGTTGACAACATCTGTCTCAGCACCAGCTTCTAACATTACCCATGTGATGTCTTTATTACCTAGAGTTTTAAAGGGAACACATTTGTTAATGTTAAGGAGGACACAATTTAAACATCCCTTTCTAAACTCTCTATACCCTTTATTCCCCCAGTTAGTTTTAGGTTTCTGTCATGTGGATATTTTCATTCTTTTAAAACATGAATCGTGGCCGGGCGCGGTGGCTCACGCTTGTAATCCCAGCACTTTGGGAGGCCGAGGCGGGCGGATCACGAGGTCAGGAGATCGAGACCACGGTGAAACCCCGTCTCTACTAAAAATACAAAAAATTAGCCGGGCACGGTGGCGGGTGCCTGTAGTCCCAGCTACTCGGAAAGGCTGAGGCAGGAGAATGGCGTGAACCCGGGAGGCGGAGCTTGCAGTGAGCCGAGATTGCGCCACTGCACTCCAGCCTGGGCGACAGAGCGAGACTCCGTCTCAAAAAAAAAAAAAAAAAAAAACATGAATCGTAACTACAGTGAAGAATAAAATGCTATAGAACCTTAGAAATTGACCTTATTTTCTGGAAAACAAATCAAGCAATGCAAAAGCAGTATGGAATTGAATATTGCCTTTTTAAACAAAATGAAATATATTTTCCTAGAGGTAACACTTACTATAAAATCAAAATACACATACAAAACAATTTTTTAAAAAGAGATAAAATGAATAGGATTCCCCTTTAATATCGACTAACCCATCCCATTCCTGACACTTACAGGCTCTGGAAGAACTATTAACCACTGGGCATCTATCTTTCTACACCTTTTTTCTATCTAAACATACACGTTATTCTATTCACATTCTTCTACTAAAGTAGTCATTATGGTATTTTGCTATTATGAACTATACTCAGTGAAAAGTATTTTCCATTCATTTTCGCAAGTTTGAATTATGATTTCCTTAGGAACAGTTCCTGGGAAATATTGCCAGATCAAAGATTATGCATATTTTAAATGCATTTTGCCAGGCTGCCATCCAGCAAGGTTGGACTGACATGCACTCCCCCAAACAGTGTAAAGAAGTTCCTGAGCATTATAGCTCTTTCTTAATATTTGCCAGTATAATAAGCTAAAAAATAAAATTTATTGTTCTAATTTGCATTTCTTTGATTACTGTGCAAAATGTTTTATATTTTGATCAGCCAGTTGTATTTCTTTTGTTTTCCATCCAATTTTCTACTGTAGTATTTTTCTTTTTATAATTGATTTATAAGAAGTCTTCTTTTTTTTTTTTTTTTTGAGACAGAGTCTCACTGTGTCACCCAGGCTCGAGTTCAGGGGCACGATCTCAGCTCACTGCAACCTCTGCCTCCCAGGCTCAAAAATCCTCCTGCCTCGGTCTGAGTAGCTGGGACCACAGACGTGCGCCACTGTCCCTGGCTAATATTTGTTATTTTGGTAGAGACGGGGTCTCACGGTGTTGCCTAGGATGGTCCGAACTCCTGGGCTCAAGCAATCAGCCTGCCTTGGCCTCCCAAAGTGCTGGGATTACAGGTGTGAGCCACTGTGCCCAGCTAAAAGAACTTTTTATATTTAACAATATAATCTTTTAAGATACATAATAAATATTTTTATTTTTCATTTGTATTTTAACTCTATGGTATATCCTACAAATGAAAATGTTAAATTTTTATCAATATTGTCCTTTTTGGATTCTGTGGTTTATATAATGCTTAGAAGTGCTTCTGGGTTCCAGGATTATGAAAATATAGATTATTATCTTCAAAGTACAAGGATATTATATTACTTCTGTATTTTCCAAAGAGCTGCACCAATTACAGATAACCCCACTTAATTTTAGACAGTATTTCTAAATTGTCCTTATTCAGCAAATAATAAACAATACAAATCCGAGTAAGTTTCTAAATGGATCATCATATTTAGTACACAAGTGCCAGCGAGGCAAACAGACAGCTCTATCACGGCAACAGTTTGATCAAGAGAACAAAGAAGTTTTCATATCACTTGAAAATATAAAGATATAGAACATCAAAGGAGGTAACTTGAAAGAAAAACAGATCCAGTTCCTCAATTCCATCAAAATGTTGTCCACATAAAGAATCAATTGATTTAAATAACAAAAGAAACAAATCACCAAATTCACTATATAATTTATTTCCTACATTATAGCTTTTCAAAAACCAATTGTCATCTTCCTTTCCATAAAACTTGATCATAATATTACTAAAATCAAAATGAATTTAATCTTTTAGTATATATGTACTTATAACAAGTTTGTATAGGTAACTCATATTTATAAATACTAAAACTTCACCAGAAAGTGCAGCAAACATGAGGGCTGTGTATCCATGTTCATGCTGATGACAATTTACATCGGCTCCATGTCGCAGTAGTAATTTGCACATATCGAGTTTTCCTTTATATGCTGCATGCATTAGAGGAGTCATTCCATTCTTTAATAGAAAGAGGAAAAAAGTATTAATTTTACTGTTTTATCTTGTCTGTACCTATAAACAATTTCTGCAATTAGAAACATAAAACGAATATGAATAAATTAAAATGGTCATTATAATATGTATTTTTATATTTACTTCCACACTTGGATCTTCCATAAACTTCTGAGGAAGAGATGGTTTTATTACTGGAGATTTTTTTACAGATTAGCAAACAGATTCAGAGAGGACTTGCTCAACCTCACATGACTAATAAATGGTGGGGGCAGGGATTGAAACCACATTTTCCAAACATACTTACTTTCTCAGAAAGCAAATGAACAAATGGATACAAACACATTTTTTTAAAAGAAGAAAAATCTCGAATAATGCCTCTCAAGGGGAAAATTGAATAAAGTATGGTATGTGCATAACATGGGATATTATGAAGCTATTAAATGAATGACTTCATCTGTATCTACTGAACTGGAACATTTTTCACAAATTATTGTCATTGAGAAAAGGTGCAGGAAATGCATATTACAGTGGTATCATTTTTTAAAACCATGATTCCCCAAATCACACATATATTTTGATCATACATATGATTTGATTATACGTGATTGTATAAATATAGAGAAATGGTTGGTAGTATTTAGGGTATATTGTTTGGTCAAATCACACATATATTTTGATCATACATATGATTTCATTATATGTGATTGTATATATATGGAGAAATGGTTGGTAGTATTTACGCTAGGCTACACTGGTCTCCACATGCTTTGTGCATATTCAAAGAAACATCCAACATTTCATGTACTAGGCACTACTATTATTTGGTAGATAAATGGATGAGCTGTTACTGTGAGTGAATTTTCTCAGTTATGTAGGCGAAACACTGTAAGTACCAAAACATCAAAGTTGTTTTGGATGAAAAGCTCTGTAAAACATATAATCCGCTACCTTAGTGAAGCTTAGAATGCTAACATAATGTGAATTATTCTTGATGCTTCCAGATTATTATTATGAACATAAGCCATCATCTTGTTAATGCAGTACACACTATGTTCAGAGGGTTGCGGAGACGAGAATGATAGAGAGGCTGGGACCTTTCAGTCGCACAAGAGGCAACTCCGTGGAAGCAACGGACATTTCTTGAGAGTAAGAATTGAAAAATGATAAGCAGATGATAACTTTGAAGACTCCCTTAGCTGGGAGTCTCTACAGAGATGGAATATTAGTATGCTGGGAGTGGGTGGGTGGGTGTGGGTAAATCTCGTTGTACAGAGGCAGCCAATGGAGTGCTTCAAGGGAGTAGGAATGGACTGCATGGCCTTTAGATTTTAAATAAGGCAAAACCATATCGCGAGCATGACTAGGGTGATATCTCCTAAAGGATGATAGAATTTGTCCATAAGAAGCTAGTGTGTAGCCTGAGGGGTGGTAGGGGAAGGACACAGGCCCATCAGAAAGGCCACCACAAAGAAGCAAACAGCTGTTTCTTTTGCAGATTTTAGGACCCCGACTTCACCATGGAGTTAGTTTTTTTCTGTTTATCCAGAACAGGTGGGCAGTCAATCACCCAGCAATCCAACCTACAAGAGGTAATCTAGCTCTGAGAATGAATAATCCCCAGCCTACAGAACTGGCCTATAGTTTAAACAAAACAAACCAAACCAAAACAAAACACAAAGCTTTCAACAGAATGCAATAATCTGCTTAAGAGCAAAAGAGATATGCAGAACTTTTGAATCTCACATCGCCAACTGTCCTTATTTTCCTGTGTTTGTGTTTTCACTGTCATCTGTGTTAATCACTTCTGCCCATTCACCTGTCTCCTACTACTCCCTTTCCTCTCATTTAAAAAAAATTTTCCTGGCTCTTTTCTCTTTCTCACTTGTTCTTTTCTGTTTACCAGCTGTCACCTTAGCAGAAATTGGTTTTTAGAGCAAATCAATGAGAGAGTTTCTTTCCAGAAAGGTAAGTATCGGCCGGGTACGGTGGCTCACGCCTGTAATCCCAGCACCTTGGGAGGCCGAGGTGGGCAGATCACTTGAGATCAGGAGTTCAAGACCAGCCTGGCCAACATGGCAAAACTCTGTCTCCACTAAAAATACAAAAATTAGGCGGGCTTGGTGGTGGGTGCCTACAGTCCCAGCTACTCGGGAAGCTGAAGCAGGAGAATCACTTGAACCTGGGAGGTGGAGGTTGCAGTGAGCCGAGATGGCACCACTGCACTCCAGCCTGGGTGACAGAGTGAGACTCTGTCTCAAAAAAAAAAGGTAAATGTCTATCCCAATGATGTCATCTGCTGTGCAGTCTCTGAACCTGCTCTTTTTGTCATGTTTGTAATGCAGTATATGATTTTCAGACATCAAATTTAAGGGCTGTGGTAGATGGTCCTGGGTATTAGAAAAAAAACTAGTGATAAGTAACAAATTTACACTTATTTTTCAAAGAAGTGGATATCACATGTACTTTCCTATCTTAGTACAATTTTGTGTTATAAGAATTTAGAACAGTAAGAAGGAAATTATAAATTTTGACTGCAATGATTACTATGCATTTTCTTGGTATAAAAACTTTTCCATGGGCAAAGTAAAAAGAACTAATATTAATAAATTTTGATGCTCCATAGAGATATAAACCCACCATGTTATAAATTTTCTATTTATTCTAGAGTTTTTATAGTATTTCAGTGTAAATATCCAGAAACGGAAATAATTTGAAACAATACTGCTAATCTACCAGAAGTAGAAGATTCCCATGTTCAAAATACATGATGCAAGTTAATTTAAAATGTTATATTACAATTATAAAGATGAAATAACTTAGTATCAGACAGAATATTAAAATAAATATCCATCTCTACTCAAACTAGAAAGGTAGTGATAAGATTTCATAAAATGTTATCATATTGTAATTCATCAATTCTAAGATGCATCTCACTTTTATATTTAAAATCTCCAGAATTTTCACTTTACTAAAGTCTCACAAATTACTATCAGTTTCCACTCCCCTCATTTAAAAAATATCTAGATGAATTTTTAAATCTATGACATCTTAGATTCAATGATATGCAAGAGTAAAAATCCTCACGTCCTTGTCATTTCCCAAAGATAACCTTGTAGGTAGTCTGCTTAACTGAATAGCATGAGAAACAAGCTTCTACAATTCTTTAGATACAATCTCCTTAAAAATAAAGTTTCTCTCTCATAATTCTTAAGTCAAAGAATCAACATTAGACTATTACATTGGAATTCTATGTCATTAAATGCCAACATCCATTCATTCAGCAAACATTTAATAAGTGCTTAATATATGTCAGACACTGATCTATACATTGGAGGCAGCAATAAGCAAACTTCATGCCTCCCATAGTCTAAGTCCCTGGGACTTACAGTACAGGTGACTAGATGGATAGTGATCCAAGTGCTGGAATAAAATAACATTAAATAAAGGGAAGTAATGCCAGAGGGAAAGAGAAGACTATTATTTTAAAGAGGACATTCAAGGAATGTCCCGCTGAAAAGGTGGCACTTGAACAAAGCCCTGAAAGGAGTTAGGGAGGCAAGGAATGCAGATAACTACAGGAAGAATGCTCCAGGGAAAGGGAATGAAAGTGCAAAAAACTCTGTGCTGTGTTCAAGGCTCATCACAGAGGCCAAGGCTGTCTGCAGCCCATTCAATCTTCAGGAACACTTAGGAAGCTTCTTGTCTTTATTCTAGTACTTCTATTTGAACATTAAATATGATGCTAAAGTTTGTGGAAGGTTTCTGCAAACCTATCAGGTTACAGAAGAGTCATTCTATCCTGATTTGTTAGTTTATACCATCAAAGGTTATTACATTTTATAATATACATTTTAGCATCTGTTGAGATGATCCTATTTGTTTCTCTTTTATTCTGTAATACAGTGAATTACACTGAGAGGTTTTCTAAAACTGAACTATCCTAACATTCTTGGAAAAACCTTACTTGGCTATGATATCTTATAATCCTTTTAACAGATGGCTGCATCAACCTGCTAACATTTTTAGAATTTTTGCCTCTGTATTTATAAAGTGGATTGGGTCCATAGTTTTGCGGAACTTCTTACTATTTGGCATCAGCATTATGCTAGCCTTATCAAATAAACGAGTTGAGTATCTTCCCATCTTTTTCTAAACTAATGGTATAATTAGTGTAAAATGAGAATTAACTGGTCCTTAAAGTTTGGTAAAGCTTACTCTGGTTTGCAGCTTTTGAAAGTGGTAGGAGATTTAAACATATTTATATAAATTTTCCTTAATTATTGATTATTCCAATTATTGATTATTCCAGTTTTTCTACTTTTTTTTTTTTTTTGAGACAGTCTCACTCTGTCGTTCAGGCTGGAGTTCAATGGTGCGATCTCAGCTCACTGTAACCTCTGCCTCTGGGGTTCAAATGATTCTCCTGCCTCAGCCTCCCAAGTAGCTAGGACTACAGGCACCCACCACCACGCCTGGCTAATTTTTGTATTTTTAGTAGAGAAGGGGTTTCACCATGTTGGCCAGGCTGGTCTCAAACTCCTGACCTCAGGTGATCCAACCGCCTTGGCCTTCCAAAGTGCTGGGATTACAGGCATGAACCACTGCACCCGGCCCAGTTTTTCTACTTCTATATGAGATGAATATATCCATTTTAATTTTCTACAGAGATCATATGGGTTTCCAAATGGGTTGTCATAATAAAAAAGTTATGACAATCTTCTTTATAATTGCAGTTATGTTTTTCTTTCTCCCTCCCTCCCTCCTTCCCTTTCTCCTTTCCTTCCCCCCGTCTTTCCTTCCTTCCTCTCTCCCTCTTTTTCTCCTTTCATTCCTTCCTCTCTCCCTCCCTTTCTCCTTTCCTTCCTTCCTTCCTCCTTACTGTTTATACATATTGTTTTCTTGCTTGTACTTCCCAAGCTGTATCTGTATTTTGGTTTTAAGTTGATAATTTTTACTGTTTTTTCTTTCCTGTTTTATTGAGATACAATTCATATAGCAAACAATTTACTCAATTAATCTGTACAAATAAGTGGGTTTAATATACTCACAGAGTTGTGCAGCCATCACCACAATCAATTTTTGAATATTTTCATAATCCCTGAAAGAAACTCCAGGCCGGGCGCGGTGGCTCACGCTTGGCCGAGGGGGGACAGGTCAGAGTCGAGACCACGTGAAACCCTCTCTATAAAATAAAAAAAATTGGCCGGCTGGTGGTGAAAAAAAGAAACTCCATACCCATTAGCAGTCGCTTCCCACTTCACCCCCACTCCCTTACTCAGCCCTAGTCATCCACTAATTTACTTTCTGTTCCTATGAATTTGCCTATTTTTGGTATTTTGTATAAATGGAATCCTAAAATATGCAGTCTTTTGTGACTGACTTCTTTCACGTAGCATTAATGTTTTCAAGGTTGACGCATATTGTGGCAAATATCAGCATTTCTTTCATCTTTGTTACTGAATAATACCCATCATAGGATTACACTATATTTTGTTGATGTATTCAACAGTTGAACATTTGGGTTGTATCTACCTTTGACTATTATGAATAATGCTGTTATAAACATGCATTTGCATATGCAAAATTTTGTGTGGATATATGTTTTCATTTCTCTTAAGTATATATATAGGATTTCTGGGTCATATGGTAACTCCATGTTTAATCATGTGAGGAACTGTGAGACTATTTTCCAAAGTGGCTACACAATTTAACATTCCCACCAGCAATGTATGAGGGCTCCAATTTCTATACATCCTTGCTAATACCTGCTATACCACCTTTCTGATTATAGCTATCCTGGTGGATATGAAGTGGTATTTCATTGTGCTTTTTATTTGCATTTCCCTGATGGTTAATGATGTTGAGCCTTTTTTCATTATGTATTGATCATTTGTATATCTTCTTTGGAGCAATATCTATCCAGATCTTTGGCTCATTTTTTAATTGAGTTATATATTGTTTCATTATTGAGTTGTAGAAGTTCTTAATATTTTCTAGTTACAAGTCCCTTATCAGATATAATTTGTAAAATTTTTCTCCCATTTTGCAGACTGTCTTTTCACTTTCTTGGTGGTATGCTTTGAAACACAAAAGTTTTTAATTTTGATTATTTCCAGTTTATCTATTTTTATATTGTTGCTTATCTGCTTTTAAAATTTTTTATTTCTATTTTTTCTAAATCATTTCTTATTTTTATTTTAGTATATTTACTCTTTTAACAATTTCATGAATTGAAAGCTCAGAACACCATAAAGGTTAAAAGTGCAATGATAAACACTACAAAATTCCTTTTGAGTATCACTTTGGCCAGCAAACAAAGCTTTTGATAAATGTTGTATTTTCAGTTGTAAACAGTCAGCAATTTTTATTCCTACATCTTCATTAACCTGAGAATTATTTAGAGACAAAAAAACAAATTCCAAGATATGTGCTTCATTATTTGGATTATATTTTTGTTTCTTTTCGAATGTATCATACTACATTTAGCAAAGCTGTCTGAAATAAGCTACAATTTTCTTTATAAAATAGTATAATACATGGATTAATTTTTACCAATGTTACATGTAAAGAAGATATACTATTTTTTTCTGCTAATATACAGTCCATGTACTGTTAATTGGGTTATCCAAATTTTCTACGTCCTATGTTACTTTTTTTCTATTTAATGTTAGTTTCTAAAAGGTGCTATTGCGGTCTTACAGATTTCTCCTTTGAGCACCATCATTTTTTTCTTTATGAACCTCAATGCTTATAGCTGATAAGTTTATAAGAAAAGGCTTAAGGCTATTATGTTCTTGGTGGATTATTAATTTAATATATAAGACAGAATGTTTTGCTTTAAACTTTATTTTGTCTGATATTAATTTTGCTACCCATGTGTGGGTAAAGAGTTAACAGAACCCCTTTCCCTTCTGCATGAGAAACTGAAGTTCAATGAACTTTTTAGCACTAGACTGTGCTATATAATATAGTAGCCACTAGCCACATATGGCTATTTAAATTTAACTTCTAATTATTTAAAATTAAACAAAATTAGAAACTGGTACTTCTAGCCAAGATATAGTAACAGAAACCAGAGTTATCTTCTTCCTAGAGTAACAGAAAAACAGACAAAATTACAATTTGCAAGACACTGTCCGTTAGGCAATAAAACATGTGATCCCTGAGAAAAGGAAAGCAACTGAATTGGCTCCTACAATTGCCTAACTTATCACCTTAAGAGGGTTTATAGGTTACAGTATATGGAGAGGTCAGCCAGACTGAGCCTGGCAGACTGCATTGAGGCGATGGAGTTGAGCATCCAGGGTCACCAAGTTGGCTTCAGTTCCCAGGAAGAGTAAAAGAGAGAAGAGAGCTGCACAGAAAGAGAATTCTAAAGATCTGCAGAGGGTTTCTTCAGAGTGTTTGGCTGGAGTACTTATCAATACACGCATATGTGGAAACTACCCAAGCCTGGGCAAAGAACTAGCTGACAGCATTACAAGGAACAGCACCCAGAGCTCACACAGGGCCAGGAAGAGTGCCTGTTCCCACCAGCCAGGCTTGAAAACCTCAAGCAACTGAGAACATTGCATAGAGGACAAGGAAGTGCCTTAGTTCAACACCAGGAAAAAAATCCTTCACTGAGCATTTTGCTAGTTCCACCTAACAAACATTAAAAACTAGAACTGAAATAATCAAACTGCTTCCAAGTAACTTAACTGTGTTCTTGAAAAAAAGCTCAGGAGTATTTATCAAAATACAGAATCATACAGCACCCAATAAGGTAAAATTGACAATGTCTAGCACCCAATAAAAAACAATCAAACATGGAAAGAATAAAAACATACAACCCATAAAGAGGAGATAAATCATTCAAAAGAAATAAAAACATATGTCCATACCAATATTTGTACATAAATGTTCATAGAAGCTTTATGGTAATAGTCCCCAAACTGGAAACAACCCAAAACTCTAACAGCTGATGAATGGATAAAAAGATTATGGTATACACATACAATAAAAAAAATTACTCAGCAGGAAAAAGGAATAATATATGCTACAGCATGGGTGAATCTCTATGCTAAATAAAAGATGCTAGATTAAAAAAAGAGTACTTATTGTGTGATCTCATTTATATGAAATTCTTGGATATGCAAACTAATATATTGTGACTAAAAGCAAATTAATGCTTTCTGCAGGAGTGGGTGGGGAAAGGCAGGAAGGAGAGATTACAAAGGGGTATGAGGAAACCTTTGAGGTGATGGATATCTTCATTATCTTGATTATAGTGATGGTTTTACAGGTATATACATATGTCAAAGCTTAACAAATTTTACACCTTAAATATGTATAGCTTATTATATATTAATTACACCTCAATAAAGCTGCTAATAACTGAAAGAAATGAAGGAATCTAAATATCCAGTTCCTCAGTCAAACATCCCTTATTTGAAGTGTTTAATGGTCACACATGGCCAATGGCTACTGTAATGCTCAGATGTTACCATCATTTCCAAAACTTATTTTAGAAGCAACTATTCTAGGAAATTGAGTTTAGGTTCACTTAACTTTCCCTAGAACTGAAGTTGCTGGATCAAATAATATACTCAGTTAAAATTGATACATATTCCAAAATTTTCTACAGAATAGTACATCAATTTACACTTAACCATTAGCATTTACAAGTCCATTTTTCCCCATGCTTGACAAGAAATAATATGATTTTGACTTTATTTACACTTATTTGATTACTAATAAGACTAAACTATTTTTACATGCTTATTTGTCTTTTGTGGCCTATTTGCTTATATTTAGTTTAGGAATTATTAGTATAATATGAGCAAAAATGCTAGAAAAAAAACTTGTATTAAGAGATTTGAAGGCTGGGCGTGGTGGCTCATGCCTGTAATCCCAGCACTTTGGGAGGCCGAGGCAGGAGGATCATGAGGTCAGGGTTCGAGCTCAGCCAGGTGAACATAGTGAAACCCCGTGTCTACTAAAAATACAAAAATTAGCCAGGAGTGGTGGTGGGTGCCTGTAATCCCAGCTACTTGGGCAGCTGAGGCAGGAGAATCACTTGAAACCAGAAGGCGGAGGTTGCAGTGAGCTGAGATTGTGCCACTGCACTCCAGCCTGGGCAAAAGAGCAAAACTCCATCTCAAAAAAAAAAAAAAAAGGATAGATTATCTCTTCTTATAGGAAGTAAAATCCTTTATTAAACTTCTAAAATCTTACCTCATCCAAACAGTTGACACGAACATTCTTGCTGGATAATAATGTTCCAGCTTCTTGGACAGTACCTTAAAAAAAAAAAAAAAAGATGAAAAGTAAGGTTATTTATCACTAGAATAAGAGAAAAATCTAACATCAAGGAAATAAACTTTAAGGAGTTATCTGTAAAAGTAGGTCTAGTCAGTGTAGGTTGCTAAGAAATGAAACATCCAATCACATACTATTTATTTTACAAAGTAATTGTCCAGTAGAATAGATTTACAGAAACTAAAAATAGCTCCATCTTGTTTTTATTTTCACTGACCTTAAAGTATATTACATTGGCCACATTTTCCTTTTGGCAGTAATACAATAACCACAAAGCATAAGACTTAATACTGAAAAAAAATCTTAAAGGGCATCTAATCCAAATCACCATCTGAAGCTTAAATTCCAGTCAATGTAATACTTGGAATTCAAAATGCAGTCAGTATTTATATAACTTGTCAGCACCACATCTTGTGAATTGATGGCATATTTATAATAGAATGCTTGGTTTGGAAATACTTAGGTGAAACATATCTTTAATGCCTAGTACTATATTAAAGTGCTCTATGATCAGTACTCACCACCCTGAAAGTCAACTAATGTAAACCTGAAGGTCACTTCTCTGTAAATTTGGAAAGAGGCTATAATTGGGCCATAGTTGTCAGGTTTTTCCAGTCTTCTATAAGGCATAATGACAGAAGCATACTTGCGGGAGAGAATGTTGCTATTATCATTAGTACAAGCCAGCCACACATTTTGCCAAGAAATTTCTGGTTTTACTGGGAAGAGAACAATGAAATTGAATGTGCTGAGGAAGAAAGGCTAAGATAAGCCTCTCCTATAAAAGAACATAAAAGAATAGGTAAGTCTCCCAACCAGATTATTTCTTCTCTTTAGACTTGTAGTGCAAGAATGTGCTAAACTCTGCTAGCCTTCTAGAGTTAAAGGTGAAATGCAAAATAAAGATTAGTATGTTTTTTTCTCTCTGACCCACTTCTTAAGCAAGTCACCTGAGTTCCCCTCACCAACAGAGAAGAAACAGAAACATCTCCTACATAGAGAAGTAGCTCTGTTGGGAAAATGTCAAGTGAATGATCTACACGTCCCTGGAGTATGATGGCAGCTATTTCTTTTTATAAATAGTGCATTTTTCTGACCCTGTATTCCATCTGAAAGCAGTTAGTATCACTGGCTGAATCGCTATGAGAGGGCAAAGCTCTTGTGTGTATGAGCATGCAAGCCAGTTCTACATGAAACCTTATTTGTATCTGTGGCTCCTCATCAGGGACTTCCTCAAAAATCTTTATAGAAGAATAAAACCAGAGAAAAAACCCTGCACCCCAGTTTCTCTTGAGGAAAGATGCTTCATCCAAATCCCATTCTCCACTGAGAACCAAAATTATTTTCTATCTTTTTCTATCTGCCCAGGAGATGTTTTTGCAAGAAAGGGAGAATACTATAGGGATTGTGCGCATGTCAAAGCCTGCTACATGTGAAGAGTAGAATGGGGATTAAGATCATAAACATTTGGCTCTCATTAGAGAACAGGCTGATAATTCTCTAAGGTGTTTGCCAAATAGCCAACAATCTAAGTTAACATATTCTGTAAGAGAACAATATATTTTAAAGATGATGCATGTATAATGGAAAACAAACTGTTCTCTCCTGCTTAACTCTCACTCAATAGTCTCAATCCTTCACTTCTGTCACCAGATATATGGGGGTTTCCCCCATAAACACCTTAATGTATTTTTAGTAGACACGGGGTTTCACTATGTTCACCTGGCTGAGCTCGAACCCTGACCTCATGATCCTCCTGCCTCGGCCTCCCAGAGTGCTGGGATTACAGGGATGAGCCACCACGCCCAGCCTTCAAATCTCTTAATACAAGCAATTCTCCATTGGACACCAATGGGGTATCCTATAATTTAACTCACTTCTAACATTGTTTACCTAAAGTTAGTCAGATCTTACATGTCAAGGGCTCAGTCCACAAGACTGTCCCCACTTCAGATGCCAATCGTAAGCCCCTGTACTTCTGACTGGCTATAAATCAGGGTTCCCATGATCCCCTCCTCAGGCTCCATAATTTGCTAGGACAACTCACAGAACTCAGGGAAACACTACTTACATTTACCCATCAATTACAAATAATATTACAGAGGACAAAGATGAACAGCCAGACGGAAGAGGGGCAAAGAGCAAGGTATGTGGCACAGGGCACAGAGATTCCACGCTCTTTCCAGGCACTCATTCTTCCAAGAACTTCCACGAGTTCAGCATTCTGGAAGCTCTCTGCAACCTGTAGTTCAGTAATATTTATACAAGCTTGATTACATAGGCGTGACCTATTATTAAGTCAGTCTTCAGCTCCTCTCCCTTTCCTGAAGATGCGGGGAGGGGTGGAGTTGAAAAATTCAACCTTTTAATCATGGCTTGGACTTTCTCATGACCAGCCCCCATCCTGAAGCTATCCAACAGTCACCTCATTAGAACAAAAGACATTTCTAACGCCCAGGAAATTCCAAGGGATTAGAAACTCTGTGTCAGGTACCAGGGTCAAAGACCAAATATTAGAACAATAGATGCACCTAGCACCCCTATTGCTCAGGAGATTATAAGGGTTTTAGGAGCTCTGTGTTAGGAGCCAGGGGCAGAGACCAAATAGATATTTCTTATTATATCATATATGTACACATACCCAGAATCCCACTAAGGTTAGCCTTTTGAAATGCAGGGACTGGAATGAGAAAAATAATCTGAAACAGATTGGGCTTCTAGAGAATAAAAATAGATTTGGAACACGGATGAGCAAAACACTCCAAGAGGAAAAACTGTGATGATTTCCAATTTGGTGTTCACAATGTAATGACATTAGTCGGAAATTATAGAAGGTCCAGAATAGCATAGAAATGTGAAACACATGGCTCACACAGAAGGATTTTTACTTTATGTCATTCCTACTGTCCATAGTAGACTTAAATAATATTTTACAAGTAAGTGTAAAAGATTAATTGCTTTATTCTGGGAAATAAATATGTTAAATCTGATTTAACAAACTGCTGGGGGTGGAAGATAGAGTACTATAAGAAGGGATGTGCAAGGAGCCAACATTTACCTTCATTGGAGATAGGAAACAACAGACCTAAACTAATGAAAGTAATAATTAGTGATTTATTTCCCTTCAGAGAATTTCTCCAACTGCTCAAACCAAAGAAGAAAATACAGCATAACCTGCCTCATTAGGGTGGAATTGATCACTTTATCTGGATGAACAAGCATTTTAGGAGAAAAGATTATGTACATAATATTTTCCAAGCATGGACAACATAGTGAGACCCCATCTCTACAAAAAATTTTCTAAAAAATTAGCCAGGTGTGGTGGCATGGACCTGTAGTCCCAGCTACTCAGGAGGCTGAGGTGGGAGGATTGCTTGAGCCCAGGAAGTTGAGGCTGCAGTGAGCTATGATCATGCCAGTGTAATCCAGCCTAGGCAACAAAGTGAGACCCTGTCTTAAAAGAGAAAGATATTCTTAGTGTTACTGCGCCCTCTTCTACTACATTATAGCTTTTTCAGGAATACTATAAAGTGGAACAAGACCTGCAAAACTTGGCCAGGCATGGTAGCTCACACCTGTAATCACAGCACTTTGGGAGGCCAAGGCGGGTGGATCACCTGAGGTCAGGAGTTTGAGACCAGCCTGGCCAACATGGTGAAACCCCATCTCTACTAAAAAAAAAAAAATACAAAAATTAGCCGGGTGTAGTGGTGCGTGCTTGTAGTCCCAGCTACTCAGGAGGTTGAGATAGGAGAATTGCTTGAACCCAGGAGGCGGAGGTTGCAGTGAGTCAAGATCGCGCCACTGCACTCCAGCCTGGGCGACAAGAGCGAGACTCTGTCTCAAAAAAATAAGGAAATAAAAAGACCTGTAAAACTCTCAGTTTCCTTATCTATGAAATAAGGATAATAATATCCATCCCACAGTTATCTGAGGAGTGTCCTAATGTGGAGCACATATAAGCCTTTATTAGATCTTCTTTTTATTTTGTATTCAGAGCAGCATAATATAATTCATTGTGACATTTCTAATATCTAGATAGGGAACACAGGTCTCTACCAAAGACAAGAAGACGTAGCCAAAACAAACAGAACAGGAGAAACAAACATTCTGTTTTCAGCAATTCATCACACAACTATGAGATTCAAACACGTATAGATTTCAATCGTTATTCATTATTATTGTTTTAATTTTTTATAGATACAAGGCCTTCCTCCATCGCCCAAGCTGGAGTGCAGTGGCGTGATCACGGCTCACTGCAGCCTTGAATTCCTGGGTTCAAGCAATCCTCCTGCCTCAGACTCTTCAGTAGCTAGGACTACAGGTGCATGCCAATGCACCCAGCTAATTTTTACATTTTTTGTAACAATGGGGTCTCACTATGTTGAGACCCAGGCTGGTGGCAAACTCCTGGGTCCAAGTGATCCTCCTGGATCCTCCCAAAGTGCAAAGGGGTCACTCTACAGGCATGAGCCACTATGTCCAGCTGGATTGCAATCATTATTTATTGGAAGCCACGAAAACAGGTATTTTAAGGAATACATAATCGAGTTAAGGATTTAGAAATCTATTTGGCTTTGTTAGTTGTTATAGTGTTTACGTATAAGTAAAATCATGTAAAAATGTTTAAAGTGCCTTAATTTTAAAACAAGAACATATGGATATAGATTTTGATATAATCATAGATATAAAGCTATAAATATATTTTAAAAGTGAAACCCCATCTCTACTAAAAATACAAAAATTAGCCGGGCGTGGTGGTGCACACCTGTAATCCCAGCTACTCAGTAGGCTGAGGCAGGAGAATTGCTTGAACTTGGGAGGCAGAGGTTGTAGTGAGCCGAGAGCGCACCATTGCATTCCAGCCTGGGTGACAGGGCAAGACCCTGTCTCTCATACACACACACACACACACACACACACACACACACACACACACACACACACACACACACACACACACACACACACACACACACACACACACACAGAGGAGACTTCTAATTATAACATGCATTTTGAAATCGTGAATTTGTGTGATGTTTCTAAAAGGTCTCCTACTCATATCTATTTTTAGACTTTGTAACAAAATGATCTTAAATTAGTATTATGGAGCACTATATAAAATTGAGAGTATCTAAAAGAGCTGTTGTTGTGAAAATGAAGACAATGAAGCCCATATAGGTTGCATAACCTGTCCAGCCATCCAACTAATGGTAACCATCTATTTTAAGTTAATTTTTTCTTTGAACTCTGTACTATAATTGGTTATAAGCAGATTTGAATGTTTCTCAACCATAAAGATACTAGAAGTATTATTAATGACACAGGACCTTAGAACAGGATCTCATTTCAATAGTCCCAAATTGGAAACAACAATTGGGCATCAATGGGAATGGATGCACAAATAGTAGTATATCCTTCCAGTGGACATGAAAGAAGAAAATAATCTACATACTATTGGTACACATAATAAATATGAACCCCAAAATCATAATGTTGAATGAAAGAAGCCAGCCCCCCCCTCAGAAAAAAGGATACTTATTGTATGATTCCACTAATATAAAATTCTAGAATAGAGAAATCTAATCAACAGAGGCAGAGATCTGTTAGTGGTTGCCAGCAGATGGGGGTGAAGTTACTGACAGACCACAAAGAGGCGTAAGGACTTTTCAGGGGGTGATGAAGATGTTCATTGTATTGATCTTAGTGATGGTTTCACAGATGTATGTTTAAATTAAAACTGATTAAAAAGTGTGTACCTGTAATATGTGTAACTTATTGTATCTCAGTAAAGTTGGTAAGAAAAAGCCTTATTATCCAAACCTGTTTCATAGCTCCTTTAAGCAGATACGAAAAAAAAAAGAAGTATAGTACTTTCTTGTTAGCAACAGTGAGCCCAGGAATTTCAGGTACTAAATAAGAGAAGTAATGGGAAAATTGTCTAGCTCATAGCCTTAAAAAAGGTTTAATTTCATAATAGTGCTTGCTCTGAGATTAATGAAAAAGGTATCAAAGCTTAGAAGAATGGGTCACTCTACAAGTAATATAAGCCAGTTAAACACAGTTCAGTGATTTCAATTTTCTCTTATATATTGTTAAATGAATGCTGTCATTAAGTGTGATTTAAATGGGTATGTTGGAAACAGATTTTCATTTTCATCTGGAACTTCTTGGCATTCTAATAAATCAAAAGCCCTACTTACAATCTGTCTTTCTGGAGAGCAGTGGCTGGAAGATGGGAATCACTTAAATATTTGCTGAGTTTATTTCAGATTGGCCAAGATGCCAGGCTAGACTTTGCTGAAAAGTTGTTAGTTCAAAGTACTAGAACTTATTGTCTCATCTAGAGTTTTTCAAAGTTGAAAAACGTATGAAAGAAAAAAAAACTCACTTCACCCACTTTAAAAAAAATGCCTCTTTTTGGCACAAATATAAACTTTGCTTATGGCCTTTCTTCAACTATAAAATAAAAATTTACTTTAAATTTAATGCACACAGAACTACAAAATCAGTAACATTTAAAACTGAGTTAACTTGACAGATGCTGTTTTGCTAAAACTAAATGGCCTCTCAAAGTGAATATTGTATGGACTGCTATGGCACTGGTTTCATGTTTTGTTTAGTTTGTTTTTAAGTACAGCCTATGGGCCCTGTGATACCTCTGCCCTGCCACTTTCTGCCACTTACCTGTTTGACACCACTAAGTCTCCTAACTTCCTAGTTCCTCAGTTCCCTTGCCTATAAAGTGAAGATTACCATATTTATCACAAACACAAGCAGTATTTTGAATGTTTTAACTATACTAACTACTTTCATCCCCATAACAACGTTGTGAGGTGGGTATTATTATTATTCCTATTTTTCACACAGAGGACTTGAGGCTCAGGAAAAGTCACTTGCCTAAAGGCCACATCACCAGTAAATGAGTTAGAATTTCAAACCAGACCTGCATGGTTAACCACTATCCCATGCTGTCTCTCATACTGTCATAGCTTAAAATTGATTCCTAGCTCATCCAAATTAAATGCACTAATATATGTAAAGTACTTAAAATTATGTGTGGCTTGCAATAACAGTCAATAAACGTTGGCTGTGGTTGTTTTTCTCATATCTCCCATTACTCTTCTTTATGAGTGCAAGTGATGTCCCACAGACCTTCATTTGACAAGAATGCATCACATACTAGGTCCACATCAGTTCTTTTGTCATTGGCATAGTCAAATTAAAGCGATGAAAGCATCAGTGCACTCATGCAACTTGAGGCACCATGTGAGCCCAGAAGTATCACAGCACTAACCAGAATAAATGCACATTAATTCAGGTTTATATAATCATCGGAATAAATACTGATGGACACCTGAGAATGTATCCAAGGAATCCCTTCTCCCCTCTCAAAGACTCAATTTATAAAACTGCTCACTATTTTTCACTTTTAAGAGATCACACGATGGTCCAGGCCCAGTGGCTCGTGCCTGTAATCCCAGCACGTAGGGAGGCCGGGGCAAGAGGATCACTTGAGCCCAGGAGTTCAAGACCAGCCTGGACAACATAGGGAGACCCTCACTGCCCCATCTCTACACACACACACACACAAAATCTTTTTAAAGTAGCCGGGCATGGTGGCTCCCACCTGTAGTCCCAGCCGCTAGGGAGGTGGAGGCTGCAGAGAGCCGCAACTCCAGCCTGGGTGAAGAGTGAGATCCTGTCTCAAACAAACGAGAGAGAGAGAGAGAGAGAGAGCGAGAGTGAGAGAGAGAGAGGACATGTACTAGCTCTGTCTTACTTAAATGAATTTTTGTCCCTGGTGGATTGTGAATTGATCCTTTGTCTCCTTTTTGCCCAGCACAGTACCTGGCACACCGCAAGAACTTGCATGTTTGCTTAATTGAATCCCGGAGCCATCAAAGGCAGGGAGAAATTACCTAGAGACAGGAAGAACTGAAAGACTGAAATGCCAAATAGGTCAACGAGAACCATGCAGTACAACAATCTAAACTCTAACCCAAATCCCCAAATTCCAGGCAAAGAACACATCATTGATAGATATAGCTGTGACTGACTTAGAATAGTTGAGATCAGATCGGGTGGGCTCAGCTCATCAGCACCTGTTGAGTTCAAACCGGAATTTTTTCTCCTTCGCATGTAGAGTTTCCTTGTCGCTATGAAGAATAAATGTCTCTTATTCTCTAGGATTCCACATTTCGGCCTGGCTACTAAGTAAATAAAAATGGAAACTGGGAAGCCTTTTGCTGCAATGACTGGCATCTCTGCCATTCGAGGACAAACATGGCTATATTATTATTGAGTTTAAAATCACCACATTAATTGCCTGGAGTCCCACGCATCACCATCCCCGCACCGTGAGGGTGCAGGAGAAGCATGCAGTCACGCTGATGTCACCTGCCAGGTAACGGGACTCGGCAGGGAACTCCTCTGGGACGTCCACTCGGGGACTCCGGGGAAATATGGCTTCTGGCTCATCTTCAGGGCTCCTCGCTGGGACTCAGCACTGCGGAAGTAGGGCACGCGTTGGGGGAGTGGACAAGAAAGCGCGAAGGAGCGCGATTAGACGGTCTCATCTGTGCAACGTGGGCCGAGGGGTGGGTGTGGAGGCCTCGCCAATTTCCTTGTCTCTCTAGGGTTCCTGAGGCTGTCGGGGCTTCTGGAAGCCAGGGAGGCCCTGGATGCGGAAGTCTCAATGCAACAAATTACAGACCTAGTTCTGTGCCCTTATGAAGAACCCCTCTCCCTAAGGGCGCCCTCCACTCCCAAGCGGGGGTGGGGATCGGCAAAGGATCCAGATCATTCGGCCTGCGGAAGTCTAAAGGGTCATTTAGAGACCCGCCTAAGAACCTGAAACTACCAGGACCCACTGCGGTCAAAATCCCTCAGGAGCAGTGAAGAATTCACACACTGGGGTCCACACCCCGGGACGCTCGCATTAATCCAAGGCGGGGCGTGGAAATCCTACGTTTCCAAAAGCGGATTTAGAGGCCGAGCCTCTGTAACTACCTCTCTTGTCCCAGCACTGCTTCTACCTCCCCACCTCTCCCCCCCTGCAACCCTTCCCAGACCAAAGGGAGAAACGCTCTTTCCCCGTTCCAGGCTGTCAACCTTGCAGACGGCAGCCAAAGGTCACCCAGGCCAGAAGCGCCCCCCGGGCTCCGCCACGCCCCCCGGCCAGGCTGGCCGCGTCCGCGTCGCAGCCCAGCACCCGTACCTTTCCCGATGACTTCCAGTAGCTCCTTCTCCTCTTGGGTCAGCTCGCCTTTCTTTATGTGAACCATTGCTCCCGCCAGCTTGAAGGTTATTCTGTTTCTTAGGAAGTATTAAAAAAGAAACGATGCGTCTGTATTGGGAACGCCAGCCGCAGTGAGGCAACTTGAGACCAAGACACTGAGTAGCCAACCGCGGAAGCGATCCGCTTCTCTCCTCCCTCCCGCGGGCTGGCGGACAGCGGGCTGGCTCGGGCGAGCCAGGCGGACGGTCTCTGCAGGCCCAGCGGCAGTCACCGCCTGCCGCCTGTCATTGGCCCTGCCGAGGAGGAGGAGCCGCAGGAGGCGGCAGCGAGAGATCGCCATTGGAGCAACCTGGAAGGAAAAAGCCAAATGCAGAAAGCCGGAGGGGGGAATTAAATTCCTCCTACACGTTCCGCACCCCTATCCTGTCCGGTTCAAATATTTCGCCACATGTAATGTTGAAAATTCTACAGCTTGCAGTTATGCGCTCAGCGACGGCTTTCTGGGGCTTGCAGGTGCCCACGGTTGTCGCCGTACCCCCACCATACCCCCGGGAGTGGCGCGGTCTGGGCGGGGGCGGTCTGGGAGACGGGGGCGGTACGGGAGGCGGGGCTGCGCCGGGTTCCGTGTGTCTATGTCAATGTGTCTGTCCTTCACTCCTCCATTGTCTGCCGCCGCTGCTGCTGCTGCTGCTGCCGCTGCCGCTGCACGAATCGCCGCAGCCCCCAGCCTTGCGCGTCGTCGCTACCTCCTCGGACAGGTGAGAAGCAGCCCAGGTGAGGCAAGGGGTGCCGTGAGGGTTGCGAGAGTAGCGACTGCCGCCCCGCCGGGGTTTCCATCGGGCAGGAGCTGGCGGGGGGGAAGCATGTGCCTCCTGGGGCGGCTTCCTGCCTCGCGGTGGAGAAGCCCCCGCTCTACCTCATCATCACCGCGCGTACAGGGTATCAGTGCCCTGCGATGAAGACCTCCGACTCGCAACGTTTGGCCGCCCCGGGAGACCCTGGGACCGCGGGCGGGCGGGCGGGGGCCAGCCACGCGGTGGGATGTGGCGGGTGCACATGGTCTCGTGCGTGGCACCGCCAGATGCGGCTCCCGGGGAGGCTGGGGCCGGGGCTCTGGGCCAGGGGTCGGGAGGAGAGCGCCCCATTACTAGCGAGTCAGTGAGAACAGACTCGGGAGAAGGTAGTTTTTACATTGGTGATCCTCGCCCTCCCCACTACTTGTCATCTCTTTGGCCTCTGTGGAAGCTGTGGAAGAAAACCTGATCGCCCAATGTTGCTTGTTAAAGATGTTTGGAAACAATTTACACTTGCACTAATACTTCGTTTAAGAGACAGCCTGGGGGAGGAGGAGGGAAGGGCTTCTTCGCTCTGCTAGAGTTCTCGGTTCTCTTTGTAACTCAGATTTTGAGATTTATGGAAATAGGGAGTGGAGGGTGGGGAGGTTGGAGAGGGCGGAGATTAAATTGGTGTTGCTGCCTATATATAGCCTTAGATTAGCCTCTTAATCCAACCTTCATTCAACTGTAATATGTAGCCTGGAGCTTCGACCATAGGTAGATGGGGGTAAATGCAAGTGTGTATTTAGAAATAAGATTTGCTTGCTAAAATGTGGGAATCAGTCATTTCTCCAGGGTGCACATTTATATTTACATCATCAATGAAAGTTTCTTTGGAAATTAGTGTTTATGTTTTACTGTTGTTTCCCTACAGAGTAGTACTGTTGTTTCTCTCATGTATGTCAAAGAGAGGTGTATGTGTCAAAGAGAAATATTTGAATAATTATGTAGGTGGTTTTTGTTAAGCATCCCCAGGACCACTGTTTCTTCTCATAGTGCCATACGAAAAGCGAAATGCATTTTCCTCTGGCCTTAGGCATTTATTTTGCGTGAAGCTTTTACTAACACATCTGAAATCTCCTGGAATATGTTTATCATTATTTCCTGCCTTTAGCAAAAATCTTTCCTAAACTCCAGCTGTGTTTCCCCCCTAAAGCTTCAGCATTAAAGGCTGGGACAGATCTGAGCCAGAATATCTTACATGAAAATGGTTTGAAATTATTCATCTCAGTGTATAACAAAGATACTTTTGTTGGATGATGCTTTAATAATGATGTGGCTGTTCAAGCAAGTAGTAAGGCTTCTGAGAGTGACCAATCTTTTGTAATGCTGTTAGTTCAGAGTTACAGTTGATGTATAACATAGTATCACGCGGAAGAAACCCACAAACCGAAAAAAACACTTGAGTGGTAACCTCCTGGAACATGTGATTTAGCATCTTACCAGCAGATACATACACAGAATTGGGTACTTCATTGCTAGTATTTCCATCTCTTGTGCCAAATCTGGGCCATGGTTACTTGAAGGTCACACCTGTTTGTCTCACTGGGGTTGTCAGTTCCTCGAGGATAGCAGCTTACTATTTTCTTGATGCCTTATGACACTTGGTTGGTATTTAGTGTTCTCTGAATACATGACCAGTGAATTTAGAGACAATAACATTGAAAGAGAATCTAACATCTACCTAGAAATGCAGATAAATCATGTTCAGTTTACATTTCTAGAAACAGATTCATAATGGGTACTGTTCATTAGATGGATTGATTACATTAGTAGTTTTGTATGGTGTAAATATTTAATGTAGGGATAAGATTAGATAATGAGCATATTAAAATAGATTCACATCAAAGAAGTTTTATTGATAATAAGATAGCTACTTCATATTGAGTATTTAGTCTGTGCTAGATGTTCTACCAGATGCTTTGCATAGAATTATTCTAGTGTTATGACAACCAAGGAATTAGCCAGTATTATACCCACTTTGCAAATAAGAGGACAGAAACTAAGGGAAATAATTTGCCCACAACCCCATATTAGGAAGTGTCAGAGTCAGAATTGGAATAAGGAATAATGATTTCTGAAATGTTTGAAATGTTGGATGTGTCCTCTCATATCTTTTCTGCTACTACCACTCTAGACCTATTGCAATGCATCTTAAGTAGCCAGCTTCTCTCTCACCTGTCTCCATCTAGCTAATTCAGGGAACTACCAGTTCAATAAACATTGAGCACCCATCATTCTTTGAATGGCTCTCCGCTGGCCACAGAATAGAAGGCTGGGTCTGGCCTGGAAGGTTCCAATCCATCCATGGTCTCAGCAGGCATTTCCAGTCATCTGGGCCCTCCCACACACTGGGCTCTAAGATCACCACTCTGCTTGTTCCCCAACCTGCCGGTAATTTCCACCCCTTTGTTCCTGCTTTTCTCCTCCTCCGAATGACTTCCCTTCCCTTTTCACTGAATCTCCCCTCCAGATCTGATGAACTATTCAACTTTCCAAACACAATTTAAACAAAACCTCTTTTCTTCAGCTTTTGTGTTCATCTCTCCCTCTCTATCCAGTAGGGGAAATATACATGCTAGTAAATACATTTATTCATGTCTCTTGGCAAGGGTTATAAATAAAATCTTTGTACATGGAGGATATTGATATGCAACATGGCTACTGGTATCATTGCTGGCAGCCTTTAATTCTCTCTTCTTATGGATTCTAGCGACCCCTCTTTTACCACCCCCCTAAATTGACATCATTGCTTCTTCATCTGAATCTCCATGAAAATACCTAAAACAGGCACTTTCTCATCGCATTCTATTATAGTTATTATTAATCTGTTTGGTCCCTTCTCATTCTAGAGTATACATTAACTAGGTCAAATTTATCTTTGTTTCTCAGGTTTAACCCAGTGTCTTGCACCTAGTGTATGCTCAGTACAAGCTGAGTTGAATTCAGTTTGATCTCTAAGTTATTTTAGGTGGATTTGTTTTCCTACTTCACTAATCCTTCCTGGCAACGTGAGGTGAGGTGGCAGTAAGCACGCACAATCATAACCAGAGGCAGAAAGTCTTTAAATGTTTTGGATCTCAAGCTTCTTGACATTCTGATGAATGCTATCAACCAAGAAAAATTGTTCCTATGCACATGTTACAAATTTGGCATGCCATTGTTAGATTTCCCCATTAAAGACCCTGATTTCCAGCTCTCTACATTAGGAGAATGCTGCCTTTTTATTGCATTTTTGAGTATTACATCTTTCAGGGTACTGTTTTTCTTGACATTTGACTTTTTTTCCTTGAAGGTGTCTTTATTGACTGGATATGTGAAAATAAGAAATTTTGATTTTTTTCCTTGAAGGTATCTTTATTGACTGGATATGTGATAATAAGAAATTTTGATTTTTTTAAGTTTGAGGTAGATTATGGTTATATTTTTAAAAGATTACTTATCTTTTAGAGATAGGAACAGAATTATTTCAGAACTGGATGAGAAGACAGCTGAGATTTGTTTTAATGTAATTCTGTGACAGAAAGGAAGAGAGACTGAATAAGAATATAAATGAGATAAAATTGACTATGTTAACAGTTGAAGATGGGTGATGAGTATATTCACTTGATTATGCTGTTCTCTCTACTTTTGGATGTATTTGAGATTTTCCATAATGCAGCTTTTAAAAAGAAAATTTGGAAGTATTACAGCCTCTAAGAAATCTTTTTTTTTTTAAACACAACATAAGAAAGTAATATAAATACAAATGTTCTTTTTTCTATACTTGGAGTTTCGCTTATGTGATTATTCATTTAAGTGTTAAAACAGTTACACCTAAATCTGCAAAGAACTGTCTTGTGAACAATGCATTTCCATAAACATTTCACATCGCATTTTAACTTCTCCAAAAAGTAAAAAGTTGGTGGCATTACTCAGTGCTTGTAGAACAAATTGATGAATATCTTACTGGTAGTTAATCTTCATCTTTTTTGAAAAGAAAATTCTGAAGAAGGGGTACAGATATATTTAGTTTAACAGAGAAAATCAAGAGGTGAATGAAGTGGAGATACTGATGTTCTTCTGTGCGTCATAAGCCAACTCGGAAGGCATTCCAAAAAAAAAGAGTACCAAAAGTGTTTCAAGCAATGTCAGCACTGATAGGATAAGTATTAGTCTAGGAAAATCAGGAGCAGGCCCAGGATAGGGTGTGACTGGTATGTTCTTACTCAGTGTTTGCTTAGCTGAATACTTAATCTGACACTACTTTCTAATTTGTGCAATTTTTTAAACTGATTTTTTGATGTTTACAGTTTTTTATTGTGTTTTAGATATATTAAATGTCCTTTATAACATGTCATCCTAGACTTTGGGATTTTAAAAGAATATTTAATTAATATGAAATCCACCAATATTAGCAGGTCATAAACAAGAATACTTTTCATTCTTAACTCACTCATTTCTGTGTATTGAGGCTATGGCGCTCTTTAGCAAGTATCTTTTGGGCAGTTAGGTGCCAAGTGGAATGGTTTGCCCTGTTCTAAATTTGGCATGTATTAAGTGAAGAGTGCCAAAAATGTTCAGGTAGTCATATTTGTAAACTATCTATTTTGAAAATAAAGATTTGGATAACTCATTGAATGAACCATTCTTTGTTAAATGCCAAAAAGATAATGTTCTCATTATTCTTTCTTTTTAGCAATAGGTGTTTCCATTGATGTTTTTTAAGTTTATTCAAAAATTAAAGGAAAAAAGTATAATGACAATAAGAAAGAATAATGCCTTGTATTAATATTTAAGATAGTATAATCCTTTGGCTATCTTTAATACTTTTAATTCTGAAAATATTAATATTTTAGTAGGAAAACAATAACTTAAGATGTAGAATTATTTTGTATCAGATGTAGAATTATATTTTCTTTTCACATCTCAAGTTATTTTTATGTTAGATGAGAGCTTTAAAAAATATAACAGGTGTACTGTTATTTTTGAGGACTTCTAAATAAATCTCAAGAAAAGCCCTGGGGCAGAGATGAATAATAAGGGATAATAACGTTTAGCACTGTAGAGAATATATCATAAGCTACTAATGGATGATATTCTACTGTCATCCTTTTTATATATCCACACAGAAGACTTTAATGCTTTTCAAACTAACCTGGATTTATGGTCATTTCTAAGAAGAAAAAAGAAATGTTATATGGTTTTCTTAGTGAACAAGGTAATTGAATGGGACTATTATAAACAGGAAAGAGAACCCCTAGTTGATGGTGCAGAGGAAACTGCTGGCTGGAGGAAAAGGATGCGGTGTTAGTATTTGGGAGTGTGAAGATCGTGTTTTTGTTAGAGTTGAGCTTCTGCAGGAAACAATTTAAAAACTGTATCCTATAGTGCTGGAAATTATGGTACCATAAATTTTCTAATATTTGCATGTCCCTAAGAGGCAGTATTGTTAAATTCTCTCTCTAAAGATAAATGCCTTTCTCCCCCCACCGCTTAATAGAACTGTATGGAGAACTCTTTGGTATTTTGGAAGTAACATATGCTAATTCAATTTATCCAAGTGCTGAACTCAACTTTAAATTAATATTTATGCTCTACTCCATCTAATTCCAAACTATAAAATTTATGAGGCAAATAATGAAAAAGCTGCCTTCGAGAATCATATAAATAATTCTCTAAGACATTGCAACAGCTTTAGTTGGCTCCCTGGAAAATGCACTGAGTAGAGACAGTGGATCAGGTTCTGGCCCCAACCCTTCTATGTACATAAGCTCCAGATGGGCAGGGATCTTTCTGCTTTGATCTCCACTGTCTTACCAATGCTAGAATGGAATTCCTGACGTCAGCCAAGTGGTTTGACATCTCAGTGCCTTATCTGAAGGTTAGCTTAGGGACTGGGCTTACATCCATGGTTTTCAAAGTATTCCATTCCGCATGGATGCCACTTGTAAGTTACAAAGTAAAAAAAAAAAAAAATGCACTTAATTATTAAAACGTTAATAAACACAACTGCAACTCGAATGCATCATATGTTGTCTTTAAACATACTGGAGACCATCAGTGCTTGCTAACTTGTTCGCCCGATTGTGGAATACTTGGAACAAAGCTCCACCTGATAGAAAGTGACCTCCATGAAACTTGCCTGATTTGGTGCTTGCTGCATCCCTATTGACTAGTACCAGACCTGATATATTTGGCAAACAAATAAATGAATGATTCTCTGTAGGTTTAAGCCTTTTTTTTTTTTTTTTTGAGACGGAGTCTCGCTCTTTTTGCCCAATCTGGAGTGCAATGGTGTGATCTTGGCTGACTGTAACCTCTGCCTCCTGGGTTCAAGTGATTCTCCTGCCTCAGCCTACCGAGTAGCTGGGATTACAGGTGCCTGCCACCACGCCTGGCTAATTTTTGTATTTTTAGTACAGACGGGGTTTCACCATGTTGGCCAGGCTGGTTTCAAACACCTGACCTCAGGTGATTCACCCGCCTCGGCTTCCCAAAGTGCTGGGATTACAGGCGTGAGCCACCATACCTGGCTTAAACCTTTTTAAAATGTATGATTCAGAGAGCTTGTAGCTCTGTACTAGTTCTTTTTTATTTCCTTTAATTCGACTTTATATGGTCCACTTCTAAAAGTTATGTCAGGGAATCCAGTCCCATGTCATCAGTGTGCCCTAGAGTAGGCTTGGCATTTCTATACAGTTCATGCTGTCATTGTGTAATAAGCATGCATATGGAAAGTAACTTTGCGTGTGTGTGTGTGTGTGTGTGTGTGTGTGTGTGTGTAGCCCTTCAAATAAAGCTTCACCTGCTAGACAGGCTTGGGCAGGTCCCCTTCTGGGAGGATGGGAGTTTCTTGGTTGAGAGAACTAGTAAGTGAGCAAATATTTGGACTCATGCCCACCACCACCTTTGAGCTTCCTGAAGGTCCACTATTACTATTTTTAAGCAATTGCTCCAAAACAGCATTCTCTCAGTGGCTACCAGTCTAGACCTTACTTTTCTTTTTATTTCTTTTTTGTTTTTCTGAAGATTTTATTTTCCCCTTTTCCTTGGTTAAAAATCCTCTGAAGAGAGGCAAACACTTCAACACCCTTTTACTGTAATAACTTATCTTCTGACTTCCCCATTGGAGTAATAGTCACCAACACTCCCATCAGTTTTGTGTCTGTTGTAAACTAACTTGCTCTCTGGCATTGCCATTCCACTCCTTGCTGATTTTCATCTCGTGGTTCTCCTCGCCTCAGTTAGCAAGGCCAGTGTTGTGTGTGCTGTCCATAGCTCCTTTCCTCTAGGTGGAAAGTAAATCTCATATAAAATCATCTTTCTCCTCTACTATGTAAAGCTCAACGTGTATTTAGGTATCTTCCAATGAAAAAGCACTTTTCTGGAGGAAGGAACATTGGAGATGAGGAGACTCATTAATAATAAATACTACTTTTGTCTTCAGTGGAGGTGAAAATCTCGAACGCATAGGCATTTTCTAAAAGATTACATAGGATGATGTTAAAGGGTTTAAATTATTATCATCTCCATGGAGTGGGGCTAGGATATAAGGGGTCAAGAGTGAAAGACTGGGAAGAGCACTACCCTTCTGTACTGTGTTGGAGTTTTTGTTTGTTTGATTTTGTTTTGTTTTTGCCATCAGTGTATTATTACTTTAAAGTTTTAAAACACTAGTTAAAATAATATAGAGACCAGCCGGGCATGGTGACTCATGCCTGTAATCCCATCACTTTGGGTGGCCAAGGTGGGCAGATCACTTGAGGCCAGGAGTTCGAGAACAGCCTGGCCAACATGGCAAAACCCCATCTCTACCAAAAAAAATACAAACATTAATTACTTGGGAGACTGAGGCATGAGAATCCAAGGGAGGCGGAGTTTGCAGTGAGCCAAGATTGTGCCACTGTACTCCAGCCTGGGTGACAGAGTAAGACTCTGTCTCAAAAAGTAATAGTAATAATATAGAGACCATCTTGCTTTTTTCTAAGCTTAAAATTATAATATTAACAAATTTCAAGGACATTTCCTTCTCTGTAAGAGTTTCGGCGTTTCCTAAAGTGATGCAGTGGAACACATGACTTTTAAAATAAAGATTCTATAGGATATCACTGAATCAAGTTATGTAACTCCAAGTCCAAATGCAAATCATTTTTTAAATTGTGTTTTCGCATAATATGAGAAAAGATGGTAGAATTTAATTTTAATTTTTTTTCTGTATATAACCTCCCCCCCCCCAAAAAAAAAAAACAGATGATATTTATTTATGAGACGGAGTGTTCCTCTGTCAGCCAGGCTGTGATACAGTGGCATGATCTTGGCTCACTGCAACCTCTGCCTCCAGGGTTCAAGTGATTCTCGTGCCTCAGCCTTCCAAGTAGCTGGGATTACAGGCGTGCACCACCATGCCTGGCTAATTTTTTTTGTTTGTTTGTTTTGTTTTTTTTTTTTAGTGGATACATGGTTTCACCATGTTGCCCAGGCTTGTCTCAAACTCCTGACCTCAGGTGATCTGCCTGCCTCAGCCTCCCAAAGTGCTGGGATTACAGGCATAAGCCACCGTGCCCAGCCTGTATACTATACTGTGTTTAAATGTGAACAGTAGTCATTACTGAAAGTTAGACTGATAGATTTTTTCTAATTTTTCCTTAAATATTCTATAATATACATGATGAGCTGACCTTATAATCAGTCATTTTTAAAGGTTACCTCTCACTTTCAACTAAAGATGCTGTTATTTCTCAGCTTAATCACCTACTTTTTTGCTTCTTTTCAGTATTTTGTTTTAAAAACCTGGTTAGACACACCAGGTAGCTTCAAAGTGGCCACCTACTTTTTTCAATGGATTAGACTCTGAATGATCTCTGGCGACTTTCTAAAATTAAATCCTCTATCAAACAAGGAAATTTCTCATCATTGAGGATAGTCAAAAGAATGGTCTGTAGACTCCAGAGGAAATTCTAAAAAAGGTTCATAAATCTATTAATTAAAAGGAGTTTTGGTTAATGGAAGCATTATTAGTTCATAGTTTTTCTTTATTGAAGGAAGAAATTACTTTGATGGGTAAATGCTGGAGAATGTTTTTTAAATTAAGTTACTATATAACATTTTTGTTTTTAACTGGCATATAGTAATTGTTCATATATGGGATACAGTGTGGTGTTTCCATATACACATACATTGTGTAATAATTAAATCAGGGTGATTAGCATATTCATTACATTGAACACTCATCATTTCTTTGTGGTAAGAACAATCAAAATCCTTTCTTTTAGCTCTTTTGTAGTATATGATACATTATTGTTAACTATAATAACTCTATTGTGCAATAGAACACTAGAGCTTATTCTTCCTAACTGTAACTCTACCTGTTCACCAATCTTTCCCTATCCCCACCTCACTCCTATTCTCCTCTGTCTCCGGGAAACTACTATTCTACTCTCTACTTCTATGATACCAACTTTTTTAGATTCTACATGAGTGAGATCATATGATATTTGCCTCCCAAAGTGCTGGGATTACAGATCTGAACCACCATGCCAAGCCCTAAAATACATATGGCTTCCTGTGTTTGCCATTGCTCCAGGGTTCTATGTATACATAATCAGTTTTATTTCTTAATCATTTGAGAGTAGGTTGCATACGCTTTCTGCCTTTATCCCTTATTTCTTCAGTATTTATTCTGTAAAAAAAGATACTTTTCTTACAGAACCACAGTGCAAAAAAAAAATTCAGTAAATTTTATCTTTATACTCCAACTTCTTAGGTTGTCTCAATAGTCGTATATTTGTGTGTGTGTGTGTGTGTGTGTGTATATATGAATGGCTATGTATATATACATAGATATTTTTTCCCACTACAGCATTCAGTCCAGAAATGTGTATTGCATTTAGCAATGCCCCTTTAATTCTCCTGGAACAGTTCTTCAACCTTTGTTTTGGAAAGATGTTATCATTGATGAAGAATACAGACCAGTTGTTTTGGAGAATGTCCCTAGATATACATCTATTTCCTCATGATTAGCTATTCAGGTCATGTGTTTTTGTCTAGAGTACCACATGAGCAATATGTCCTTCTAAGTGTAAAACATCTGGAGTTGTAGTGATTGTATGTTGTCCTTTGGTTAAGGTATGGTCTTGTTTCTCCAATATGTAGTTATATTTTTTTAAAAATTTATGTGAAGATGCTTGGAGGCTATGTAAGTATCTTGTTGATCATCAAGCAGTCCCCAGCGCACGCACACAAACACACACACACACACACACACACACACACACACACAGGTTTAGCATACATTGATTACTCTTGCATGAATCAATTTTTTATTTAATTGTTGCAAAATGGTGGTTTTCTAATTCAATGTTTCATTCTCTGTTTATTAGTTGACATTCTACTGAAAGAAAATCTATCACTTACTTCCCTTTCCTTGTGTACTGAAAAATTTGTTTTCTTTAAAATGAACCTAAAAGTTACGAGCATGGACCTATGGGTTTGTATTTTGTTGAATGGGTTATTAGCTATTATCCTTAGTTACTTGGGTCCTCAAATTGCCCTGGGCTAGGCCAGTGGAATTGTCCTCAAGATGGCTCTTATGTTGTTTTGATCTAGTTTGATTTTTTTTAGGCACTTTTGAATTTGCCAACACAAGACATCCCAGGATCATAGTGATTCTCCCCTGCTCCAACCTTGGAGTCAGCCATTTATCCAAGAAACCTTGGTTTCTCTCAGTAGGGAATGATAGTTAGATCCTGTGGCACATATCTTTTTATGCAAAAATGTTATTATTTCTTGTGACTCTTTGAGAATTGGTTTGAACTTCAAAAGAGGTTAAAACCTTTTCACTTAAGTATATGCAATTTTCTAATTATAAAAAAGGTATGTATTTATATTACAGAAAATATAGACAAGTATAGGTAAGAAGAATAAGAGGTGCCTTGAACTCACTACTCATGTTTACCACCATTGGATGCAAATGTATTTTACATAGCCAAGATCACATCATGTATATAGAATATTGCATTTTGCTGTATCTACATAGCATGTCATTGTTTTCTCAAAGTCATAGAAATTAGCATTTTTAAGTCACACATTTTATATTAAAATTTCTCTTTTCTTTCTTGTTTTTGTTTCCATTGATGCAATATCCTAAAGTAGAAAAAGTTTGTCTGCTGGTGTTGAGCTTCTTTTTCTGCTCTCTTTAAAACCCATATTCTTGCCTATCCGCTGCCCTCCCACTAAATTGCATAAGATGTAAAATTACCAATTTCAGAAATAAATTGTTAGTATCAGAGACTGGGAAACATGTATTTTGTACATTCTAACTGTACTTTTGGTTTGAGATATGACTATCTATTCAGTGATAAACTTTTTTTTTCTAAAATTTGACACCAGTGTTTGGCAAATATGAGTAAGTAGTTCAATAAAATATGTGCTTCGTTGCCACTGGTATGTTCAGACCTGGGTGCAAAATTTTCAGCCCTTGAGAGCAGGGACCATCCCTGGCTTTGCTCACCATTGTTTCCTCTCTACAGTAGGGTTTCTCAACCTCAGCACTTCATTGACATTTCAGACCTAAGGGTCTTAACTTATCGAGAGCAGAAGTTTTAGGGCATTTTGTTAAAGTACCCTGAAACATTATATTTGAGGGATGGGTTTTCTAAAAGCCAAAGTATGCTACAATGTGGGTAGTGTATATGTGTTTGTGTCTTCAGAGTGTTGAAAGACGTAAGAATGACATCAGTAAAATTAGACCATCTGGAAGATTGAATGTGCTGACTAGCTCTTGGGGAAAGGGCAGGGCCTGGGAGATAACCCATCTGGGGAAAGTGCAAGGGCCCAGAGGAAGGAATGCACATGCCTTAAGGGACCTCTTAGAAAAGTAGAATTGCATTAACTAGAGACCAGGAAGTGATTCCTAGAATGAAAGGAGTTTAGGAATTAATTTATACTTCTTAAAAGTTTTTGAAAATAGCTTCATTGAGATAAAGTAAGTGACATTGTGTAGTTGCCTTAATTTGTTTCTACATGGATATTTAAAATGTAATTTTTGTAATATTTTTATTTTTATTTAAAAGGAAATTTTAAAAACAAGCATTCAAGCATTTACAACTTAGGTCTTCTAATTAGTTTAAGGTGTAAAGTAGTTTTGGAAGTATTATAATAAAGTGAAAACTTTATCATGGTGCCTTTATGTTTTCTTAAAGGAGATTTGCATTAACAGCTCTAAGGGAAAAATAAAGTCAAATGCTCTTTTTTCTAATATAAAAATATTGCTGTGGCTCACTCCTGTAATCCCAGCACTTTGGGAGGCCGAGGTGGGCAGATCACGAGGTCAGGAGATCGAGATCAGCCTGTCCAACATAGTGAAACCCCATCTCTACTAAAAATACAAAAATTAGCCGGGCATGGTGGCACACAACTGTAATCCCAGCTACTTGGGAGGCTGAGGCAGGAGAATCACTTGAACCCAGGAGGCGGAGGTTGTAGTGAAGCAAGATCGCACCACTGCACTCCAGCCTGGGCAACAGAGCAAGACTCCGTCTCAGAAAAAAAAAAAAATATTGCTGTCATTTCCCTATTCCTTTCATTCTTATCCTGAATAATATAAAAGAATAAAAATAACTTTTGAAAAAAATCATCAAACAGGGTCAGGTGAGGAATCCCAGCAATTTGGGAGGCTGAGGCAGGAGGACTGCTTGAGCTCAAGAGTTGGAGACCAGCCTGGGCAACATGGCGAAACTCGGTCTCTTAAAAACTAAAAATAAAAAATAAAAAAAGTATAGTCTCCTCAAAAATGTATATATTTTCCAGTGAAGAACTTTAATGGTGGACTCTTTACTTGCGCCAACTATCTACCTTATAAAGAGTTATTAAAGCCCAAATAACTTGTGTCATGTTTTGAATTTTAATTTTTTTCAATTATTATAAATACTACAACTTTCATAGTATTTGTTAGTAATTAAGCTTTTTGTACTGGCTGAGTGATTTTGAGTAGGCAGAGGCTGTTACAAAATCATGATGAGGATATTAAACAAGCTAATGTTATTTCAGGCAACAAATTGTATAGTGTTATTATAGGCATATAGTTAGTTTATTGCTTAGAGTGTCAATAATTTAAACTTTTAGAACCAACTTAATTATTTTTTGTTTCTTTGGAGAGAATGATAATACAATGTTATCAATCCAAAAGATTCCTAGATTCCTTTATTTTCTGTAAAGGATTTTACGTTACTTGTTCTTTTAATTTTAGCATTAATGGAAAGGAAAATGTTGTATAGTTATGGGTAATTTTTAAAGTTTATTTTAATAGTAGATAATTTTACTCATTTAAAATATAGAATAAAAGGTAATTCTTGAAACTTGTTATTAAATACAAAGTGCTTCATGAGAACACTGCAGTGAAGTGTCTCTATTGAGTTTTGTGTGTTGTTATTATATCTTTATGAAACATTTTATACTTTGGGAATGATATTGTTGCCCTATAATTTTTATTTTTTTATTTTTATTTTTTTATTATACTTTAAGTTCTAGGGTACCTGTGCACAACCTGCAGGTTTGTTACATATGTATATATGCACCATGTTGGTGTGCTGCACCCATTAACTCGTTATTTACATTAGGTATATCTCCCAATGCTATCCCTCCCATCTCCCCCACCCCACAACAGGCCCCAGTGTGTGATGTTCCCCTTCCTGTGTCCAAGTGTTCTCATTGTTCAGTTCCCACCTATGAGTGAGAACATGTGGTGTTTGGTTTTTTGTCCTTGAGATAGTTTGCTGAGAATGATGGTTTCCAGCTTCATCCATGTCCCTACAAAGGATATGAACTCATCCTTTTTTATGTTGTTGCCCTATAATTTTTAGACTCCAGAGTCTTTTTTCCATCTTGGGCAACATGGGGAAACCCCGCCTCTACCAAAATATATAAAAAAATAGCCGGGCCTGGTAGTGTGCCTGTAGTCCTAGCTACTTGGGAGGATCTTTTGAGCCCACGTGGTCGGGGCTGCAGTGAGCAGAGATCACACACCTGCATTTTAGCCTGGGTGACAGAGTGAGACTCCATATTTAAAAAAAAAAAAAAAAGGTCTTTTTTCCCTAAAGTCTTAAAACAGTATTGACTGCACACAGTGTGTTACTTTGAAATGTGGTAATTTTTCTTTTTTCCTCACTATAGCCACCTGGCTTTGAAATTTGTGCAGACTACTCTTCGAGCTACTTTATTTGAAAAATATTAATTAAAAATTTCTATTCTTTAGATGTATTTTTATCTTTGTATCAAATTTAAGTGTTTTGGAACATAAGAATTGCATGGCCCAACATAAGTAACCATTAGCCACACTGTTTAAATTTAGTTAATGGAAATAAAATAAAATTAAACATTTATTTCTCTAGTCACTAGCCACATTTCAAGGGATCAGTAGTGGCTACTGTATTAGATAGTGCTGATATAGAACGTTTCCATCATCATAGAGACTTCTATTGGATACACTGCGCTAGAATAGGAGTTCATAAAGGACCTCCTGGGGGTCCAATCTGGTCCACCACTTGTTGTGTTAATATGAAGTTTTATTGGAATACAGCCATGACCATTTGTTTGCATATTGTCCATGGCTGCTTTCACACTGTAACAGCAGAATTGAGTGGTTGGAACAGAAACCTTATATCCCTCAGAGAGAGTAGAATATTTTTCTTTTATTTCTTTACAAAAAATGTTGTGTTCCCTGCTTTAGAGTATATATGCTCATAAAGTTGTTTGAATAACATATGCATAGCACATGTTAGTAATATAGCGTGTTACGTAAGGCAGGTTATCATAGTTCAAAGATGAGTCAGACCAGAACAGTCAAAAATAGAATCTAAGACCAAAGTGCTGGATAATTAGACAGGAGCAGTCATTCCCTTGTAGGGATAACTAGAAGGTAAGTCCTCTGGTAGATCAGTTCCTTTCCAAAATGGAGAGAACTAAAGAAGAGTCCCAGGTAAAACTGATCAGTCTACGTCGAAGGTGCTAATCCACTTAAGGTGGGCTGGGCACCTGGAAGGATTAGTGCACAGTTGCCGTGAGATGCATCTGTGCGTGTGGCTCATTGTCACACCTGGGCCCAGAGTCTCACTGCAAGTTAAGGGACCGAATTTGAAAAAGATGTTAGGACAGTTAGAAGATTAACAGAATGAGGTAGGTAACAGAAATAGATGTAATAGGTTAGACATAAAAACCTTTCAATTTACACTTAAAATAGGAATTTATGCAAAAGTGTTCATTAATATAGTATCAAGTTTCTAAATATTTGATTGATTGGATCATTTTAGTATTCTTATAGCCTTCTATTACCTTGTGGAGTATCCAAGAAATGTAGTCTCTTAGATGACGTGTGAAATACTTAAGTCCATTTTGTTTACCATTTCACATACAATTTTAATATTATTTTAAACCATGGAACTGTTCCATTTTGGTAGAATACGTGCGTATTTTGTGTGTGGCTTATAGTTTTTAAAACAGAAGCCAAATTGTCAATGATGCATAGGTTGTACCCCCACGGGGATTTGTCTCTGAGGATAATGTTAAACTTTTATTTTTTTAAACTTAAGTATTTTTAGTTATTAGATTTGAAAATACATTGTAGGGCAGTGTACTAACAGCCTTTGACATTGGCCTAATAGAACTGTCTTTGTTACTGTTTCTTTGTTATTTTCCTAGGTTGAAGCTAGCAGTTTCTTATTCAAAGTATCCTTGCTTCTCTTAGGCCAGGGCTTTTATAAGGGCTCAGTGAGTACCTTATAAAGGCTGACCCTTACTGGAGCAGATTATAGTGTAGCATGAAGAGCTAAATTTAGAGGGAAGTGGGGCCTCTGCTCCAAATAGTAACAGCTAAAGGATAGACACTCTTGGAGAGCAGAATATCTTCATTTAGTCTGTCACCACCGGTGGGTGAGTTTTTGTTTGTTTGTTTTAATTTTGGGTGTTATATCAAAGTCTTTGCATACATTTTTATGTTTACATGTTATTGTGTGTTTCTCCACATGGAATATATCAAGGGTATGAGAAGTAAGCCCACATACCTGGGTTATAAAGAAACAAACTTTTATGCTTAGAAAGGAAGTAAGTATAAAAGCTTAACATTTGAAAATAGAGTAATTCTTTCATATGCTGTGTTTGGTGGTACTTCTCCATTAACAGAAAAAATAGAAACAAGGTGCAAAGAGTTAATTAGGGAATTCCATGAGTTTGTGTTCTAAACCCCAAAACAAAACTTTTAGGAAAGACTCACACTTTAGAATTTTTTAAATTACAAATTAAAAACCATTTTTAGCCTGGCACAGTGGTGTGTGCCTGTAATCCTAGTTACTCAAGAGGCGAGATGAGAGAATTGCTTGAGTCCAGGAGTTTGAAGTCACCCTGGTCAACATAGTAACACCCTCATCTCTAAGGAAGTAGAGAGAGAAAAAAAAGGAAGGAAGGAGAGAGAAAGAAAAGGGAAGGACAGAAAGAAAGAAGAAAAAATCTTTGGCAGAGAAGTCTGCTGGAGAGATTTCTGTCTAGTTGAGCTACATTCTTTTTGCATCTTGGTACAAGACCCAACACCCAAATTCTTGACACATATTTTTCTTTGCTAACACAGATACATTTTGTATAATATTTGTGTTTGGGAGATATGGAGACAGTAATATGTATATCATCATCACTTTTGCAACAATAAAGTATTGGCTGATCCAGAGTGAATCTGTTTATAATGCCAGCAGGAAAGTTTCTGAATGAAACTTTTGCAGTAAATATAAATGATGCATTAGAAACTCTGTTTTCAACATCCATCAAGTGAAACGGGAATTCATTGATTAAGTTTATAGCATTTGTGATGATTTCGATATGTTGCTGTTGCCCCGTACACATAAGCAATCAATTACTTTATTCTTACTCTGGTCTGTGTTTCTACTGTTTGAACTAGTACATTGTGTTGCAAACGTTTGAATTTTATCCCTCCCAGCGAGTTTCTCGAGGGCGTGGATTCTGGCTTAATAACCTTTGAATCTCAAAGCGTGATGTATTAAGTTCATTTTACTTTATAGGGTTGATAAAAATTATTTCTCAAACCATGTAATTACTTTTTTTGTTTTTATGTGACTTTTTATTAGTTTCCCTTCTAAAATAATGATTAACTTGAAGTTTTCAATAATAAACAGATTTTTTATTATGTGAAGCTACAAGTTTCTCTTTTATGCATAAGAGGGAAAATTTGGTACATAAATAATTTTTTCATGTTCTTAAAGATTTTTTAAAAAAACTTTCAGGAGTAATTAAATTACTTGAATAATGTAAATTTTTTATTGTTTGATGGTATAAGTAATTAAGGAAATCTAGACATTTCCAAATGAATATCTAAAAGGTTTGGAAGGTAATTAAATAATTCGCTTGAATAATGCATGTTATATTGAATGTTTGGCCTTCATAATTGAAGCAATCTAGACATATTTTCAGTTTATAATATTTAAGTCAGCAAGCGTATTCTCAGTTTTTAAGAAGTCTTATGGAGCAGGCCTTACATTTTTTCAAAGATAATATATTACATTTTTTAAATTGTGTATTAAATCCAGTAAAATAGTATAAAGTACTCAAATCCCTGTCCATTAAGGTAAACCAAAAAAATTAAAAATCTATTAACTGTTTCTTGTATCCTTCTTAAATTGTTATTGCATAGAAAACCATATATTCTATACACCCTCCTTTTAACCAAGTACTTTACATTCTTTTATTCAGCTTGCTTTTTTCCACTATCAATATCCCTTGAGCATCTTTCCATATCAGTCCAGCAACTTATTTGAAAAGTATTTATTATATGTTTATACTTTGCTTAATATAAAAGATACAGAATGGAGGAGCTAAAGGAGCTCTATGGAATAAAAATCTACAAGGTTCCTGTCCTAGTGGAGGTTACACTCATGGAGGGTATAGACCCCAGACAAAGAGATAATAATAAAATGGCAGGCACTGCTAAAGAAAAATAAAGCTAAGTAAGGAGAGCTAGTGACAACGGGCCATTTTGGTGAAGATGGTCAGAGAAGACCTCCGTTTTCAGGGAGGCATTTGAATGATTGCAAGGAGATAGCCATGTGGACAGCTGGAGAAGATCTTTCCTGAAAGAGAGGCAGGAACAGTCTCAGAAGCCAGACCTTATCTGGCCTATTGGAAGAACAACAAAGAGATCAATGTGACTGGAACTCAATGAGCGATGAGACGAGATGTGTATTGAACATACATATATAGTCAGAAAGGTAGCCAGGATCAGAAATGTGGTACAGTTAGATCTAATTCTTGCTTTCATAAAGCTTCATGGTGTTCCACTTGGTGCCTAAATGATAACTTATTTGAGGACATTTCGTGTTCCATTTTTTATGTATACAACAATGCTGCAACTAAATCCTTTTACATATACAAGTATATTTGCATTCTTGTGTGAATATAACTACAGGATAAATTCCCGGTAGGGTATTGCTGGACCAAGGTTATGCCCTTGTAAATATTTATAGTAAATATAGTAAATACTCACCAAAATTTTCCTCAAAGTATTTCATGGAGTTTAATCTTTACATCAAAGTTGGTGTCTGTGGTTGTTTTTCCTATGTCCTTTGCCAACACTGAGTATTGGTAAACTTTAAAATTTTTGCTAGGCGAAGTTAAAATTAGATCTCATTTTTGAAAGTGTATTTATGCCGGGTGCCGTGGCTCATGCCTGTAATCCCAACACTTTGCGAGGCCAAGGTGGGTGGATCACGAGGTCTGGAGTTCAAGACCTGGCCACCATGGTGAAACCCCATCTCTACTAAAAATACAAAAATTAGCTGGGCATGGTGGCTCACACTTGTAGTCCCAGCTACTCAGGAGCCTGAGGCAGGATAATCGCTTGAACCCGGGATAGGGAGGTTGCAGTGAGCCGAGATCACACCACTGCACTCCCGCCTGGGCAACAGCGAGACTCCATCTCAATTGAAAAAATAAAAAATAAAAGAGACATATTCAGTAATGAGTGAGGTTGAACATATGTTCAACCAAACTTATTGGCCATATGTTTTCCATATAAAATGCTTATTTGAAATACATAATCTTTATTTTCTTTGTTTTCAGAAATTTTATGAATAAGCATCAGAAGCCAGTGCTAACAGGCCAGCGGTTCAAAACTCGGAAAAGGGGTAGGTTGTGTGTGTGTGTTTAAAGTTGTAACCAAAATATAAGATTGGAGAAGAATCTGAATGATCCCTGTTTCCCCCAGCCTCACTGATTCTACTCATTTGAGCTCTGAGTGTAGAATCTGAAGTGCTTTAGTGAAACCATAGAACTGCCAGTTACTTGTTGGACAAGTTATTTAATTTGCCTGTGCTACTTACGGAATGGGATAGATATCTCTGTTCAGGTTGTCTTAGGAGGTTATAAAGGCAATTGATAAATTTTACTGGTTTTGACATTAGCATGGTATTTGGTTTTTGCTTTCTTTGTCGTTTTATGAAAACGTTGATGGCAAAGATGATAAAATGAAAAGTAAATTAGGAAGTGAGATATTGAAGAGTTTTTTAATTTTTCAGAAATGAGGAAGTCAAAATAAATCTATTGCCCTAAATTCCCCTTAAAAACCATATTTTCAAGTGTCTTTAATTGTGGTAAGAGTAGTTATAGACCCATTTTGATGACGACTGGTAAAATTTCTATTTGTGTGAGTGACTTTTTTTTTATAATGTTCATCTTAGCGTTCTGTTTGTGTAGATAATATTTTATATATTTTTTTAGAGACAGGGTCTTGCACTGTCACCCAGGTTGGAGTGCAGTGGTGTGATGATAGCTCGCTGCATCCTCAAACACCTGGGCTCAGGTGGTCCTTTCACCTCAGCCTCCCAAGTAGCTGGGACTATAGGTGCACACCACCACACCTGGCTATGTTTTAAAAAAAATTCTTTTGTAGAGACAGGGTCTCGAACTCCTGGCCTCAAGCAGTCCTCCTCCCTTGGCCTCCCAAAGTGCTGAGATTGTGGATGTGAGCCACTGCGCCTGGCCTGTATAAAAGACTTTATTTATTTATTTATTTTGAGATGGAGTCTTGCTCTGTCGTCAGGCTGGAGTGCAGTGGCGCCATCTCGGCTCACTGCAATCTCCGCCTCCCAGATTCAAGTGATCCTCCTGCCTCAGCCTCCCACGTAGCTGGGATTACAGGCACCTGCCATCATACCCAGCTAATTTTTGTATTTTTAGTACAAATGGGGTTTCACCATATTGGCCATGCTGGTCTCAATCTCCTGACTTTGTGATCCGCCTATTTATTTATTTTTAATTAATTATTGGCATATTTATTTTTGAGATAAGGTCTTGCTCTGACACCTAGGCTGGAATACAGTGGTGCCATCACAGCTACTGCAGACTCAACCTCCTGGGCTCAAGTGCTCCTCCCACCTCAGCCACCCAAGCAGCCACTTTTTTGTGGAGACAAGGTCTTGCTATGTTTTTGAAGCTGGGCTCAAGCGATCTTCATGTCTTAGCCTCCCAGAGTGATGGGATTACAGGCATGAGCCACTACACCAAGCCAAGACTATTTTAAACATGATTTTATATTTAGTCAGTTTTGCATAATTATATAGAGGTCCTCTTGGATATAAGAATAGCTGAACTGGGGCCAGGCACGGTGGCTCACACCTGTAATGCCAGCACTTTGGGAGGCCGAGGCGGGCGGATCACCTGAGGTTGGGAGTTTGAGACCAGCCTGACCAACATTGAGAAACCCAGTCTCTACTAAAAGCACAAAATTAGCCAGGCGTGGTGGCGCATGCCTGTAATCCCAGCTATTCTGGAGGCTGAGGTAGGAGAATCGCTTGAACCCGGGAGGGGGAGGTTGCAGTGAGCCGACATTGAACCACTGCACTGCAGCCTGGGCAACGAGTGAAACTCCATCTCAAAAAAAAAAAAAAAAAAAGCTGAACTGGAACGCAATAGGGAAACTTTTTCAAAGAGGAGACATGATGTGAGTAATTAAATTAAATAAAGTTGAAGGGAATTACTGAAAAATATTTAAGGAAGTATGTATAAAGATAAAAGATGTTGGAGCAGAATCCCATGTAATGATCTTGGAGGACTAAATTATTTCATCGATAACTGACTTTATATGCCTTTGGCAGTCAGTGCTAAGTAGCCTGTGTTCTCTTGCAGTGCTGTGTCCATTTAAGTAACAAGTCTAGTCATGCAGACAGAAAAGAAATTGCAATATAATAGATCATTTGGATCAGAAGAGTTTGTAAGAGTCACTAGGAAGCAGTAAGACTGAATTTAACTGTGTGCTGTCTGCTGGGAAGCTTCATGTTCAGAGTAAAATATAAAAATTAAAATTTAAGTGACCAGAAAATAGTTACTTTGTACAGTTTTTCTGTTTTGCACTCTCCCTTTTCTATTTTTTTCATTTCTGGCCTATCCCCATAAGAAGAATAAGTACAAGTATAGCCTGAGCCACTTCTCTATTTAGTCCTCATCTTAGTCTTACAAATTGTGCCCCACTACATTGCCCCTCGCCATCTGGAAGCAGGTATCAAACACAAAGTGCTAACCAGAATTTATCGTCTTACTGTTTAAAGCAGTCTTGGAAAAAAGGACATGGTTGATTTTAAAAGGATTTGTCAGTAATGAACAATATAGTCCAGAAACCTAATTACAGTGAAGGTATTGTGGAGCCTAGTAATGTGATAATAGCTAATATATGCCCAGCTATGAGGCACAGAAACGTTTGCTATTGCCTGCCCCTGGGGGATCGTGTTAATCTCAGAGCTGGATCTCCACCTCAAGCATCTTTATTAGTGTGACGCTAATTCACTGGAACTGAGCTCAAGAGAGGGCCTCAGAATGTGTTGCACAACAGCAGACATGAGTCAGTGAGTAAACTGGCCCTTACAGTTTGTCTTCAGCTAAGAACCAGAAAGTTTTCTCTCCTTCAGAACCGGTTTGCCTCTGAATCACTTGGTGGTCAAGATTGTGCTGTTGGAGTACTCAGGGAGAGCCACTGAGAAATATATATTATTTGCCAGTTGATCTGGATTTATATAACTCGTATCTCTTGGGGATTTAAGCAACACTTGAGCCATTTTGTGCCCAACTGCTGATGGGGTAATAAAAATTGAATCAACTTCATTTTCTGCTCCTCTTAGTAGTGAAATGCCTCCTGATGATTTCTCATCCTTAACTTTTCTTTGCTATTATGAAGAGGCTGACATCAAATAAGTGGTTAGCAGTTTTGTAGAGCTGGGGAAAATTACTACTGAGGATATTTCAAGGTCCTTGTGATAGGCTGTTTTCTGAAGATATGTCTTCACTTTGAAACATTTCCTAGCAAAGCCAATGCTCCTGCATGCCAAGTTAGTATGACAGTGTATTTCTTATCGCATTGTCGTTATTGCTTAGCATTAAAATACAAACGTCATGGCAGGACACATCATATAATAGAACTCTAATCAGATTCTTTTTTCCTTTATGAAATATATCTCGCTTATGATATATTCTCCAAAGTAATTATGTTTTTTACTGTGGCTTGTGGAAATCTGAAAGGATGAAAATTTCTCCCATGAGCAATTGGATTATGCTTTGCTAAATGAAACATTTAATAATCAAACTGGTCTTTCTGTACATTTTTAGAAAAATTGGATTACAATTAGTGAAAACAAGAGAGAGAAAAACAGGCCAAACTGCAGGCATTCAGCATGACCATGTGCTCAGGTTTCTCCCTGAAACTTTAGCTCTGTAATAATGTTTTTTGTTGTTGTTGCTGGAGAGAGTCTCACTCTGTCATCTAGGATGGAGTTCGGTGGCGCAATCTCAGCTCACTGCAGCCTCTGCCTCCCAGATTCAAGAGATTCTTGTGCCTCAACCACCCAAGTAGCTGGGATTACAGGCGTGCACCACCACACCCAGCTAATTTTTGTATTTTTTAGTAAACATGAAGTTTCATCATGTTGCTCAGGCTGGTCTCAGAACTCCTGGCCTCAAGTGATCCATCCACCTTGGCCTCCCAAAGTGCTGGGATTACAGGCATGAGCTACCGTGCCCAGCCATGTAATATTGGTTTTAAATCACTTTTAGCTTTATAGTAAGTGGTGTTAGTAACTAAATGAGTAAACCTGTAAATCTTGAAATATATGTGCAAATATGAGTATATGTATATATATAATTAGAAAATACATTTGATTTTACAGGAAAAAAGAAAATGTGATTTTTAAAATTCATTGCTACATCTCAGTGACATCCAGAAAGGGATGTAGGTTCTGCTATTATATCACTTCACTAATGTGTTTTTAACCAGTGACCGTAGTTCCCACAGTAAGCAAGTTAGATAATGTATAGGCATATTTGAGTGTCAGAATTAGGCCCATTTCTTCTCTATGTCAGTACAAGGGCTATTATGACTAACTCTTGAGTATCACAATTATGATTCACCAACACAGTTTAAATTGGAGACCCTAATTATATCCTTCTCACTTCAAGGGAGACTTGAACTGCCAAATGGAAATCCAAGGAGGCAATGGCATATTTTCATTTGAATTTTGTTAGTATTTCTGCTAGACTGTCCTCTAATAAAATACAAACTACATTTACTGTACTTTCAGATGAAAAAGACTCTTCAGTTCCAATGTTGTCTTGTTTCTCAAGTTTTCATTAGTGTTCTTGCCATTTTCTTATATGGGAATTTTCTAATCATTTTGATGGGCACTTTGTTTTAGCAGCTGGGAGCTTTTTTCAGCCTGCAAAACAATTATTAGTCCTATCAGTCCATCATAAGTTTTTAAGATTCCCAAGCTGTAAGTAATCATTTTGACCTACTACCCTTATTGCTCGCTGTTGAAATATCCTTGGCTGTGGTATGCTATCTTCCTTTTTCTCTTTGCTGGTAATTCTTTTGGAATGGGAGGATGAAGATCTTTTTACAAACAAGTTTTTAAGTTGTGTCTTACATTGAAAACAAAGTCCTCCGCACGGATTCTTGGCATACTCTAGGTTTTTCCTCATTTACCCATTTACATTTCCCAATGCCTCCATTTGTAATTTTCAAATCGTCAAAGTCTGTTCTACCACCTGAATCATCCAACCATGTTGTGGGGCCTTTGTGGGAATGACTTTATTTGATTTTGGAAACTGGTCACGAGACTTAATATAACAGCATGTAGTTGTTTTACTTCAACTTTCTCATATTATAGGAAAGAAAATATCTTTTTTCAACAAGGAAGGAGAATTGCCTGTTGGCTAAACCCTGAGTGGGAGGTGAAGTTTTCTCTGCTTTTCAGTGGGTTCCTTTTGTGTAGAAACACAGTTATCCCCTCCTCCCGCTCCACCTAATGTATTCCTCTAGAATTCCTATCCGTTTTCCTCCCCCTCTACACAACAAGACCCTAATTATATTTTTTCTGCAGTCACCATTTGCATGTTCTTGACTGCATAATGTTTTGCTTACAGCATCAAAAGGACTTTTTATCTCTTGTTCATGATGAATATTGTCCCAGTTAATTTATGTGTGTCTTTATAGTATCTCACGCTGCGTGACTGTGACTGGTACTGGGAATGCCATTCTTCTCTGGTTCTCATGCTGATGTGACTAGTGTTAACCACTTACAACCCAGCCCTTCTGTTAGACCACTTCCAAGCAGTACAAACTAGGCAGTTGCTATATGGTTTTAAAATGTAGTTTTAAATTTTATCAAAGTTATGCATGCGCATAGTATGGCTAGTTCTTGATTTTTCTGTTGGAGATACTAGATATGCCTTTTCTACTATGGAAAATGATGATTCAGCTCTCTTTCATTGCTTGCTTCCCTCCACCCCCATACTTCCTGTCCTTCTCTATTCTTTCATTGTGTCATAGTTTCAGCTACACCAATGTTTAGGGTTTATATTTTTGTGACATTGTACATGCTATTCACAGCTGAACTATGATATGACTGCATTTTAAAAAAATAACATTATTTTGTTATCTCTTGATTTAATAAATGTAATTATCTCTTGAGTTGGGGGGGCTTAGTTTTCTGTGCCTTAAAACTAGCCAACCCCAACCTTTCCCTTTGTTGTATGAATCTCTTAATACAGAACACTTAAGGAAAAGCTTGAAATGTCCTTTCACCATTATCCACAAGAGTACTATTGCCTGTCTTGTCTTTTCCCTCTTGCCTGGGATCTCACGACTTACTCTTCAGTTATTATCCATTTTTGAGGCCTTGGGTGTTTCAGTATATGTATGTTGATATTGCTCTTACCCTTGGTTAGTAGTTTGGCTGGGCCAGGCACAGTGGCTCGTGCCTGTAATCCCAGTACTTTGGGAGGCCAAGGCAGGTGGATCTTTTGAGGCCAAGAGTTTGAGACCAGCCTATGCAACATGACAAGATCCTGTCTGTACTGAAAATACAATTATTTTGTACCAAAGCTAGCTGGGTGTGGTGGCACAGGCACGTACCTGTAGTCCCAGCTACTTGGGAAGCTAAAGCAGGAAGATCACCTGAACCCAGGAGGCAGAGGTTATGGTGAGCCAAGATTGCACCACTGCCCTCCAGCCTGGGTGACAGAGTGAGACCCTGTCTCAAAAAAAAAAAAAATTTTTTTTTTTTTTTGGTTGAACACTAGTAAGAATTCTAGGCTGGAAATACTTTTCCCTAATAATTTTGAAGAAATGTCTTCTGTGTCTGGTATTTCTGTTGAGCAATTTAGTTGCTTGATACTTTTTACATATCACTTGTTTTTTTTTTTACCCTGGAAACTTCAGATAATTGCTTTGTTCCCAGTATTCTGAAATCTCACAGTAATCAATGTACTTTGTGTCAATCCACTTTCAATCTTTGTGCTGGGTTCCCAGACAGCCATGTACTTGGAAACAATCTTTCATTTCTGTGAGATTTATTGAGATTTTTCAAAAAATTTCCTTTGTTTTCTCATTCTGTCTGTTAGATGTATTTTTTTGGATATTTGACAGGTCTGCCCTTTTTCTCTTCTTTTTGCTACTATTTTCTAGGTCTTTGACCTTTCTTCTATTTTCTGAAAGATAATCTTAGCTTTCTCTTAATGCTTCCATTGAGTTTTTTATTTTTTCTATCATATTTTTTATTTCCAAGAACTCTTTATTTATGAAATATTTTTATAGTATTCTCTTCCCTCCGTCCCTCCCACTTCTGTTGCAGTATCTTTCACCTTTCTCTCTAGAGATATCTATGATATGATTTTTTCTTTTGAAGTTTTGGGTTCTACCTTTGCTCCTCTCTCCTTACATCCAGACTTATTCTCAATGGGTGTGGAAAAAAAGGGTGATGTCCTTTTGAGTTGAACTACAGACCCTTTACCTTTAATCCACTCATTTTTTTCCACCAAATCTGACATGTAGTTTGTCATCTTCACTTCTTATCAACAGTATCTGATCCCTGCTTTGTTGAAGACCTGGCTCCAAGTCGACCTTCCACAAGGTTTTGCTAGAGTCTAGACCAAAACTCCTTCCAAACCCAAACTTCCAGTCACCACATCAAACTACTTCTGCAGGCTCATGTGTCCATTTCACTGTGACAGCTCATTTATGCTTTTCATGTGTGCCTTTGTGATTACTCTGTATTTGTCTTATCCACTTTCTAAGGAAAAAAAGCTATATAATATCTATATCCCTGTCAGTCCTCTGAAGCCCCACAAAATCAAAACCATTTTTATAATGATACCAAGATATTCACGTCTTTCACACATTCTCTCATAATTTTACAGTGGAGTTTTCTAGAGTTTAAAGATGTGTGATATTGCAGTAGGTTGAATGCACTGGATATGAAAATTGATCTGTCTGCCATTAAGCCAGGCACTAAAGAGATTTGCAAGAGTATAAAACAATACTCTCCTTCTCACTAATTTTTTTGTTAAATAAATACTATAAAATGTTTTGTTTTAATTTCTTAAAATAAGTATCCATAGATTGAACCTCCATAAACAGAAACTCCCTTTGGAATGCTTTGGAGTTAGGATTCCAAAGAGTTTTTGGGTTAGGATCCCAAACTTTGGAATTAGGGTTCCAAAGTTTAGAATCCTAATCCTTTGTAATTAGGATTCCAGAGTCGTTTTCCAAAGGATCCTTTGGAATCCTAATTCCAAATGTACATTTTACGTGTCAAGAGGTCATGAGACCAAAAAGTTTAGCATATCTGTCCTGAAGCTGTAGATATACATATATGGCTCATTACATCTATTAAATATTTAAGTACTCCGCAGTAAATTCTTTTTTTTTTTTTTTTAAATTTTTTTGAGACAGTGTTTCACTCTTGTCTCCCAGGCTGGGGTGCAATGGCACTATCTCTGCTCACCACAACCTCCACCTCCTGGGTTCAAGTGATTCTCTTGGCTTAGCCTCCCAAGTAGCTGGGATTACAGGCACCCACCACCATGCCCAGCTAATTTTTTATATTTTTAATAGAGACGGAGTTTCATTTTTTTGGCAAGGCTGGTCTCGAATTCCTGACCTCTGGTGATCCACCCGCCTTGGCCTCTCAAAGTGTTGGGATTACAGGCGTGAGCCACTGCACCCAGCCTACAGTAACGTATTTTAAAAGAGACATCCCTTCTTATTCCCCTCTGCCATCTTTCTTTGTTTGTTTATATTTGTATATTCTCGTACATTCTTTGGCGATGCTCTGTGGATTTTTTTTTTTCCTATCTTAGATAAAATAGAATTTAAGTTTTGATTGTTATACTCTCAGTATTTATTTATTTGACTATTATTTTGAATTGTTTTATTTTAGATGAAAAAGAGAAATTCGAACCCACAGTCTTCAGGGATACACTTGTCCAGGGGCTTAATGAGGCTGGTGATGACCTTGAAGCTGTAGCCAAATTTCTGGACTCTACAGGCTCAAGATTAGATTATCGTCGCTATGCAGACACGCTCTTCGATATCCTGGTGGCTGGCAGTATGCTTGGTAAACCATGCATTATTGCTTCTTGTAGTATATTTATATATTTTTAATTCTATTGAAGTATTTCCTTATAAGATAGAGTCTTTATAAGTTTATGTTTATTAGAGTTAATAAAAATACAAATGGAAGCCTATAATTTTTACCTGGTTTAGGATTTGGAATGGTATTAATGCAGATGTGAAACGATTACTGGTTAATAGAAGCATAGAACGGAGGACTTTGGTTGACGTTACAACAAAGTCGGCCACTTTGCTTCTCCTAAAAGCCACCTTTCTCGTATGTCCCTAATCTTTCAGTGTTTTTGGAGGGGCCATAAAAGGGGTGATTTCTGCAAAAGACTATAATTTAGTGTATAAATTTCCAAGGTTTCATTAATGCCATTTCATTCATAAATAAAGCATATAAGAAACATAGTTTAAACCTGGTTTTTGAAAAATCATTTAAGTATTAAGTATAAGTAGAAAAATTAAAGATAGAAGATTAGAAATTGTTAAAGATAGGTGAAAACAAAATAAAAGCTATACCTTATAGAACAGAGGCATCAGGAAAGTAGGCTTCAGAATACTATTTAAGTTTATTAAGTAGATGATTCTAATATTTATTAAGTATAATAGCCACCCATTTTTCCTCTCATAGTCATTCTTAGATCTGAGTTCTTATAGTTAGTTCCTGTGGTAGCTGTATTTCACTAGAAATGGTCAAATTTCCTATGCCAGGAATTTTCAGTTTGTAAATGTGTGCAAGTGTTTTAGTTGTTAAAAAGACTTGAGGAGGGAGGGCAGGTATCTGTCTACCTGCTATGCAAAGAACATGCAACATAATGAAAGATTGCCTTGCCCAAAGTGCCATCATTGCCTTTCCTTGAGAAAACACTGCTTAAGCCAGCCTACCTTGGCTTTGAAAAAGAATATGCATGCATTCCTCCATCTTGAGGTGGAACTGCCCATAAATTCCTTTTTCTCTGAGCTCTTATTTCAAGCAATCTGTTTGGTACATGGCCCCATTGACTACTAGGCCTTCTGTCATTCTGCATTGCTAGTTTTCGACACATACTGAATTAGTTTTGTTGTTCTTATTGTTTATGAAGAGCTTACATTATGACTGTAGATAATTCAAGTCTAAGTATAATAGCTACCTATATTGAGCTGAAATCCCATTACCCGGGAAAAATCATTGTTAACATTTTGGTTACTTCCCTTCTGGAAATCTCTTTAGCAGCCGAGCGTGGTGGCTCATGCCTGTAATCCTAACACTTTGGGAGACTGAGGCAGGTGGATCACCTGAGGTCAGGAGTTCGAGACCAGCTTGGCCCACGTGGTGAAACCCCGTGTCTATAAAAAAAATACAAAAATTAACAGGATTTGGTGGCGGCTGCCTGTAATCCCAGCTACTAGAGAGAGTGAGGCAGGAGAATCACTTGAACCTAGAAGGCAGAGGTTACAGTGAGCTGAGATCAAGCCACTACACCCCAACCTGGGGTGACAGAGTGAGACTCTGTCTCAAAAAGAAAAAAGAAATCCCTTTACCTCATAAAATTTTGAGAATGGGTGATATTATGCAAATACGATATTCTGCATGCTGATTTGTATTTATTCAGCAATAATGTTGCTGCCTTGCACACCCATGAGTGTTATACTGGATGATTCTAAAAAGCAAGCCAAACGGATGTTAAAGAATATTTAGGGGCCGGGCACGGTGGCTCATGCCTGTAATCCCAGCACTTTGGGAAGCCAAGGCAGGCAGATCACCTGAGATCGGGAGTTCGAGACCAGCCTGACCAACGTGGAGAAACCCTGTCTCTGCTAAAAATACAAAATTAGCTGGGCATGGTGGTGGGTGCCTGTAATCCCAGCTACTCAGGAGGCTGAGGCAGGAGAATCTCTTGAACCTGGGAGGTAGAGGTTGCAGTGAGCTGAGATTGCGCCATTGCACTACAGCCTAGGCGACAAGAGTGAAACTCTCTGAAAAAAAAAAAAAAAGAATATTTAGGCTGTTTGCAGTTGTTGCTTTTATAAACAACAGTTATCAGTGTCTGTATGCACATATCTTTGTGCTTTTACCTGATTACATCCTTATCTACTTAGCAAGGGATTAATGGATTAAATAAAAGATGGAGATTTTTTTTTTTGAGACGGAGTCTCGCTCTGTCACCCAGGCTGGAGTGCAGTGGCGCAATCTCGGCTCACTGCAAGCTCCGCCTCCCGGGTTCACGCCATTCTCCTGCCTCAGCCTCTCCGAGTAGCTGGGACTACAGGCTCCCGCCACCACGCCCGGCTAATTTTTTGTATTTTTAGTAGAGACGAGGTTTCACTGTGGTCTCGATCTCCTGACCTCATGATCCACCCGCCTCGGCCTCCCAGAGTGGGAGATATTTTTATCTATATCTATCTCCATCTACCTAGCTGAGAGAGAAAAACAGTCTTCAAAAGGAACATTATATTTAATATTTTATCAAAAATTATGAGTTCCTATTTACATACACCTTTAACAATGTTAGCTACCTAATTTCATCAGTTCTCTAGATCTCTGTCAATTAGGTAAGTGATAAGTATTTTCATTTTAAAACTTTGATAGTGGAGTTGAGTATTTCCTAATATATTATTGACTTCTAGTATTTCATCAATTATGATATATTTTTATCAGAGTGATCTTCAGCGAGTTTTGGTTCTTGCCAAAGTCACATGACTGTAGTAGTCACTTATATGGACCCTTTTCAGACTGAGTGACCTCCAGGCAGCACTGTTGGCCCTTTTGTCATTCTTGAACTCTTTTATTTTCTTCCCTTACACGAGACCACTTAGACCTCCTCCTACGTCTCTGGATGCCACTTCTTACGCTACTCCTGGCTTCCATCATTAACCACCTCCCCATATAAAATTATCTGTATAATTTGTATTGAGTTTCTTAAAGTTTCATTTACCATGATCAGATTTATCTCTGTAGCCCAGATTTCTTTTTTTTTTTTTTTTTTTTTGGCAGTTGCAAGATTTAATGGAGTGAAAACAGAGCTCCCATACAAAGGCAGGGGACCCAAAGAGGGTAGCCATTGCTGGCTTGAATGCCTGGGTTTATATCCCGGTCATTGTCCCTCCCACTGTGCTCTCAGGCAATAGATGATTGGCTATTTCTTTGCCTCCTGTTTTTGCCTAATTAGCATTTTAGTGAGCTTTCCTTACTACCTGATTGGTCGGGTGTGAGCTAAGTTGCAAGCCCCATGTTTAAAAATGGATGTGGTCACCTTCCCAGCTAGGCTTAGGGATTCTTAGTGACCCTAGGAAATCCAGCTAGTCCTGTCTCTCAGTACCCCCTCTCAACAGGAAAACCCAAGTGCCGTTGGGGAGGTTGGCCAACGACCACTCTAACTGCTTCCTGCTGAATTGGGGTGTAGTAGGGGTTGTGTAGTTGAGATTTCCTTGGGAGGGGTGTCTTCGATGTCATTAACGTTGGAGCATGGGCTAGCAGGCCGGTCCAGGGGTCCGCGGTAGATCCTAGTCATGTACCGCATCTGGGGCTCCATTTGAAGAACCATTTGTAGTTTTATAGCTTCGATTCTGGAAGAGACAAACTTAACAAGGAAGTTAAAGATACAGGGATTGAAATGTATGGCCTGCAGTGCAGGGGATTATTTCTCTGGCACACTTCACAGGCCCTGACTATCTGCTTGATAGTTTTGAAAAGGCCTGGTCCAGTAAATAATAATCTGGCCATCTGGGTGCTATCAATGCCTAAGTGAAAGGGTTGGTGAAGGGTTTTAAGTAATTTCCATTGGTTAGTGCAGCCCAGATTTTACTTCTTCACTCCATGTCTATACATTCAAGAAGAACATAGGGCCAATGTTTTGGTATAAGCTGTACAACACCAGATGTCTACTGAGTCCGGACACGTAACGTAAGGACTGAAGCCAGCTAGGTGCATTCTTCTTACATAAATGCTTTGTTTAATCATTATGTAGAAATTTTCTTGACACTCACAATTTACCTTCTTCCATCATTCTTTTTTTTTTTTTTTTTTTTTTAATTATGTCGCCCAGGCTGGAGTGTTGACTCACTGCAACTTCCACCTCCTGGGATCAGGCAGTTATCCCGAGTAGCCGGGATTACAGGCATGTGTGGCACACCCAGCTAATTTTGTAATTTTAGTAGAGACGGGGTTTCCACCATGTTGGCTAGGCTGGTCTCGAACTCCTGATCTCAGGTGATCTGTCCCAAAGTGCTGGGATTACAAGCGTGCACCACCACACCCAGCCCCATTGTTCTTAAAACAGCAGCTGTCTTGGTCTTTCAATATTACCCTCGTATAGTAAATACAATAAATATATTAAGTTTAGTTCTACCTTGAAAAAAACAGCAGTCACTCCAAAAACGTTAGAAATGGCAAACAATAATTGGTCCTAATATCAGCGAAAATTTTAATGCAAGCTGTAGCAATATTATTAATATATAATAAGTGTTTTATTTCATTAAACAATGTAACTTTAAAAACATACCTCTCAAAAGTCTGTAGTTTCAATATCAAACTTTTCAGTTTTGTAATTTCTATCAAAAGCAATAGCAATAATTAGCCCAGAGTTTTTAGAAGATCATTATCTAAGTTTGTTCCATATCAGGGGAACCAGCCCCCAATATTTCAACGTAGATTCTTTTCTGTTTTCCCTAAGTGTTGGCCGGTCTGAGAAATAAACAGAAAGAGTACAAAAGAAAGAAATTTTACAGTTGGGTCTCCAGGGGTGACATCACGTGTCAGCCTGAGCTGCAAAACCAGCAAGTTTTTATTAGCGATTTTCAAAGGGGAGACAGTGTACGATTAGGGTGTGGGTCACAGAGATCACATGCTTCAAAGGCAATAAAATATCACAAGGCAAATGGGGGCAGAGCAAGATCACAAGGCCAGGGCGAAATTAGAATTACTGATGAAGGTCCATGTCCCGCTGGGCACACACTGTCATTGATAAATATCTTAACAGGAAACAGGGTTTGAGAGCAGACAACTGGTCTGACTAGAATTTTGCCAGGCTGGAATTTCCCAATCCTAACAAGCCTGGGGGTGCTGCAGGAGACCAGGGCATATTTCATCCCTTATCTTCAACTGCATAAGTATTGATTGGGGAAGTGATAAATGCCCATGAAATCTTCACAATTTATGTTCAGACATTGCAGTAAAGACAGGCTTAAGAAATTATAAAAGTATTAATTTTGGGAACTAACAAATGTCCATGAAATCTTCACAATTTATGTTCTTCTGCCATGACTTCAGCCGGTCCCTCCGTTCAGGTTCCCTGACTTCCTGCAGCAGTTCCAGGTGGTTATATTCATTTAAAAGGGCTAATTAAATCTCATGCATAAATTAATTGAGTGAAAATAGATTCCTGAAGGGGCTGATTTCTCCAAAAACTAATTTGCTTACTAAACTGTATGCTGAAGTCTGAAGCCCATAGAGGAGATGATAAGCTAAGGAAAGTATAACTTGATTGAATTCTCATTTGCTTATGCCTGCTAAAAAAAGGTGGCTGTGGGTGGCCCTTTTAATCCAGAGATCTGAAATCACAAGTTAAATCAAGACGATTATACACTAATACACAAACAAATAAAGGGAGTGGCTAATGAGTAGAGAGTGTTTGTCTTTTCAGCTTTGACCATCGTTGTATCCTTGGTGCCTAGCACAGTAGCTGGTATAAGTATATACACTACATACATTTGTTGTATATATGAAAGATATTAATCTAACTACTCAAACCTTCTACCTTAATTACAATGAAGTAAAATTAGAAAATAAAAATTCCTAATGTTCTCATTCTGCTCTTCTAATCAACTAATGCTTCTAATGGCTACCATTGGAACTTACAGGAGGACCCTTTGAATATGGAAAGTTATTGAAGAAAAAGGCATCTAATCTATTGAGTCCATGGGGAAAAAAAGATGAGAGAGAATAAAATAATTTATTCTAGCCAACATAGCAGCTGGGCGATCAAATTCAAATAGCAAGCATCAGAGTCCATGCTATTCAACCAGTCATGGATAACTGGGTTAGCAAAGGAGGGAGCAATTGTAATAGCTACCCAAGTAGAAAGCAAAAAGATCTGAGTCAGGTCTGGTCAGTTCTGTAGTTGGTGATCTAGGTAGAGTATCTGCAAAATACTTGCAAAATGTTAGCAAGCCTGAAGAACTATGTCCTGGAGTGGAAAGTGTCTGGAGTTGCATTGAGAATATTTACTGAATATTACTGAATATTTACTGAAAAATTTATTGAATAAAGGTTGCTCTTTTCTTCCATGATTAAGAATATACTTTGGAAAGAACCAGACTTATAGTGATAGGATGTAGTGAAGGCAAGGATGTGGAACAAAAATGAAGTACACTATGGTGGGAGTATGAATGAAACAACTAGTTTCTATTATATTGGAAACATGAAGTATACAAGGCCAGCTACAGTGGCTTACACCTGTAATCCCAGCACTCTGGGATGCTGAGGCAGGAGGATCACTTGAGCCCGGTAGTTAAAGACCAGCCTGGGCAACATGGGAAAACCCTGTCTCTACAACAATTACAAAAAAATAAGCTGGGCATGGTGGCACGCACCTGTGGTCCTAGCTACTTGGGAGGCTGAGGCAGGAGGATCACTTGAGCACCCTGGAGGTTGAGACTGCAGTGAGCCATAATTGCACAACTACACTCCAGCAATAGAGCGAAACCCTGTGTGGAAAAAAAAAAAAAAAAAAAAAAAAGACCAGGTGCAGTGGCTCACACCTGTAATCCCAGCACTTTGGGAGGCTGAGGCGGGCGGATCACAAGGTTAGGAGTTCGAGACCAGCCTGACCAACATGGTGAAACCCCGTTTCTACTAAAAATATAAAAATTAGCCAGGCACGGTGGTGCATACCTGTAATCCCAGCTACTCAGGAGGCTGAGGCAGGAGAATCGCTTGAACCGGGGAGGTGGAGGTTGCCGTGAGCCGAGATTGTGCCATTGCACAATTGTCACAGCCTGGGTGACAGAGCGAGACTCCATCTCAAAAAAAAGGAAAAAATATACAGCAATGTGTGTACCTCTATACATCCATGTCATTCTTTGAAAATGTTATGTGATTCTTAGATTTTACATCTACTTTCATTATTTTCTTTCATTTGCCAGAATTGATCTGTTCTGCAAATGCTGTTCTCAATTTCAGTATTATCCTAATTATAATTACCTTTATCTTTTTAGCCCCTGGAGGAACGCGCATAGATGATGGTGACAAGACCAAGATGACCAACCACTGTGTGTTTTCAGCAAATGAAGATCATGAAACCATCCGAAACTATGCTCAGGTAGAGCCTGTTTGAGAGATTGCCCTTGAGTCAGAAGGGAAGCATTTGAAGAGGATTGAGGAAAACTCTGTAGAAGCTCTACAGCCCACCCAGTTTTTAAATAGGAATCTTAGAAAGCTTTTAAACTTATGAAAATAATGGGCATTAAAACTACAAAAATAGGCCTAGCAGTGTGGCTCGAGCCTATAAAATCCCAGCACTTTGGGAGGCCATGGCAGGTGGATCACTTGAGGTCAGGAGTTTGTGACCAGCCTGGCCAACATGCTGAAACCCCATCTCTACTAAAAAATAACAAAAATTAGCTGGGTGTGGTGGTGGGCGCCTGTAATCCCAGCTACTTGGGAGGCTGAGGCAGGAGAATCACTTGAACCCAGAAGGCGAAGGTTGCAGTGAGCCGAGATCGTGCCACTGCTCAACCTTGGTGACAGTGAGACTCCATCTCAAAACAAAACAGAAAGAACTACAGGAATATAATGCTTTTTTTTTTTTAACCTCTCTTGGGAGAATTTAAATATTTATTCTTGGATCAGGAGAATTCGTTTTTCTTGTACACATGTTAAGGAATATGTAAGTATTAGTTAAGTTGGAAGTAAAATTTATGGGATTTTAATGCAATTTATTTCTTTTTCTTATTGTGTGTTAATTCCCTGCCTGGGTCATTCTTTCCCCATAAAGGGCAACCATATTTTTTACTCTTGGACTCCATCTCGATTACATTAGGAAACGAATACACCAAGAGTTGTAAGTAGGAGTATAGCCTGTGTGTAGGAGAAAAAGGAACTAGATTAAGAAATCATTCCCACAGTTATTAAAATAACCAATATTTACAAAATCCCCATTTAAATAAAAACATCATTCCACTTAGAAAACTGTCTAGAATCTTACTAATATAGTTGCAAACTTTGCTTCAGAGTTCTAACAGGACTGTAGGGGCCAATCATCCTTTATTGCCAGTAAATTATAACATTTTTTGCTCATCTGCTAGAAACATGTTTATTGTCCACCTAGAGTAGAATCTGTCCTGCACTTTGCTCTCCTCCCCATCACATCATTATCTAAGTGGTTATATCTTTAACACCTTCATTTCCGTGATTTTTAGTCTCCGCATCTCACAGTTTAAAAATCACATTTATTTTATTTTCGTCGAATTTTTTTTTCTACCTGCTATATTCTTGAATGAATTTGTTTTATCTTACATGTATCATTTCCCCTAGGTCATGATAGCATCTTTGAAATGCTTACAGTTCTTATGTTACAGTGTGAGCCTGTTTAACTATACACTTTTATTATTATAGATCTATGGTGTCATTATAGTGAGTTTCTATACCTCTTTCTGTGTCTTTTTGGTTGACCTAATATTTAGTGGTTGTTTTTTTTTTAGGTCTTCAACAAACTCATCAGGAGATATAAGTATTTGGAGAAGGCATTTGAAGATGAAATGAAAAAGGTAAAAATTCAAATATAATGCCTATCTGTTTTATAGTAATGAAATGGAGGTGGATAAAAATTTTATAAGTGGCCGGGCATGGTGGCTCATGCCTGTAATCCCAGCACTTTGGGAGGCCGAGACGGGTGGGTCACAAGGTCAGGAGTTTAAGACCAGCCTGGCCAAGATGCTGAAACCCCACCTCTACTAAAAACACAAAAATTACCCAGGCATAGTGGCATGCACCTGTAATCCCAGCTAACTGGGAGGCTGAGGCAGGAGAATCGCTTGAACGTGGGCAGCAGACGCTTCAGTAAGCCGAGATCACTCCACTGCACTCCAGCCTGGGCGACAGAGCAAGACTCCATCTCAAAAAATAAAATAAAATAATTTACACGTACAATGATATTGCAAAAGTGCCATATATGTAATAACATGTATGTGAAACACATAGTTTTTAATAAATGTTTGGTAAATAAATATGAAAGATCATTAGCTAATAGCTATAGGAAGAAATATGTGATTATTCTGGACTTTTTGCATTAATATTTAGTGTAAGACAGTGTGCTTTGTTCAGTAAGAATAGTTTTAAGGGCTATAATCTCTGACCTTGCAGAGATTAAAATGAAAACTAGAATCAAGATAAAGTGATTTAAGTAGTTAAAGCCTGTGAAAGAACATAGCACAGCAGCTAATGTTCAGCAAAATTCTTTAATTGTCTGCAGTTTAGCAAAGGGAATAGCACCTCTTTGGAGATAGAGTGTATGGGTGTAAATCTCAGTACTCTTTCTCGTCAGTGAAATAGCTGTTGTAAGAGGATATACCTTATGGTTGTTGTGGGAATATATGAAATAACATATAAGGGGCTCAGTGTAGTGATTGGTCTCTAGTCACATCAACAGTAGCATCGCCTTAAAGATGTCCTCTTTTGAGTAATTGCATGTTCCCTCTTCAATTTGTAACTCATGTATTTATATATAGCACCCACTACCTTTACTTATTTCAGATTTGTTCGTTATTTTGTCATTGTTTCCAATTTTAGATAACTATCTAAAGTAAAAAACCAAGTGAAAAAAGTAACCATAACATATACTTACTTCTTCCCTACTTACTTACTCTCCCCACTCCTCCCGACCTAACCGCCCCCGACCCCGCCCAGTTCAAAGTGGTTCCGTGTATAATATTGAAGAGCAATTTGGCAATAGTCATTAAAAGAAATGTTTCTTACATAACCCATGACCCAGCCGTCATGAATTTATAAGAATCCATTAGCATGGATATATAAAGCTATGTGTATAAAGATGTCACCACAGTATTGAAAAATAGCCTAAATGTTCATTGGTGGGAGATGAAGACTGGTTAATTAAATTACAATCTATCTATACGGTGGAATACTATGCAGTCTTTTATACATGTAGGCATAACTACATGTATTAATAAGGGAAAATGCCCGTGACAAATTAAGTGGAAATGCGAGGTGCAAAGCAACCATTTGGTAGTAGTTAGACCTGGGGCAAATTACTTAATATCTTTGTACCTTAGTGTTCTTTTCTGTAATTGGAGGTGGAGCCTGTTGTAGGTATTAATACACATAAAGTGATCAGAAGAGTGTCTGTTCCACTCGACAAGTTTTAGCTATCGTTAGCATATAATGCAGTAAAAAACAATATGTGTGTATACATGTAATTGTGTTTTAATGTTGATTAATATAATTGAGCAATGTGGTTATTTTTATGATGATCTAATTTTTGTACCATTTCTATGTGATTAAGTATATTTTAAATGAATATGGTTATATGTGTGAGCTTAAAGAAGTGTTGTTAAAATTTTATTTTAGAGACTATTTTTTATTATTCTCATTTAGATGTTATTTATTTTTATAATGGAGGAAAAGGACAAATTGACATGAACTGTCTATATTTATGTTAGTTCTTTCATTCTTCCCCATTTCTGATGTTCCTTGGAACTTAAGCCTTTCAATCCCTCATTCCCTCACTCCCTGGCACTTACTTAGATGTTAACTTCTTTTTAATTTGTTTAGAATTTAATAGGTATAAATTGAGAGGCAAATGGACTGGTTTGGTTCCAGTTCTGCCACTTTCACATAATGTAAATAGTCTATAATATAACAATCCTTCAATTCTTGGGGAATAGTAAGTTAATATTTTCTTATCCCCTATACAGTTAGTGGAATAATCATATCATCAGGATGGAGACACTTAAGTCTCTATCAATGCCAGTGAATTTTGCATTGGTGCAAAATAATGGAAAATCAGCAAGGCCCCTGTAGTGATAGTGGCCCCTGAGGAATTTCCATGGCAAGCCTAATAACTGCTGAAATGGAGAAAGTAACAGTAGAATGTAGTCAAAGCACAAAGCAGAGGAGAGTCAAGAGGGAGAAGGGCATCCCACAGGGCTGACTACTCTTAGAATTTAATACAGGAAGTGGGTTTTTCGTTTTGTTTGCTTTGAGCTTACATTCAAATTTTCTAGGGCTGCTACTTTTTCAGTTCCCTGCCTCTAGGGCAAGAGAATCTAAAAGTTTACCAAAAAAACATCAAGGACCTAGAAAACCCCTTTCTCCCTCAACAGTCTTGTTTTGAAGACTGTTGTATTCTGTGAGCTCAGAAAAGTATATATTAAATGTCAAAAGCTTAACTTTGACTCTTTCCTGTTTTTTTTGTTTTTGTGGGGCTTTTTTTTTGTTTCTATGTTTTTGCCGTTAAAATTCTATTCAGAGAAAATGGGTACATGTAGCAGGCGAAGAGGTAGTCACCCAAAGAGTGGAAAAACTTGAAAAACAATACATTTCAGAAAACATGTCCATCATGTATACTTAACTCTTTTGCATGCACATAGTCAAACATAAATCCATCTGTTTACATATCATCCAAATATCTCTTTTCCTTTCCGTGAATGTTATCTACAGCTGTGAGTAAATTAACTGAGAAGAAAGGAACTCTGCCTGCTCAAGTCACTTTCCACAGCATCCAGTTTATCATGAAATGAATTACTATGCTTTGCATATGACCTTCTGTGTGTGTGCCACATAGCCATGGATGTTCACAGTTTATCTTCCCACTTCAGTCCTTTGCTTCATAGACATGGTTCCTTTTTTTTTCTTTTTCTTTTTCTTTTTTTTTTTTTTTTTTTTGACCCACAGCTTCTCCTCTTCCTTAAAGCCTTTTCCGAAACAGAGCAGACAAAGTTGGCGATGCTGTCGGGGATTCTGCTGGGCAATGGCACCCTGCCCGCCACCATCCTCACCAGTCTCTTCACCGACAGCTTAGTCAAAGAAGGTAACGAGGCTCCTGTTTTCTCGCCTGTCAGACAACAAAAGAAAAATAAAGCCACAGATAGTTAGAAAAATGCCAGTGGCTCTTTTTGGTGTCCTCTATTACTCATTCTTCATATAAGAGAATATCTGTGTATGGGTGTATATTGCCTTTCAAATAATAAAAGGAGTGGACATGTTAATTGTAGGACATTTGAAGGAAAAAATATGCACACCTGTACAAAGACATATTAAGAAAGACTAATAGCAAATTAAAATCTCATGGAAGACTTGATGCCTAGGTCAAATACCCCGAAATCGATCTGGTAATCTTTTTGCCCTTCGACACAAAATGGCAGCCTTTAACTCTCACCCCTATTATAAGAACAAAAACTGTTCCCCTCTCAAGGTCTAGAGAAACTGATGCTCAGATATTCATTTTGATTGCACTTTTTAAGATATCCATTGTCTCAGTTTTAGAAAACAATTTTAAGTCTGCTGCATTAGAAGGAGTCTTGTTTTAATTTTAAGGCATTAAGAGTTGGATAGGCATGCATACCATGATTTGGTTATAGAATAAAATAAAAGTGGGCTGTTTACTTGTAGGAGGATAATGATAGTCAAATTACAATGCAACACAAAACAGTTATTTTTCCTTAAAAATAAATTAAAAGAGCTTTTGTGAGAACATCTGTTTCTTCTGAGAACTTAAAGTTTTCCTCCTACGTATATGAAGTCCTAGCCTCATTCATGCCTATAGTGAAAGAAAGGAGTTATAGTTTTCTTGTAGCTAAGAAAAGAATAGTAAATTGAGAGTCAATTGGTCTTATTCAGAGACTCTCTCTAGTTTTTAGCTTAAAATCACTCAGATTTATGACAATTCAAACTCTGTAATTGTTGGATGTTATTAGTATTATGACATTTTAAAGTATTTCCCTGAAGAAAATTCACAATACAACACACATCTTATTTTTGCTATTAGCCATTTTGCACACAGAAAATCAACATGGAATATAAATATTAATCATTAATTATTTTAAATTATCCTAGCCAACGTAACAGAAAATAATTGCCTTTCTAGTTTTTTTAAAAACCTAAGTGAGGTCTGTAACTTCCTTTGTAATATATATATAAATTAAATTATTAGGTGGATAGATATGTGATAAAGCAAATACGGCAAAATATTAGTTATAGAAACTAGATGGTGGGCATGTGAGTGTTCATTGTTCAATTTGTTCAACTTTTCTGTATGTCTGGAAATTATTATAGTAAAATGTTTGGGGGGTGGTGAGGAGGAAAATAACTGCTATGGAAGTAGCATAGTGCCTCTGTTATACGGCTTTTCCATCTTTTACAAACTAGAGGTTTAAACCCTTGCTTCCTAATTGGAAAAGGATTAAGAAAATGGCTGGGTATGGTAACTCATGCCTGTAATCCTAACACTTTGGGAAGCTGAGGTAAGAAAATTGCTTGAGGCCAGGAGTTTGAGACCAGTCTGGGAAACAAAGCAAGACTCTCTTCTCTACAAAAAAAAATTTTAAAACTAGCCAGGTGTGTTGGCACACCTGTGCAGTCCCAGCTGCTCAGGAGACTAAGGCAAGAGGATTGCTTGAGCCCAGGAGTTTGAGGCTACAGTGAGCTATAATCACATCATCTTACTACAGCCTAGGCAACAGAGAAAGACTATCTAAAATAAAAAAAGAAATAAAGAAAATGGTTAAGAAATTAATCATTTTCCCCAACTCATTCAATAAATGACCAAGGGAGATGGGATTATCCTACTCAGAGGAGTAACTATAAAGAAAGTTAAATCTCAATTTTAGGCTCCTAGTTTCAAGCATAGTTTTTCTTTGCTTACAATACAGATTACAGCCTAGTGTTAATTTATATTAAATTTTATATTGGTTTTATGAGCTAATGATAATGCTAAAAATTCATCTTAAGTTGTTTAACATGAACTTTCAGTTAAGGTGTAATGCATGTTTTGTTATTATAGCCGTTTTTTTTTAACTTAGTTTCTTTGCTTATTCAAGGGAAGAAAATCAGGTTTAGTTGGTGTCTATATGAATGATAGACCAATTAAATGCTTTTACTTTCCAGTTTCTGGAAGACCTGGGTCAGATTGGTATATAAGGACATGGATTTCTTATGTAACAATAAACAGAAAATTAGCACAGACCTCAGGCTGAACAGCAGTATCCAGGCACTTAAGTATTTTTCTCCTGTTATCATTCATAGCATTAACTTCATCCCAAGGATGGTGCCCCCTCTAGTTGTTACGTCTCCTGACACAATTATGGCATATTCTTCCTGGTTCAGGTTCAGTGGAAGAACATTTCTCCTGAACAGAGGATAATTTATCTTTCCTTCAGCTGATTGGTTGACACAGGCTGCATGACCAGTGCAGGTCCAGTAGCAATTGCCAGGGGCGTGCCTTGGGCAGATGAGTTTAAGCGAGGTCACTAAATTAATCATCAGAAAGAGGTGGTACCAGGACTTAGACTAATCAGTAGTCACCTGGACTGGATAAAAGGGGACCTCTTTTAGGAGGGAGGTAAAGAGAATAGAGGCTGCTTAGGCCACATTATCATTAGCTCATAACAATAGTAGAACCTTCAGTTTAGAAAAATCAGTTAAATGTTTCAATTACATCTTAACTCTTCATTAAATAACTGCAACATAAATTTAGAATTTGAAGTGTTCATAGAACTGTCTTCTTGTTATCTGATTATTTCTATTTGGAAATAAGTGGTAATGTAAATGTGGACATGTGATTAAATGGTTTCCTGATTTAACATAACTACCTTAATAACGATTTTTTTTTTAAATCCAGAAGAGTTTAACTTGAAATAGCCTTGATATTTTTATAGCTTAACTCAAGAATATTTTAAAATGCTTTTTATGGCTGGGCGCAGTGGCTCATGCCTGTAATCCCAGCAATTTGGGAGGCCAAGGCAGGTGGATCACCTGAGGTCAAGCGTTCAGGAGTAGCCTGCCCAACATGGTGAAACCCTGTCTCTACTAAAAATACAAAAATTAGCTGGATGTGGTGGTGCATGCCTGTAATCCCAACTACTTGGGAGGCTGAGGCAGGAGAATCACTTGAACCCAGGAGGCGAAGATTGCAGTGTGCCGAGATCATGCTACTTCACTCCAGCCTGGGCGACAGAGTGAGACTCCATCCCCAAAAAAATAAAAATAAAAATAAATAAATAAAATGCTTTTTATAAAAAGCAAAACTAAGGTAAATGATATGTGTTCATCTATTTGTAGCAATACTTATTGTATCTGTCACTACCAGTGTTCTTGTACTGGCATCCTTTATTAGCAAATTACTTGATAAAGGTGACATTACAGTTTTGTGTCTCCTAATTTACTTTCTTGTGCCTCAAGATCACTGTTATAAACATGAAATACATATGAACCAGAGGGTGAAATAAAGGCAATAACACCGAAGATACTGAGTGTTAAATATGTTTTTGACCAAGGTAAAATAAAATAAACTTGCAGTTAGACCAGGTTGGATTCAAGGAGTCCAAATTTGAAAAATATTTTATTTTCCTTTTCCTGAAAATATTCTATTTTGAGTAATGAGAAGAGGAGAATTTGCCTAGAGGTCTATTGACTTTTCCTTTATACCAAAATTAGTCTTTTAGTTATTTACCCATTTCAGGAAACCTGGTTGCTTTGCACACCATCACAATTGGTTTTGCTCGTAAAAGGAATGAAATTCTCTTTTGTTTTTCAACAGGCATTGCGGCCTCATTTGCTGTCAAGCTTTTCAAAGCATGGATGGCAGAAAAAGATGCCAACTCTGTTACCTCGTCTTTGAGAAAAGCCAACTTAGACAAGAGGCTGCTTGTAAGTGTTTTCTGGTTAAAGGGTTGTATGTACGATGCCTTTCTTGGAGCTTAAGCAATGCCTGCAATATAGTATATGCATAAGATCCCTGGATCTGTGTTGACTTGGAGCACTGTTCCTTTTATTTCTGCGTAATTGGTAGTAGAAACTGATTTCATTTTAATCTTTATTTTGTCAACAAATGGCACAATAAAATTAAAGAATTGTGAAGAATGTAGACTTCCAAATTTGTAAGTTTGTTGACATAGTATTAACATTTCATCAGAATTAAGACTTTGTTTTATAGCCATAACTTTTTTTTTTCTTTTTTTTTTTTGAGACAGAGTCTGGCTCTGTCACCCAGGCTGGAGTGCAATGGCACAATCTCGCTCACTGCAACCTCTGCCTCCTGGGTTCAAACAATTCTCCTGCCTCAGCCTCCCGAGTAGGTGGGATTACAGGCGCTCTCCACCACACTCAGCTGATTTCTGGATTTTTTTAATAGAGACAGGTTTTCGCCATATTGGCCATATTAGTCTTTTAGTCTCGATCTCCTGACCTCAAGTGATCCGCCCACCTCAGCCTCCCAAAGTGCTGGGATTATAGGTGTGAGCCACCACACTCAGCCTATAATCATAACTTTCTAGACATTTTAAGGTTTTAATATGATAAAAATTTCATCAATCTCAATCAAATACTTGTGATGTCTGTCTTGAGTAGCAGTCAGACTGTGCTAATCTCAAATGTGTGTTAAATAGTTTGTTAACAAAATAAAAGTTTAAACAAGATTTCCCTGGAAATACTTAAGCTGTTGCAGAAAGTAAACAAGTTAATTGTGTCACAATTGCTTGATTATATTTTTATTTCTCCATCTTTGTGTTTTTCTAAGAAAATCCAGAAAAATATTTTGTTCTTATAATTTCTATCTGCTCTCTACAATTTCTTTCTTCTTGATGCAGCAGCTGTGAAATGCCAAGATTTCTCCAGGTGGAATTGCTTTTACAGTTCTAGGATGAAGTGTAAAAATAAGACACACCCCTGCCATCTTCTCTTCACCTGGCCTCTTCTCTGTTGTTCTCTTCCAATGTGTTTCAGTGTGCAAGGGTCCAATCCCATGAGATAATTCTAAGACTATCTCTTTTCCTCAAGAACGCATGAAAGTAATTTTAAATGTAAATACTTACAATTTAAATCACTTAAGAATACTTTGTTTCTTGAAGTTTACCTTAAGTAGATTTGTGTGTTTAAAGTTTTTAGATTATGGTAAAAAAGGCACAGAAGTCTAGATTCTAGTTCCTAATAATTTTCATTCCTCATATGTTTCCTGAATGTCTACCCTGTGCTGGGTATGGTGCCACAAGCTGCAGAGCCAGTAGAGAACAGGATAGAAAAGTTGCCTGCCCTCGTGAAACCTACTTTCTAGTGGACTTAGGGCAAATCCCTGTGAACAGCAGCAGAAGTCACAGAAGATAAGTGAATAGGTTGCTGAGGAAGGTGGAGGTTCATATGAAGGGAACATATTTCTTGTCCATGAGGCTGTGGGTTGTCTGTAGATTAGCTCTATCTTGGCTAAGCCTGGCTTAATTCCACATGCCTTTTCATTCGGGCACAGGCTGAGGGAGCAGCTCCCATCTGGGCCATTCTGTCTTCGTGGCAGAGTACCAGAACACAGAGACTGAACTGAACCTCTCAAGTACCTTAAAAACTCACCTATGGACGCTGCCATGCCTGGCAATAGATTGGGAAAATCCAGTCCACTAATAGGCTGCTTCTCCACCTCTGCAAATAGACATAGCAAAGAGGGGGTTCTCTTAATACTCTTTTGAAGGAGAGGAGGTGGATGATTGGGAACAAAGATACAATCTATCTGGTTATTTCTTAAAGCAGTAATTTAATTTTTTTTTTAATTTTATTATACTTTAAGTTTTAGGGTACATGTGCACAATGTGCAGGTTTGTTACATATGTATAGATGTGCCACGTTGGTGTGCTGCACCCATTAACTCGTCATTTAGCGTTAGGTGTATCTCCTAATGCTATCCCTCCCCCCTCCCCCCACACCACAACAGTCCCTGGTGTGTGATGTTCCCCTTCCTGTGTCCATGTGTTCTCATTGTTCAATTTAAAGCAGTAATTTTCTTAAAGATATTCACAACTATAGCCCGGTTACTTAATTAGATGGCTTCATTTACAAAATTCATTTTCTTTTTGGAAACACATGTCATTTAGCTGTTTTTACTAGGTTCTGTGTGTGTGTATGTGTACGTATGTGTGCATTTGTGTATATATATGGAACATAGGTGGTGGTTTCTGCAAGAAACTTATAAACTGGATGAGAACAGGATAGTTGCCTATGCACTATGCCTGCCTGATATTTGTTGAATCAACAAGAGAATGAGGAACTAGTGAGTCAGTTCCACTCTTTAGGAGGAAATTTTGTTTCATGAACATATGCAACAAAATTCTCTTTAACTCTGAACTACTACATTTTAGGAAAATTTGTGTATTACCAGACTTTAGCTATCACCCACTATTATAATACAGAAGAAAGAACAATTTATAGCAACTCAGAGAGGTGAGGGGATGGGAGAAGCCAACCCTTATTACTGACAAAGAGAATGGTGATTAAGAAATCAAAGATATTGATCTCTTCCTTTATTTATTCAATAAGTATGTATTGATTATATTATATGCCAGAAACTTCCAAGAGATGAAGAGATTGAAAGGAACCAAACCAACAGTCCCTTTCCTTCATGAAGCTTATATTCTGTTTCAGGAGAGTGGGCCATAAACTAAAACCCGTAAAATATGTATTATAATAAAGGTAAAAATTAAGTAGGGGCCGGGTGTGGTGGCTCACACCTGTAATCCCAGCACCTTAGGAGGCTGAGGCAGGTGGGTCACTTGAGATCAAGAGTTCAAGACCAGCCTGACCAACATGGTGAAACCTTGTCTCTACTAAAAATACAAAAAATTAGCCGGACGTGATGGTGCACACCTGTAATCTCAGTTACTTGGGAGGCTGAGGCAGGAGAATTGCTTGAACCCAGGAGGTGGAGGTTGCAGTGAGCTAAGATCACACCACTTCACTCCGGCCTGGACGACAGAGCAAGACTCCGTCTCAAAATGAAACAAAACAAAACAAAATTAGGAAAGAGTTAAAGAGCTTCCAAATGTGGGTTGTAATTTTCAGTGGTGGAAAGCCCTCTGTGATAAGATGACATTTGTGTAAAGACTTGAGGGAGGTGTGGAGTGAACTGTTTAAATATCTCCACATAGAGCATTCCAGGCAAAGGGAATAGGAAATGGGAAGGCCTTGGGGCATGGGATGTTGGGGACCGCAAGGGGAGAGCAGGTAAGAGCAAAAGTGTAGATAAGCTCAGAGAAGTAGCAAGGCCCATATCATCTAGGGCTTTGGCTTGTATTCCAAATGAGATAGAAAACTTTTGGAAATTCTCTGCAGAATGGTGTGTAATGTGATTTTGGGTCTCAACAGGATCACTCTTGCTGTCACTTTGGGAATAGACTCAGGAGCAAGAGCAAAAGCAGAGAGACCTCAATCTAGGGATGGGGTGATAGAGATTTGTACCAGGGTATGGTTTCTCTAAAAAAATTACAAACCATGTTCCAAGTCAAAAAATGACACGGTGTGATTTAGACGGGCTTCCCCTCAACTTAATCTGAATAATGATTTTCAATGTATTATATACTATTCATAAGAATTTGGAATGTAGTTCATAAGTGAACTACGAGTAATATGTTTAGTGGCATATTGCTCTGAACATAACTTTAAATCAAACTTTGCAGTCACACTCTTCCTAAATAGAATATTGAGTGCTAGCACAGAGTAATGGAATAAGTATTGACTTAGGGGCACACAGCTCTGTTCTTAAATATTTTTGGCGGCATAGATTGGGTCGAGCTGCTTAACCTTGTTGAAACTTAGTTCATCATCTAGAAAAATGTCTGCTTTACACAACTATTATGAGGAAAGTGCCAGTACATTTTGATTCATAGAAGAAACTCAATAAAAATACATTAGTTCCCTTCCCTGCAGATTTGGATGATGTGGAGCAGTAGAGGAAATATCAGTGACGCAGTTTCAGTGTGGTATAAAATGTTTGCTTTATTATGAATGCGTGTTTGATAGCTGCTCCCACCAGCTCTCTTCTGACATTTTTGAAACATATGACTCAACAGGGGAAATCAATAGGATGATAGAACATTGAAATTTGAATCCTGACATAGGAGCCCTCCAGCTGTGTTCCTATAGGTGGTGGCAAACCCATTGCAGATCTACTGAGGCTCTTCCTGGAACCGCATAGCCATTGGCCATATATATGCAAGTCTAACCAATACAAAAGCTTAGATATATTTTTTAGACCCTGCAGCAGTCTGAAAAATGTGAGAACTTTGAAAATCATCTTAATTTCATAGATGGGTGTTGAACTCACCCAGGATTAGATCATGACTAAGTGTTACTGAGATTCTGCCAAACTGTGTAGGGTAAAATGGAAATGAGGTGAAAATATGAGAGCAGCTATGGTATATTGCTCTTTTCGAAAATTTCCATCAGAATTATGTAATAAACTAGAGTTGGTAGGGTGGGTGTCTTAGACCTTTTCTATTACTTATAACAGAATACCTGAAACTGGGTTGCTTATACAGAAAAGGAACTTATTTCTTAACAGTTATGGAGGCTAAGTCCCATGTCAAGGGGCTGCCTCTGGTGAGGGCCTTCTTGCTGGTGGGGACTCTGCAGTGTCCCAGGAAGGCTCAGAGTATCACATGGCGAGGGGGCTGAGTGTGCTAGCTCAGGTCTTCCCTCCTCTTTTTTAAAGCCACCAGGTCCCCTCCCAATATAACCCACTAATCCATGAATGGATTAATCCATTCATGAGGGCAGAGCCCTTATAATCCAGTAACTCTTTAAAAGCCTCATCTCTCAGTATTGTCACGGTAGGGTCCAAGTTTATCTCAATTGCTTACCCTTTTTTTCTTTTTCTTTGTGAAACTGCCTGATTTCAGAAGATGTTTAGCTCAAGAAATATACCAGCAATTTGTTGTTTTGTCTTTATTCTTTTCTTCCAAATGTGAGATATTCTAAATGAAATGAAGACTTTTGTCCTTCATGCTGGCTGAAATTTGAATGGCTTGTTGTATAGCAGTCTTTTTTCCGTTTTTCAGGAACTCTTTCCAGTTAACAGACAGAGTGTGGATCATTTTGCTAAATACTTCACTGACGCAGGTCTTAAGGAGCTTTCCGACTTCCTCCGAGTCCAGCAGTCCCTCGGCACCAGGAAGGAACTGCAGAAGGAGCTCCAGGAGCGTCTTTCTCAGGAATGCCCGATCAAGGAGGTGGGAGACCACAGGCGGACATCACCTCGATATACACAAATGAGAGGAATTACATGGGCTGTGTAGCAAAGGCTTTCCTTAAAAAATCTGCCCTATGCTTATGGCTGTAAACTTTATGTACTTATTCCTACCATTTAAATTAACTCAGCTTCAAAGTATTGATTCAGTATCCTCCATTTTTGTTAACACTCCAGGATGGTCCAGAAATTAATAGTGATTTCCACACAAATGACTTATTTTACCAGGCTGCTATGATTTTCAAAATATTTCATCTGTCAAAGAGATTTGACCATCCACTATCAGTATAGCCCATTATATGGTAGTTTTTAAATTTTGTTGCAGATTATCTAACCTGATTAAGCATTTGTCTAGTGTTTGGAATTAACACTGGATTTTTTGTTCATCACTCTGTATGAATATGTAGGCTTTTTATTTGAAAAAAGTTTGAATTCCTGTTATGGGAAAAGACTAGTTGGATCAGTGACTTGTTTAATCCCACTCACACTTGGAAGAGCTGTGTTTCCCTATAATGTAAAAGCTATATTTTTTATAATGTGCATATACATAGTTTATATATACATGCTATAGTTCACAAAGCTATGACTATATCTTTTTTTATTTTTAGTGTATCTGGAGAAAGCTTTCTATTTGAAGTTTTAAAATCTTTCATGCAACAATCTAAAAATTAATATAAAGAGTCCTTTCTTTTTTTCCACATGCTCTAAAATGCCTGACCCATACCTCCTTCCATGCTCCAAGCCCTGCATGGCAGCTCACATGGTTGAAGCCTGGAGAATGTAGGACTGATACTATCCAACAGGTGGAGGTGTTGGAATGACAAATATTCTTAAGTCTCATGGTATTAAGGATAGCAGTATATTTAATGATATTTCTCCAAGCAAGAATTTGTACATGATTTTCCATGGGGAAAAGAAGCAAACATAAAAAGCCTTGTGATGCTTGTAGATGCCAGGATGTCACACTTTTATGTGGCTTCCTCCAGGCAGCACAGGGACTGGGACTGCCCAGCTCCTTCTGCTTTCGAGGGCTACTCAAGTCACTGCTGGCATTTCTACACTCCAGGCCAGAAGTAAAGAAAGCAATGTGTTTCCAGTAAAAAAGAAAAGGGAGGATAAAAAGGTGTTACTACTACTCACAAAGTAGTATGCTGGAGATATATGATGACTTTCAATCACTTCTGAGGCCCAAACCTCTATTTATTATTTTATTTTAAAAGGAAAAAGCCTTTCAAATAAATTTGATATAAAATACATTAAGTTAGGCAAGCCTATATTCCATACTCTCAGGGTTGAGTATAAATTTGCATATTTATACATAATTCAAAGGGGAAAATAAGTTGCTGAATACTGCTGAATTGATGTATATGAAATTTAAAAATTGCCTTTGCACTTACAATTTATTTACAAATTAACTTTTCACTGAGATGGGGCATAAGGATCATCAAAAGTAATCACTGAAGAATAAATTGTGGAGAATGGACCTGTACAAACCCAAGATGGCATCCATCAAGAGGTTTTAAAGTTTAGGGATGGAGATAAAAGTTCACAACTCTGTTGCCTTCTTTAAATCTCCAAAAAGTCAAACTGGCTCAAGTATCCCTACTCTACTAGACTCAAAGGGGTTTCTCCGTGAGGAAACAAAAATCCTCTCTTACTCCACATTATCCAGCAGCTCCTGGCCAGAGCTAAGCCTATTAATTTTGGGACTAAAAATAAATCTGCTTTGAGAACAAATCATTATAGTTTTTCTCCCTCTTCCAGTCTGAGAATGCAGACAAGGAAAGGAGAAGCCAAGCAGATGGTTTCTTAGCTGCCCCAAAACCTTGATTGACTGGGCAGCTAGGGGGGGAGATGGGAGCCCTCCATCTGCCTGTTACTTTCTGACCCCATTTCCATGAAATGTAGGTGGTGCTTTATGTCAAAGAAGAAATGAAGAGGAATGATCTTCCAGAAACAGCAGTGATTGGTCTTCTGTGGACCTGTATAATGAACGCTGTTGAGTGGAACAAGAAGGAAGAACTTGTTGCAGAGCAGGCTCTGAAGCACCTGAAGGTAACAGCCCTTAGCAAGGAACTGACCCAGCCAAGGGCAAACTGCAGCTTTTTTTTTTTTTTTTTTTTTTTTTGACAGAGTCTCACTCTTTTGCCTCAGCTAGAGTGCAGTGGCACGATCTGGGCTCACTGCAACTTTGAACTCCTGGGCTCAAGCCATCCTCCCTCCTCAGCCTCCCAGGTAGCTGGGACTACAGGCGCATGCCACCACGTCTGGCTAATTTCTTCATTTTTTGGTAGAGATGTAGTCTCGCTGTGTGGCCCAGGCTGGTCTTGAACTCCTGCATTCAAGCTATCCTCCTGCCTCGGCCTCCCAAAGTGTTGGCTTGCAGGCGTGAGCCACCACACCAGGCCCAAATTTGTCTTAATTGAGAGTATGACAAATGGGTTCCAACTACAATTACCCTAGACTCAGACTAAACATATACTTCCTAATTTTTTTCAAGTTTGCACCCAGCAATCATGAGAACATAGCAGTGAGTAAACTGTCCATGTTACTTTGATCAGAGAAGGCCCTTTGGAAGAGATAAGTATTGAATTGAGTAAGTCTCAGAAAAACAATGGCTATGCATCAGTGTCAGAAAGTCAAGGATATTTCTAAATGAACGCTTTTTATCCCAGCAGCTCATCAACATTCTTTCCCTGTACCCACTAAGAGACCAAATATGAGAATCTGCCTATATTAAAGATAATTGCTGGCCTGCTATGTCTAAGGGATATTTCAAAAATGAGGTCATATCCTCATACAATATCCATTGTATTATTGGACTGTGGCTCTGCCATTGAAAAAGTGTGAATCTTCTTCCCAGTTCCCTCACAGGTCGACCATACTGCTTTGTTCCTACTGTTCTGTTCCCCTCACCCCATTGGGCACAATATGATGATAAAAGGTATCAATCCTGAAAGTCAATCTTTTCTAAGCAACCCTCCAGGTTATTGTTATGGCTCCAGCAGTGTCGGCTCTGTATCTCCTACGCAAGTGACGGCTTTTACTCTCCACTTCTGTTCTAGCAATATGCTCCCCTGCTGGCTGTGTTCAGCTCCCAAGGCCAGTCAGAGCTGATCCTCCTCCAGAAGGTTCAAGAATACTGCTACGACAACATCCATTTCATGAAAGCCTTTCAGAAGATCGTGGTTCTCTTTTATAAAGGTATCCATCCATGTGCCACTGCTGTGCTTCTGTGTTTTGTTGAAGCTCTTTGAGGGGCAGAGCAGAGAATGAGGCAGAGGAGGTCATGGGGCTCTGCTTAGAGAGGGACAGCAAGATGCTAATTTGTGAAAGTTTTATTGAGGCAACCATACCATGTAGAGAGAGGAGGCATACACGCCATATATGCGTTGCCTTGGAAACCCTGCTTAGGCCCCTGGGCACTTCTCATTGGTAGATGAACTGGTAATTGTTTCTTGGGGTTGGTGGGGAAAAAAATGTAATTATATAAAATTGAGCCTGTTTTTGAATTGTAAGGATTAGCTCTAATAACAATGATTATCAAAATGCTATATATATTATGTTCAGACCCTTTTAGGTGCCATAAATCTGACTTTAAAATTACTGAAGTAATTAGCCTTTTTACTTTGTATTTTAGTTACTTGGCCCAGCCATTCTCCTATTTTCCAAGGGAATGGCTATTTTTAGGTTTTCACATTTACTGTCTTTTCATTGTATTTATAAGGATTAGGTTGCCATGACAACTAGCACTAAAAAATGAATGCTAAAGGTTTTAACCAATCTCAATCTGTATACCTACAGCATACAAAAATGTCCTAGGCTATTTTTTGGGCCTACATTTATGTAGTTTTGTGAGGGAGAAAAAGGAACACTTAAGAAATGATACATTTTGAACATTATAACATGTTTGTTATTATATTCATAAATATCATGATATCAGAAAAGTTAAAATCATACCAGCCAAATGTTTATTTTCCCTTTGATGTGTTCCTAAATTTGTCTATTTTGAATTATATCTTGGGAATTTGGAAAATAAAGGTTTTAAATAAATAATAGCTCTTTTAAAAATGCTTAATAGCATTTCACAATGAATTTTAATTGGCCACGTAGATTCTTCAAATGAATGAACCTTGTCCACAAGTGTTTGGGTGATATTTTACTTTTTCAGAGCACAAAGGTATTCAGCAACAATTACAATAGTCAGTAGGAAAATATGATGGCCACCCATTGCCACTTGAAGTTCAGTAATTGGTATTTTCTCCAACCAGATCTGAGTTGGGTCTTCTTGGATTTAGTCATAAGATAGCAGTGTCCTAAAACTAGGCCCCACCCAATGATACCCAAAGTGATCCACCCATCAGAACCAAACCTGCAAGCCATGTTACCAATTCATAGATGGTACCCAGCAGCCAAGAATGAGAAGTGGGGCCCAACCTTCTGTGGCCACAGCTGGCTCCATTTGTAAAACTGGCAGAGAGACCTATAGGACAGATTTCACATTTGTTTTGAGGGTGGTAAATTTTTTCCACTACAGAAAACCAAACTGTTCGTAAACTAGTTAGTTACCTGAACATAGTTTGCTTTCTTGTCATTTAAAAGATAACCCAACCAGTGTTTCTCACCAAATTTTTTTTTTAACTGAGACATCATTGTTTGAGTCTCATCTTCAGGAGCACCCTATCTTATTGTAATGAAATCACAAAGAATCAGCAAACCCATTGTCATGGGAAATGGCATCTAGGTGGCACATGAACTATTAAAATCCTTCCGATTTCTCATTTTAACCACTAATGCCAACCTCCTTTTCCTTTAGACTTCTTATAACAACTACTGACAGGTAGTAAAACCGGCTACTTTGAGTTTTTTCGTCTTCATCAGCCCCAGATGCTAAGGGTCAGTATGACCTGAAATTATAAAATAACTCAAGAAGTAAGCACTAGGAAGTAAAAAGAAGAGGCATGAGCTCTTAGGCTCATTGATTAACTAGGTAATCAGCATTTAAATAACCTAAAGTTAGTGAGGTCTGTGGCAAGTATGACCTGGCCCCAGGGAACACAGGAAGGGTGAGTGTCAACATCAATTTTATTTCTGCCTTCGTTATTTTTGGAAATGAAATTGGGAAATTTTTTTTAAAATGTAAACCTAAAATACATCACTGCACTAACATTTTAAATACCATTTTCTAGGTAATTTGGTAATTTTCCACAGAATGATATATATAGGCTGTTTTCTTAAGTGAAATAATTCCATGTTTTCTCTTGAGAACATGCAATCCCTGAGGAATGATTGTTCCATACCACTGTTAAGAGCATTACTGTGTTAACTATGTTTACCATCTTGTCTCTTTTTTGCCAGATTTTTACTTTCACCTTATTTTGTCCACCAAACACTTGTGCGCCAGGAGACATGTATTTGATTTGTTTCTGTAAAGATTTGGATGCTCTCATTCTGTTTTATATGCCTAGAGACAGACTTAATAAACAGTGAGTGTTAAAGCACTCCTTTCCTAATATGCGTAAGAATTACCCAGAGAGCTTGTTATAAAACACAGCTCCCCCAGAGATTCTGATTCAGTAGGGCCAGGGTTGGGCCTGAGAATTTTCATTTTAACAAGTTTTCAAGGTGATGCTCTGACTGTTGTACCAGGACCACTGGTGTAAAGTGTATAGCATTCAAGAAGCAACAGATGCTATGAACTCCAGTGACATGTTCAAGATTATACTTACCTTTGATTTCAGGTACATATCCACATCTTACAAATATGGAATAGTGTCTTCTCTGCTTCTTTTACCAAGTTTCTGTGGATTCCTTTAGTTTGTCATAAGGAACGTAGTGCTCTAAAACAAGTTTTTAAAATGTAATGGAAACCGTTGCTCCTTTTTAATTTTCATTTTTATCTCTCTCTTACACACACAGCACACACAAACATATACATGGACACACACACACCTCCCCTTTCCCAACATGTCCAGAACTTGATGATAACAGAAACTTGGGCATATGATTAGCCATGTCCCCCTTGGCAAATCTAATTACTTAATTGAATATCATTATTGAAAGATTTATAAATCTTTTACATAAATAGCAGTGCAATAAAAGCAAATAAACTAAATAATACTAGTCAGCAAAGAAAAAAGTGGTGATGGGTCATTTTGCAAAGACTCTCTGTATTAAAATCTAGATTTGCATATTTCTAAGGCAGTAAGAAACAGTAAATCCATTGCTAACTTTCAAGCATCACATTATTGACTTTTAAAAATGATTTTCTCTTCTTTTTTCCCTGAAGGTAAGTCCCATAGACTCAGCATGGTCTAAAACGTGTAAAACTACCTTGTCAAGTACTGTTATTATCTCTATCATGGGTTTTCTTGTTTGCAGAAATTTTTTAGGTTAAATTTTATTCTGCATGCAAATTTTTCTAAAAGAAGTTTTTTATTCTAGTTCTAAAAAAGGGTGAGTGCCCTTCTCAGCATATATTCCCAGCATTCTTAGGGTAAATTATTTTTGACTTGTGTCCCTATGTGACATTCCTAATAAAAAAATTCTGAATTTCAAGAGTTTCAAGTGACATAGTTTTAGACTTTCTAGATAACTAACATGATCTAAAATTTAGCGGTTCTCAAGCCACTTTTACAGTATTGTCTCTTCGATCCTCATGAATACATTAGAACTCTACAAATTGAGAAATATTTATTTTTTCTCATCAAGTTAACAAACTTATTCCTTATACATGTCTTGAATGGACACTATAGGGCAGGTCCTTCATTAAATGCTGGAAATGAGCTGAACAAAATATAGTCCCTGACTTCCTGAATTTCAGGATGTAGAAGAAAACAAAGAATTACACTCACCATGTCAACTGCTGAAATAAGCCTCACACAGAGGGTGTCAGAAGGGATAAGACCACAGAGGAAGGGCACCTAACTTGTTAAAGCTAATTTGGAGGGGGAGAAGTGAAGGCTCTCGAGGTACATGTATCTCATCAGACATTATGAAGAAGTTGGCCAGACAGAAGGCGAAAACATATATTCCAGTCTCTATGTGCTATCATACAACGTCTTCCTTTCTTACTGTCTTTTACTGTTATTCTATATTCCTAATAGGCATTTATGGAATATCCCACCAAAAATCGTTTCTCAGTTTTAATTAACTCTTTTCCCTACTTTATCCTTAGTGAGGGAAAAAATTGTCTGAATTCTTTGTTCCTCAAGGAGTTCCTTCCTTTTCAGACCTTTCCTTTCACTAAATGGAAGTTTAATTTCTTCTTAAACTCTTTGATGTTCATGCTTTGCCTCATATGATTCTCTGTGTAGATACTTCAGTAGCTTTTAATTAATAATTCTCTGGTACTAGAAGTCTGATCTTTCAGCAAGTAGTTATTACTACACTGGCTTCTTCTAAGAACTCCACATTGCACCGTTAATATGTAGACTTATTTTAAATTCTCCTTATTCGTAACATTAAATATTCTCAATTAATGCTAACAAGAATATCAAGGCACAAGATTTGCAATAAACAATGCATTTGATAGTTTTTACCTATCATTTAGTGTGCTTTTCACAAGCACTGACATTGACAAGCATTTTAATAGTTGCATGGTCTCTTTCAGCCTCTGTGGGGCAATAAAACACAGGAATGAGCTCTCAACCTTCAAAAGGAAAGCTCGGACAAATAGCATCACTAAACTGCAGTCTACATCAGCTTTCCAACCTGTACTTTGTATCATCCTCAATTCATTAAGGTGTGGAGAAAAAAAAATTCTCCTTTCCATGTTTGTCACAGTTTAAAATTATATTGTTTGTGTAGAACATTAATAATGATAGTTTAATAGAGCACGAATATAATTTATAAACTCAAAAATATACATATGTTGCGTGTATATGCTCGAAATTATCCTACAGGCAGGAAGACATGATCCAAACGGTTTGATAATTACTGATCTAATCATAAGCATCTTAAAGATAATTTACAAGTTATATAAAAGGGTCTTAAAATCCCTGTTAATGTTCTTTAAAAGTCTCTGCAAGGCAGTCTTACACAATAACAGGTCACTTCCTCGGGACACAACTGCCTGCTCGTCAGCTCTATGACAATTAGGCTCTGATGGCTAGTAGAAATTTCTTTTATCTCAGTGGAGAGCTAGAAACAAAGAGCTAAAATAACTAGAAGCTAAGAGTAAGTCCATAGGACCCCTGACTGTAGCTCTTACATCCAGGCTCTATAAGTAAATCCAGACTTCTTGCTTCCTTTGCAAAATGTAGTGTTTTTAGTGATGATAATAAACATGTTTTTTAAAAAAACCTTTTATTTTCATAAACCATGTTCATTTTAGTCAGCTCAGCCTCTTCAATTTAATTCAAGAACATTTTCCAAGAGCCAATAATTCTTTAAAAATAAAAAAGCCAATATTTTTGTTATGAAAATATCAGTGATGTTTTAAATGAAAACAATATTAAATTGTTTCTGTCATTTTCATAAGTTGAAATTATATTTTAACTGAAAATATATCATTAGAGTAATTTATTAACATTATATGGCTTTGTCAGTATTTGTAATGAATTGAGCACATCTCGGGGGCAATAATAAATGCTTTGTACCTGCTTTCTGTCTTGTTTCCCACTACAGATTCCCAAACAACAACCCATTGGAACATTAGAAGAATGTTAGAACAACCCATTAGAACATTGGGAGAATATATACACTTATTTTTATATTCTCCTTCCTATTCTTAACATTAAATACTCTCAATTAATGTTATGTTGAGAATATCAAGGCACATTTGTGGAATTTAGAGTTTTAGACAAGAGATAGTTAACAATTTTTTGTTGTTTTTAGAAACCTGTAGGAAATTAGCTAATATGTCTGTTTTCTCTTAATGTAGTAGAAGAAAAATATTACTCTTGTAATTTAGGATATACTGTGGGAAAATAAGTCATGATTTAGTGATGGAGAAAGTGTAGAAATTCAGTTTAGGTGTGTATTACTCCCACAACATACCCCAGAAGTTCCTCTTTATATCTAATTGCTAACAGCATTATTGCATACTATCTACATTTTTTTCCTTTGCCATTTTTCTCCTAAAAAAGAAAATCCCAATCCCCCTTAAAAGACACTGGTCATTTGAGGTTGCTCTTTAATCAAGATATGGTTGAACTTGGCAGGACACAAAATGTTCTAAAATGCTGGAATTGCTGATTCATTTGCAAAATTACTAAATAATTCTATTTCCTACCAGCAAATTAGCACTGTGAGAGATTTCCAAGTCCTAGTAGTGAGCTATAGGCTTGCATTATATCATACCTAAGAAGATGTGTATCATCATCATCACTACTTAAGCCTTTAGTAAGCTATCAAAATATGGCACTGTGCTACATGAAAATCAACTTGGTTCCTCTCTTCTGATAAGTAACAGAATGCTTTATATTTAAAATGATTGCTTTCTATTAAACTATAAGACATGAAGTTGTTTTGAAACATGACATTTGTGTAGTAACTTTGAAATCTTTGATTTAAAATTGCAGCTGATGTTCTGAGCGAAGAAGCAATACTGAAATGGTATAAGGAAGCACATGTTGCTAAAGGCAAAAGTGTTTTTCTTGACCAGATGAAGAAGTTTGTTGAGTGGTTACAAAATGCAGAAGAAGGTATGATTCTGTTTACAGACTTTGATGACCTTTAAACGCTGTCTCATTATATGTCAAAATATTTACCTCTTCCACAGATTTTACTTGATTTCCTAAAACTAAAATTCTAGAGTTATCTTTCGTATCAAACATTTTGCCAACATCTTAGCTTTCCTTTCTGATATCACGGCAATAAAAATCTCTACATGTAAAAACAAAGAAAGAAATGAAATGCTTAAATTATCCACTCTGATGGAGGACAATAAGGAGGAAATGATCAGTAGACGTGAAAGGAGAAAAATACATTTAGCTTAATCACACATTATGGAATTCTATAGATTTTTATGACACCTTTACCAATTAACTGACAATTTTAAATAATGGAAATATAAAGTGAACGGATAATAATGGATAAGAGTGAATTCAGGCCAAGTGTGGTGGCTCACACCTGTAATCCCAGCACTTTGGGAACCAGAGGTGGGTGGATCACCTGAGGTCAGGAGTTTGAGAGCAGCCTGGCCAACATAGTGAAACCCTGTCTCTATTAAAAACACAAAAAAATCAGCCGGGTATTGTGGCGCACGCCTGTAGTCCCAGCTACTCGGGAAGCTGAGGCAGGAGAATCACTTCAACCGGGTGGCGGAGGTTGCAGTGAGCCAAGATCGCGCCACTGCACTCTAGCCTGGATGACAGAGCAAGACTCCATCTCAATAAATAAATAAATAAATAAAGTGAATTCAGTTAAGAACAAAAAGTTTAGGCTGGGCGCGGTGGCTCACGCCTGTAATCCCAGCACTTTGGGAGACCGAGGCTGGTGGATCACGAGGTCAGGAGATTGAGACCATTTTGGCTAACACAGTGAAACCCCGTCTCCACTAAAAATATGAAAAATTAGCTGGGTATGGTGGCAGGTGCCTGTAGTCCCAGCTACTCGGGAGGCTGAGGCAGGAGAATGGCATGAACCTGGGAGGTGGAGGTTGCAGTGAGCCGAGATCGTGCCACTGCACTCCAGCCTGGGCAACAGAGTGAGACTCCGTCTAAAAAAAAAAAAACAAAAAAAAGTTTATCTTAGGTGATCCAAAGAAGAAAAGTTATATTGTTTAATTTTATATATATTCAAATTTTTATATAATTTATATGTATAAATGTAATATATATAAAATGTATTCATTTATAAGTATTTGTATATATACACATGTTGCATTTTTAGACAGGCAAAATTTACCTGAAAGCAGAAAAGAGCAAGAGTTTGCTATCTGCCCTCATGTGACTACTTTACCTTATAATGGGTGCCTAGGGTAAAAGTATGCTGGCGCAATGGCAGGGTTCTGGGTTGGTGACGGTAGTAACTTTTGACTTTAATTAGAGGAATCTGGGGGGGAAATATCTAACTTCTTTCTTCTCTCCTAGAATCCGAATCGGAAGGTGAGGAAAATTAAATGGCTCAACAAGCACAATACCTAGGTTACCACACACCACTTTTTGATTGGGAATGCTGAACCATTTGAGAAGAGAAACTTGGCTTCTGTTTTCGCAAAGGAAAAAATAATAGGATAGGCTTCCCTTGTGCAGAGGGAGAAATGGTTTTGTTTTTGTTTCGTTTTTAAATGGAGCCCTGAGGCATCAGCTATTATACTTGGGACTCTACCTCTCACTCACTATATGCTAACTTAAAGCCATTCAACAAGGAGTCAAGTAGGAATCTGAAATTAAATACTCAACAGACTCCTCCTTTTTTAGCTGTATTTTTCAGGTACTGTGTGGTGACCACCCCACTGGTGTCTATTACAGGCCACTTTGGTAGTTGTGTATCTGCTCATGTATGTGATTTGACAAACCAGTTTTTTAAAATAAATGGCTTTTTAAAAATCTGGGCTTATATTGTCAGAGCTTTTATTTCTTTCCTGTACGTGACTTCTTACACAGATGGTATTTCGGTGTTTTTTCTCTACCCATCCACAATATTGAACGGTTGTATTTCTTGTCATCTATTAAAAACTGTTCTGCTCACACCTGTAATCCCAGCATTTTGGGAGGCCGAGGCGGGCGGATCATGAGGTCAGGAGATCGAGACCACAGTGAAACCCCATCTCTACTAAAAATACAAAAAATTAGCCGGGTGTGGTGGTGGGCACCTGTAGTCTCAGCTACTCGGGAGGCTGAGGCAGGAGAATGGCGTGAACCCCGGAGGCGGAGCTTGCAGTGAGCCAAGATGGCGCTACTGCACCCCAGCCTGGGTGACAGTGTGAGACTCCGTCTCAAATAAAAAAAAAAACCAAAAAACTCTCATCTCATGAGTAATACATTTCAGTTATCCTCATGGCAAAGGAGAAATTAACCCCCAAATACATGCACATTGGTCTTATTAATAATACCATGGTTATATTATTAATAATTAAGCATATAAATATATGTTTCACATTGCTCGTTTTCCTCAGCACTGTTTTCTCCCTAGTTAGAGGAGAGCTAAAGATTTATGTATATAGGTTTAGGTCTTTGTTTATATTTATTTATGGCTAAGTTATTTTATCCTTTAAGTTATTCTTCTCTCAATAGTATTAATAATAGTACGAAACATCTGAACATTTAGGAAAACTTTATACAGAAGTCTTTTTTTTTTTTTTTTAACTTTTGAGAAGCTTAAGGTACTGCCCTGGTGCTAGGGTGATGGTAATCTCCTTCTAAGAAGGAAACATTTTATCTAAGACTTGAAACAAAAGGATGATACATTAGTAACCCATGTACTCATTAAGATAAGCAAAAGGAAAATTGTCATTGTTGTATCATCATCATCATCCTGTATCTAAAGAGGGTTTTCTGATTTCCTGTTTGTCTTCAGAAAAGAAAAAATATTTTCCCTATGACTCGACCACTATTTATATCCGTAAAATGATAGATCATTTTCTCTTTTTTTGAGAGGGGCTCGCACCCTCTGTGGTCCAGGCTGAAGTGCAGTGGCATGATCACAGCTCACGGCAGCCTCAACCTCCCAGGCTCAAGCAATCCTTCTACTTCAGCCTGCCAAGTAGCTGGGACTACAGGCACATACCACCACACCCGGCTAATTTTTAATTTTTTTGTAGTAATGGGGTTTCACCATGTTGCTCAGGCTGGTCTTGAACTCCTGAGCTCAAGCAACTTGCCCACCTCAGCCTCCCAAAATGCTAGGATTACAGGTGTGAGCCACTGTACTGGACCAGTCTTCCCATCTTTTAAAAATTTGATAAATGTCTTTCTTTCTGTGTAGTTAGAGCACTGTCAAGTTCTCTGCCCCAGCTATGGACAGAGTAATATCTGTTTAAATAGATCTTTTTTGTTGTTTTTTTGAGACGGAGTCTTGCTTTGTTGCCCAGGCTGAAGTGCAGTGGCATGATACTGGCTCACTACAACCTCCACCTCCCAGGTTCAAGCGATTCTCCTGCCTCAGCCGCCCTTTGAAAAATCATCTATATGTGAGAATGCTGTTTTCATTGCGCAAGAAATAATGACAGGACAACTGTGGCCAAGAACAAAGTCATAGAATAAAGAGCTTATGTCACCTTGGAGTGCTTAGCATAGTCCTGGTGGTAACATATATATTCCGTCCTAAAATTGACCTACTGGATAATGTCCCTCTTTCATATGCTGATTTTCCTTCCTGGTCTTCCCCTTCATGGTTGGCTTCCTCCTATTTTATAAAAGAAAGTACTAATGCATCCATTCCAATATGGTACACTGCCCCAAGGATGACAAGCACATGGCACTAAACAAAGGGACAGTTCTAGAATGTGTGGCTCTTTTAGGCTAGTCCCTTGAGAGAAAAGCTGGAAACTGATGGGAGAGGTGGCTGATTTCTAACAGGCCATCAATTCGTGGCAAGTCTCCATTATCTATCTGCTCTTCCATCTATCTTTTTTTTTTTTTTTTTTTATTGACAGTCTTGCTCTGCCACCTAGGCTGTGGTGCAGTGGCACTATCTTGACTCACTGCAACCTCTGTCTGGGTTCAAGCAATTTTCCTGCCTCAGCCTCCGCAGTAGGTGGGATACAGGCATGAGCCACCACACCCAGCTAATTTTTGTGTTTTTAGTAGAGACGGAGGTATCACCATGTTGGCCAGGCTGGTCTCGAACTCCTGACCTCAGGTGATCCACCTGCCTTGGCCTCCCAAAGTGCTGAGATTACAGATGCAAGTCACTGCTCCTGCCCCCTTCCATATATCTAAAAATTGTAATTTTGAAGATAAATAATAATTATACCATGAGTGTCTATTAATGTGCTTATTTGAATTGAAAGAATGCAAAATTTTAACTGAAAAATAAACTTGGCCAACTAATTTGACACATGCTGACTGCCAGTTAGGATACATGGCCAGCATATTGTATAAACTGAATAATTAATGTGCTTATTTGAATTGAAAAAATGCAAAATTTTAGCTGAAAAATAAACTTGGCCAACTAATTTGACACATGCTGACTGCCAGTTAGGATACATGGCCAGCATATTGTATAAACTGAATAAGTTAAATATGCATCTCTAATATATTGACAAAATTTAAAGATAAAACACGGAAAACATGCTACAAATTTTATGTCAACTTTTATGTGTTTTTATATGTCAATGTGTAAGAGAGTTATTGCTCCACTTTAGCAGAATATGAGTAAAAAATGTGAGCCAACAACTTTGCTGGCTCCAGCATTTCCAAGGTAACCAGAAAGCACAGTTATCCAAGGGCTTAGAATGGAACCAACATGGAACTAGAAGTCTATGGAATACTACTTAACATTTTCCAGCACAGAGTATTTTTCCCAAACAAAACTTGAAGTAGTGATTGTAAGGTCAGCACGCATGGGGAGGGGAAAGGAATGCTCAAACAGCAGGGACTCAGTAATGAATCCTCAAACCAAAAGCCCTGTCTTTCTCTGAAAGACAATTTCCCGTTTTTTGTTTGTTTGTTTGTTTTTAAATAAAACCAGTTTCTATTTTAAAAGTAGTTAAATTAGTTATCCATTGCCATGGAACAAATTACCCTAACATTTGGCCATTTGGCAGCTTTAAACAATAAACATGTGGTGCCACAGCTTCTGTGAGTCTGGAATCTGGAATCTGGGACTGGCTTGGCTGGGTGGCTTCAGCTCAGCCTCATGAGGTTGCCGTCAGGCCATGGGCTGGAGTCGCTGTCTTCCCAGGGCTGTAGAATCTGCTTTCAGGGTGACTCACAAGGTTGTTGCTGGACCTCAGTTCTTGCTGACTTTTAGCCAGAACCTCAACTCAACTGCCTGAGTGACCTCACGACATAATAGCTGGCTTCCTCCAGATTGAGTAATCTGAGAGACAAGGAGCCCAAGAAGGAAGTCACCTTTAATAACCTAATACTGGAAGTGACATAACATCACTTCTGCTATATTCTATTGGTCACGTAGACCAGCCCTGTATAATGTATACGAGAACCGAGCGAGAGTGTGAATACCAGTACATCAGGATAATTTCAGGCCAACTTGGAGACTGGCTACCACAGTAGTACATATACAAAAATAATATCTGATAAATTAAAAATGTTCACCTTGCCAGGCATGGTGGCTCACACCTGTAATCCCAACACTTTGGGTGGCCGAGGAGGCTGGAGGAACCCTTGATCCCTTGAGCCCAAGACCAGCCTGGGCAACACAATGAGACCCCATATCTACAAAAGTTAAACAAACAAACTGGGCGTGGTGGCATCACCTGTGGTTCCAGCTACTCTCAAGCCTGGGGCAGGAGTATTTGCTGGAGACCTGGAGGTTGAGGCTGCAATAAGGTGTGATCAAGCTATGCACTCCAGCCTGGGTGACAGAGTGAGACCCTATCTTAAAAAAAAAAAAAAAAGTAAAATTAAAATTTTCACCTAATGGCAAAACAATGAAAGCACTAAAAAAACAGAGAAATGTCTTTATAGCCTTCACATAGAGAAAACAAGACACAAAAGCAACAAGAAAAAAAAAAAGCTCTGAATATAGAAAGTTTAAAGTGTGTCTATACTGAAAGGCATATGAATGATAAACACCAAATGCATGCAGGATCAGTACAGCTTCAACAGATGGATAAAAATAACAAAAGAGTTAATACAATATAAACGGCTTCTATAAATTAATAAGAAAAAATAAAGAATTTAACTGAAAATATACAAAGAGTATGATGAGTCAATTCAAATGGATAATTACAATGAAAAGATGCCCAACCTTACTGTTAACTGGAGATGTACAACTTAAAATAATAAAGTCAGAAAAAAATTACTAAAATCAATAATGTTGGCTGTATGAAAAGTGAGTTATTTTCACATATGGCCTTTACAGTTACAATCTGGCAATAAATATCAAGATTTTAAAAATGCATGTCCATTGATCCAGCACTCCATTTCTAGAAATCATTCCACAGTTGTACCCAAAGACCTATGTGCACTGATTAGTATTAGTGACAGGGTGGTAGATGTAAAATGTGTATAAGAAAAAAGCCACTTGGCCGGGCACAGTGGTTCACCTGTAATCCCAGCACTTTGGGAGGCCGAGGCAGGTGGATCACCTGAGGTCAGGAGTTTGAGACCAGCCTGGCAAGCCAGGATTGTGCCATTGCACTCCAGCCTGGGCAACAAGAGAAAAACTGCCTCAAGAAAGAACGGAAGGAAGGCAGGAAGGAAGGAAGGGAAGAAGGGAAGAAGGAAGGAAGGAAGGAGGGAAGGAAGGAAGGGAAGAAGGAAGGAAGGAAGGAGGGAAGGAAGGAAGGAAAGGAAGGAAGGAAGGAAATGACTACCTTAAAAATTATCATAAATCTGTATTATGAATCAAAATTTTTTTTTTTTTTTTTTTTTTTTTTTGCTGTGGAACAAATTACCCTAACATTTAGCAGCTTTAAACAATAAACTTTTTTTAAACATTTTTTTCTGCCATAGTTTCTGTAGGTCAGGAATCTGGAAGCAGCTTAGCAGGGTGGTCCCATTAGAAATAATGCATTTCTAATCTATGACTCGAACAGTTTTAGAATACTACTTGACATTTTCTAGCATGAAGTATTTTTCCCAAACAAAACTTGAGATAGTGATTTTAAGTTAAGCTAAACTAAAAAAGATGTTAATAATATATTATTCAAGGAAAAATGCAAGTTTTAAAGAATTTTTTTCATCAAAAAAGTTATGTGTATGTATACCTTATCCTTATAAATACATAAAAGAGAAAATACTATCTAATAATTGTTATAAATGTTATTTCTGCATGTATCTTGGACAGTGATGGGACGAAGAAAGGGAAAGAATAATTTTTCTTTTTATTCTTCATACCTATTTAGATTTCCTTAGAAATAGTATCTGATACATTCATAATTTTAAAATTAATGTGCTTATTCTATATTATTTTTATATCCTGCTCCTTAATGATACTCTGTATTTTTACCATATCAATAACTATTCTTCAAAACATGATTTTTAAACATATCATTGTTCTTGGTCCAGAAGGGTCACAATTTATTTAATTATTCCAGAATTCTGTATAAGGTATCTTTAACTTTTTGCTTTTAAAAATTACCATTTAAAATATACCTTTATATAAATTTTTGTTCATCTCTGGTTATTTAGAAAAAACATGGAATTTGGGTTAAAGGGTTTGAACATTTTAACACAATGTGATCTCACTTTCTGGATTTGCATTTATACATTTAAATACGTTTTACTCCTATTTTGGGCATAGTTCAAGGCAGTATCATTTCAATAAGAAATTTAAAATTATGTGTTAGTGTCTAAAAATAGAACGCTACACTTCGAAACTTCTGGAATTCAGCAGTTTCTAATTTGCAAAATTTTGTTGGGGTAGAGGGAAATAAAAATCTTTCATTTGCAAACCAAGAAACCAACAATCGTGAAACGTATCATGTCTTGCATAGTCACAGAATTGTTTGGCTTGAGACAATGTGCATCCCATTACTAATTTCTAAAACACCTCCCAGCTCATGCTGATTCAGTGTTTCTGACCTCATCTTCTCTGAACTAATGGAAATTATTTCCTTTCTGTTCTCTGTACTTTTGAGAAATTATAGACTTCAAAGTCCCTCCTGGTATACCCTACACCTGGTATATACCTTGGTACACCTTTTCTTGTGGAATAAATGGGTGTAAAATGTTTCTTCCACGTAAAACACCTTTTTAGAACTAATCTTTGCATGATTGAAACCTTTACATCTTGGTTTTATGTGTGTTTTAACTATTTTATTGACATACAACATATAGAAAAGTGCATCTAAGTCTTTGGCTTGAATGGAAATAGCACACCTGGGTAATCAGCGATCCAATGAAGAAATTGAACGTTAGCCTCCTCTTGCCTCTCCCAACCCTAGCCTCCACCCGAGAAATCAAGATCCTAGATTATTTTTGCCTGTGTTTGAAATGGATGCATTTAATATTATTTTGTTAATGTCTTCTTTTACTCAACCTTGTTTTACCTTTTTTGTTGTTCTTTGTGTTTAGTTGTTTTCTGGTGTGTGATTAAGTAGATACAGTTGACCTACCAACAATAATGCCCAGCTCTTTCAGCAGGAACATGTGAAATGAGAACATTATTTTTTAATGAGCCTGAATGTTGCACTATGTTCTTGGCAGAGAATAATTTCTAGGTACATATCTGTTTTTCGGAGATAATCGTTGGAGCACATGGTTTTCCTCATTATAAAAAAAAAAATCATCCATGTCTTCTCTGGAGAGTAGTCACATCTTTATGGGCAAGATAGATTTTTTTTAATGAAATCATAAACTACTGTGTCTTCAGTCCTTTGGACTTCTTCCCACATTTGGCTTTTGCTGCTGTGTAAGTGGAGGGGTAGAGATAGGAACTTGGAATTGATTGGCTTGAGTGCAGAGACACCACTCTGCCATTTAATTTGCTGTTAAACTAATTAGCTAGTCACTTAACTCTTGGTATTTACTTTGCTTAATTGTAAAAATAAGAGCTTGGACAAGATTCAGCCTTGAACCAATAGTGTGAGCCACCCAAAGTAATCTGCAAAACTCTGTTTTCATCAGATAGTCAGTGGTCTGTGACCTAAGGAAAGTAAAATGACTGGGCTACCTTGGTGATCCTCAAACTTCAGCATGCATCAGGATCACCCAAGGGTTTGTTACGGTTGATTGCACCCCTGCCAGGCTGTGTCTGACTCAGTAGGGCTGGGGTCTAAGGATTTGCATTTCTAACAAGTTCCCAGATGACACTATTCTGTGTCAGAACCACACTTGGAGAACTGCAGGGCCAAATGGTTACTAAGCTCCATTTCGGTGCTGACTTTCTGAAGTCCATTATGTCTTCAGTTAAGGAGACAGATTGTATTTTGTTCAACTCTGTATCTTCAATTGCCATATAGCGTAGCACATAACTTGGCAGGAAGTTGGTGTCCCGTAAAGTCTGAACGTCTAAATGAGTGAATGTGTATTAAGAATTCCTTTTTAGGCCAGGCGTGGTGGCTCATGCCTGTAATTCCAGCACTTTGGGAGGCTGAGGTGGGTGGATCACGAGGTCAGGATATTGAGATCAGCCTGGCTAACATGATGAAACTCTGTCTCTCCTAAAAATACAAAAAATTAGCCGGGCGTGGTGGCAGGCGCCTGTGGTCCCAGCTACTCGAGAGGCTGAGGCAGGAGAATGGTGTGAACCTGGGAGGCAGAGCTTGCGGTGAGCCGAGATTGCGCCACTGCACTCCAGCCTGGGCGACAGAGTGAGACTCCGCCTCAAAAAAAAAAAAAAAAAGAAAAGAAATCCTTTTTAAAGAGTTGATTAAAAATTCATCCTAAATTTTTCCTATACCTTCTTTAACAAGTTCAGCATTTGAGCCACAGCCTGACTGCTACTTCATGAGAATTTGGATTAATGCACTAAACAACAATGCATCATTATTGATTGTGTCATTCCCTGGAACACAGCCAATACAATGTGGGCCCATAATTTATTTATAAAATACTCCTGACACTTTCCCTTATTATTTGTTTTCAAACGAAGCAAAAATAACTTTACTGTGAGGATTGTCTAACCAGGCTCTGTAACAATGCCAATTATTCTTTTTTAAAAGTTGTTACAAATGTTTATATATTTAGGGAGTACAAGTGCAGATTTCTTAGGTGCATAGATTGTACAGTGGTGAAGTATGGGCTTTTAGTGTACTCACTACCCAAATAGTGTACATTGTACTCGACAGGCAATTTCTCACCCCTCAGTCCCACCCCTGCCTTTCGTAGTCTCCAGTGTCTATTCTTCCACTCTATGTCCATGTGTGCCCATTGTTTAGCTCTCACTTGTGAAAGGGAAAACGTGGTATTTGACTTTCTGTTTCTGAGAGGTTTTTTTTTTTTTCATAAAATCCTAAAGTTTTTTTTTACTTTTTAAGTATTTTCAAGTATTTTTATTTTGTATTTTTAAAACTACTTTTCAGCTGGGCACAGTGGCTCACGCCTATAATCCCAGCACTTCCGGAGGCCGAGGCTGGTGCATTCCCTGAGATCAGGAGTTGGAGACCAGCCTGGCCAACATGGTGAAACCCCATCTCTACTAAAAATACAAAAATTAGCCGGGTGTGGTGTCTCACACCTGTGGTCCCAGCTACTTGGGAGGCTGAGGCAGGAGAATAGCCTGAACCCGGAAGGCAGAGGTTGCAGTGAGCCGAGATAAAGCCATTGTACTCCAGTCTGGGTGACAGAGCCAGACTCTGTCTCAAAATAAAAATAAAAAATAAAATAAAATAAAACACTTTTAAAGTATTTTAAGAGGTACAGGAGGGTGGGAAATATCTCAATTCAAATAGTCTTGATTTATTATTCTTATTATTATTTTTTAGTCCCCAGGGAAGAAGCAGTCCTTCATGTTTTACAACCAACTAAATCCTTTGAGGAATCTTAGACCTTTTTGTTGCATTATCTTTTCTTTTTAGCAGGAAATCCTCATGGTTTTCTGAGTGTAGTCTCCAGACTGGCAGCATTGATATTCCCTGGGGGCTAGCTGGACATGAAGACTGTCAGGATCCCCCCAAGACATGCGAAATCAGAAACTCTGGGGGTGGACCGAGCAATCTATTTTGACAAGCCCTCCTGGTGATTTCGATGCAAGCTTGGGCTTAACGACACTGACCTAACCCAAACTTCAGGTGTCAAAACATTTTGGAACACATTCCCAAGGAGACATAAGGGCAAGCAGACAAGAACTGAGGCAGGACCAGGCTTTGGCACAGGATGAGGGATTAGTGAGATGGTAGATTTCATTTTTCCTGAAAGCTGATTAAAAACTGGCAAATATCTCTTGAGAAAGATGCCCTGGCAACCTTCAGTGGGTTTTACCTGATGTAAGAGGATAGAAGATGTTAGTGCCCTATAGCCATATGACAGCTAATCTGAATTCATTCCCAAGTGTGTGGGAACACTGTGAAAAGTAATAGTCCTAAAACTGGTCTTTCTTGATTTTTTTATCTTAGTGAGCAATAAAGTGAAAATGTATTTAGTTTTTTTTTCTTTTTTCCAGTGTGCTCACCAACAATTACAACCAAACAACAATTTTTGTTGTAGTACCAAACAACAACTTTTCTAAATACAAGGAAATCTAAGAGATGACTATTTACAACATATCTAAAACTTTCAGAGAATAGAGAGTAATACAGTTGCTACAGAGTAGGGAAAGATGAATTTTCTGTGTATATGCTTCTAGCAGTCTAGATAGGAGGGTACCAGGCTAACTAGCTTGCGACAAAGTATTTTAAAATTCTGATGCTGAGGATAAAGTAACAGATGAAATATTCGATCATTTATCTTGCTTTGGACCAACCTTAAAGTTTTTTCACTGATTTTAGAAAAACTGTTCACTTTGGCCTCTAGTATTTTGTTCAGATTACAACCTGTTTCACATCATAGCTTGTACCTGCTAAATGGCTTTGAAATATTCTGAGCGATGACAATGGCCAATGAATTATTTACGAGTGCATTGTATAATTTCCATATATTTGAGTTTTAAAATATATGGTTGTAATTACTTTCTAGTTTAATTTCATTGTGGTAAGAGAACATAAATGGTAAGATTCCAAAGCTTTTAAATTTATTGAGACTTGTTTTATAGCCCAGCATATGGTCTATCTTGGTGAATATGCCATTTGTACTTGAAAACAATGTGCATTCTACAGTTGTTGCGTGGAGTGTTCTACAAATATCGATGAGGTCTTGGTAGTTGATAGTGTTGTTCAGAAGTTCTGCATCTTCAATGTTTTTGTTTTGTTTTTGTTTGCCTGGTAATTGTATCAGTTGCTGAGAAAGGGGTATTAAAATCTCAGTCTGTGACTGTAAACTACATTTCTCTGTTTGGCCAATTTTGCTTTATACATCTGGAAGCTCTGTTATTAGATGCATAGAGATTTATGATTGTTATGTCTTTCTCATGAGTTGGGCAATGAAATGTCCCGCTTTACCTGGTAATAATCTTTGTCTTGTCTACTTTTTAATCCACAGATATCTGATTTTTATAAACAACTTTAACAGTCTTCAGTTTAACTTTCTTTTTTTTTTGAAATGGAGTCTCGCTCTGTCGCCCAGGCTGGAGTGCAGTGGCATGAACTCGGCTCACTGCAACCTCCGCTTCCCAGGTTCAAGCAATTCTCCTGCCTCAGCCTCCCGAGTACCTGGGATTACAGGTGTGCACCACCATACCAGGCTAATTTTCTATTTTTAGTAGAGAAGGTGTTTTGCCACGTTGGTCAGGCTGGTCTCGAACTCCTGACCTCAGGCGATCCTCCCGCCTCGTCCTCCCAAAGTGCTGGGATTACAGGCGTGAGCCACCGTGCCTGGCCTCTTGTCTACTTTATCTGACATTAGGATAGCCACTCCACCCTTTTAGGCATATTGTTTGCATGACGTATCTTTTTCATCCATTTCCATTCAACCTATCTGTGTCATTACATTTAAAGTATCACTCTTCTGCACAGAGCACATTACTAAGTCTTGCACTCTTTTTTTTTTTTTTTGAGACAGAGTCTCACTCTGTTGCCCACACTGGAGTGCAGTGATGTGATCATGACTAACTACAGCCTGGACCTTCTGGGCTTAAATGATCCTTCCACCTCAGTCCTCCAAGTAGCTGGGACTACAGGTGCATCTCACCATGCCTGGCTAATTTTTATATTTTTTGTAGAGACAGGGTCTCCCTAGTTACCCAGGTTGGTCTCAAACTCCTGGGCTCAAGCAATCCTGCCTTAGCTTCCCAACGTGCTGAGATTACAGGTATGATCCACTGCACTGGGCCAAGTCTTGCTTTAAAAAAAAAATTATTGTGATAATTTCAGCCTTCTAAATGGTATGTTTGGCTCATTATTAATATGGTTGCTTTAAGTCTATAATTTTAGTTTTCTCCTGCTTTTTCCTCCTGGTTGTACTCCTCTGTTCCTCTTTCCTTGCCTTCTTTTTGGATTGAGTATTTTTTAGAATTCCATTTTAATTTATCTATTGCCTTTTAGCTACATCTCTTTATGTTATCTTTGTAGTGGTTGCCCTAGGGATTTCACTGTGCAATCTTCAATTTTCAGTCTAGTGAGAGTTACTATTGTAACCTGTTGCATAAAATATACCTTGTAATTGTACAGGTCTATTTACCCTCTCCTCAATCATTTATATAATAGTTGTCATATATATTACATCTGTAAACATTATGGACTCCAAAATACAATGTTATAAATTTTTGTTTTAAACAGTTCTATTCATTTTTAATTAAGAAAAATGTGTTTTTCACTGGGGCTTGTTGGGGTGGGGGGAGGGATTGGATCAGGAAGAATAGCTAATAAATGCTGGCTTAATACCTAGGTGATGGGTTGATCTGTGCAGCAAACCACCATGGCACACACGTTTACCTATGTAAGAACCTGCATATCCTGCAATGGACCCTGGAACTTAGAAAAACTAAAAATAAATTTAAAAACAAAATAGAAAAAGAAAACTATGTTTTATATTTATCCATTTATTTACTGTATCTAGTGTTCCTCTTTCTAGAGATCTGAGTTTCCATCTGGTATCATTTCTCTTTTTACATATACATATAATGATTGTACAAACTAATTATTAAACAAAAACAAAACCCTACTTTTAGAATTTCTAGTAGTGTAAATCTGCTGAAAAATGATCTTGTTTACTTTTATATGAAAATATCTTTATTTTGCTTTAATTTTTAAAGAATATTTTTATTGGATACAGTGTTCTTCCGGGTTTGCAGTTTTTATCTTTCAGCACTTTAAAGATCTTGTTCCACTGTCTTATGGCTCCATTTTTTCCTAATGAGAAGTCAAGGAGCTTTCAAATCATTGTTCTAGAACTGCCCCCAGGCTAAAAGCTATCTCTCTATACTGTGTATGTATGTACATATGTATGTATGTGTGTATGTATGTATCTATCTATCTATCTATGATCTATCTATCTATCTATCATCTATCTATCTATCTATCTATGTACCTACCTACTGATTAGGTTCTATAGGATAAAAATCTTGATTAAAACTTAGGAACTGGGAATTTATGTTGATGTGGGAAAGGAATACTTTAGGTCATAGCTTATCACATCACAAAATTAATATCACACAGTGAATGAGCATCAGTATCACACCATCTGGGCAGGGGATCAGAGGCATGGCAGCTGTCAGGGCTCTGATTGTTTTGTGGGCTTGTAGCACCTTCAAAACATATTATCCTTTTTATGCTCTAGTTGATTGGAAAAACACAAAATTACAAATCTTGCCATATTCCCTGATAGTTTTTGAATCACCTCCATTGGCAACTTGTTCAAAGCACTTAGAGATAATGATAATAAACAATTTTAGAAACAGGTTGTGGGTTTCATTACTTTCCAGAGCTTACTCAATGTCTCAATTATTTACTGTAGTGTCATATCTATATATAAGGATACTGAAATCTATATGAGTATTCTACCAGAGAAACAGAACCAGTAGAATGCAGGATACACACACACACACACACACACACACATACACACAGATATGCAGATGCACGTATATGTATATAAGTGTGTGCGTGTGTCTGCGTATGAGAGAGAGAGAGATTTATTACAAAGAATTGACTAGTTTTAAAAAAATAAAATAAGTTCCACATTTTGATGCATACAGATCTTAATTATGGCCAAAGAGACTTGGAGACTAGGAATAGTATATTTTAATGCATAAGAACACCGATCCTTATTATGTTGTGTGTGTCTATCTATGTGAGTATCTTTAGTTATTGTCCTCTCAAAAAATTGGTAACCATTGATCTATTAATTCTGTAGTTTACTTTCAGTTCAGATTAGCTTCCTTTTTAATTCATTTCATCAGGGATGAGAGTAGATGAACAGCAACAAGGAAAAAAAAACTCATTTTCTCTGACATATCATATCTCTCTAAAGAGCTATTCTTACTTGATGGCAAAATTAATGTCTTTCTATGTTTATTAACAACAATAAAATTAATAGTTTATATTTGAGTGACTATTTCTAGCAATGATGTTCAACATGGTGTATACCTTATTTTATTTGATCTTCACAAATAATTTTTTTTGAGGTCAATGTGATTGATTATATTTTCACATATTACAAAGATAGAAAAGTTAAGGAACACACCCAAGTTGATACAGATAATAAAAATGGATCCAATGCAATCTTATTTCAGAAGCCATATTCTTAACCATTATGTGGTTATTCCATTTGATATGGTTTGACTGTGTCCCCACTTAAATCTCTCCTTGAATTGTAATAATTTCCACATGTCAAGGGTGGGACCAGGTGGGAGGTGATTGGATCACGGGGGAGGTTTCCCCCATGCTGTTCTCATGATAATGAGTGAGTCTCACAAGATCTGAGAGTTTTATAACCATCTGGCATTTCCCCTGCTTGCACTCACTCCATCCTGCCTCCCTGTAAAGAAGGTGCCTGCTTCTCCTTTGCCTTCTGCCACGATTGTAAGTTTCCTGAGGCCTCCTCAGCAACGCTGAACTGTGAGTCAATTAAACCTCTTCCCTTTGTAAATTACCCAGTCGTGGGTATTTCTTCATAGCATTGTGAGAACAGACTTATACACCATTACATGGGGATAACAAGATTATATTTTTTTAAGTGCAGAAAATATTATGAATTCAAGTTTTCTTCAGATCAAAATTATATTTCCCTAAACCGTCCAGAAAAATCTCTAAAATAGACATTACAACCTCTTTATTCTTGTAATAGTTTGTGGGGAACCATGTTTGTTTATGTTCAAAGTCTGAAGTAGCATAATTTTGAGACAAGTGCATCAGGTTGGGAGTCAAAAGATCACAGCTTCTCTGTTGTTCATTCTTATCTCCTCTCGTCTTGAGTTCCTTCTCTTGCAATGTCAGAGGTTAGACACGATGACCTCTAGTATTTCTCTGAGTCTTTCTAAGAACTTTTCCACAGTTCCATAAATAAGACCTGAGACTTGGAGATGATCCAGAACTGCCTTCTGACCTCTTTGAATCAATACTCTCAAGATACCCTAAAAAACGATTATAAGAGTAAGATTAGACCGGGCATGGTGGCTCATGCCTGTAATCCCAGCACTTTGGGAGGCCAAGGAGGGAGGACTGCTTAAATGTAGGAGTTTGAGACCAGCCTGGGCAACACAGTGAGACTTGTCTCTACAAAAAATAAAAAATTAGCCAGACGTGGTGGTGTGTGCCTGTAGTTCTAGCTACTTAGGAGGCTGAGGCAGGAGGATCGCTTGAGTCCAGGAGTTTGAGGTTACAATGAGCTATGATTGTGCTACTGCACTCCAACCTGTGTTACAGAAAGAGACCCTATCTCAAAAAAAAAAAAAAAAGAAAGAAAGAAAGAAAAAAGAAAAAAAAATAGAGATCGAAAGATTTTCTAATTCCACAAATCACAATTTTTTAACAATCGATGAAATTCATAAAAGCCACTGATATTTCCCCCCTTGTGTTAAAAAAAGTTATTTTCTATGTACAATGACCAACAAAGTTGGAAGCAAACAAATTAACTCCCCAGAATCTATTATGATTTGTGCATTATGTTAGATATGGGGAAAATATTCTAGTTCTTAAAATCATTCTGAAAGTAAAGAATGATTCTAACAGTGAAAGATTTGTAACTGAAGCAATACACTAGATGCCTTTGAAAATTGGACTGCAAAATATGCTAAAAATGTGTAAACTCAGGAAAATTACACAGGACACATGAAAGAATATGCCACTTCTACAAAAAACAAATAGCACCCAGCTAGTGAGGGCTTCCCAAAAGTAACTCGTGGAAGTTAGTTATAGCCAACAGCCCACCTCCCAGATGAAATGTATATGCCATTTTGAATATCAGAGTCTCTTAATTGAATCTCATTTTTGTCCTGAGGGCTGTTCTTCCTTCTGACATGTTCTCACAATGGAAAAATGAAGAAGAAAGGGGAAAACGAGGTGTGAAGAGTAAGAGAGATACAAAAAGGAATTGTATGTCAATTGGTGCTGACGTAATGAAGTGCCTGCTCCGATGGCCCCTTTCTCCTGTTCACAACTCAGCAGTTAGCCTAAGAACACTGCATAATACTGTTTGAGGGGAAAAGATTTAAAAAAGCAAAGGCCCATGTTCTAAGAAATATGAAGTAGATAACTCAAATTATATTTTTGTTTTTAAAAACTCAGGTAATAGGCCGGGAGCAGTGGTTCACCTATAATTCCACACTTTGGGAGGCTGAGGCAAGCAGATCTCTTGAGCCCAGGGATTCAAGACCAGCCTGGGCAACATAGTGAGACCCTGTCTGTACAAAAAATAAAAAAAAAAAACAGGACCTGGTGTGGTGGCTCACGCCTGTAATCCCAGCACTTTGGGAGGCCCAGGCGGGCAGATCACTTGAGGTCAGGAGTTTGAGACCAGCCTGGCCAATATGGTGAAACCCCGTCTCTACCAAAAATATAAAAAATTGGCTGGATGTGGTGGCTTGTACTTGTGATCCCAGCTGCTCTGGAGGCTGAGGCAGGAGACTGCAGTGAGCCGAAATCGTGCCACTGCACTCCAGCCTGGGTGACAGAGTGAGACTCATCTCAAGAAAATACATAAATAAATAACCGGGCATGGTGGCATATACCTGTAGTCCCAGATACTTGGGAGGCTGGGATGGAAGGATCTCTTGAGCCTGGGAGTTCAATGCTGCAGTAAGCTGTGATTGTACCACTGCACTCCAGCCTGGGCAACAAAGCAAGATGCTGTCTCAAAACAAAACAAAACAAAACAAAAAACTCAGGTAATAAATTTGAATTGTCCAATAATCAGTTACGGATTATGGTCTAGTAGTGTTTCTTTTGGATGCATTCTTCTTTTCTTCCCCTAAACACTGAAAACAAAATTAAAAAATGAAAAACAGTGTTGAAGATCTCAGTTTTGCAACATGACTGGCATGGTTAGAGGTGGTGCTAGTTCCTAGGATTGCAATACCCAAAATGAACTAAATTTAACTTTGTGCCTTGCCTTTCTTAAAATTTGAACTCCCACAGCCCATCTTTCAGCAGGATTGTAGCAGAAAGTGCTGGAGGACACACACAGCAGAACAGCCCTCCGTTTACTGCCTCAGAACATAAATGAGGCCGGAACGAGAGAGCAAGCACTGAATTTGGCCTAGAGAATGAAGGGGGATGGAATAATATTTTTATTCTACATGGAGGCAGAAGTAAGCAGTAGGCAATCTGGGCTCTGAACCAAATAGGTGAGAGGATAGTCAGAGGAAATTTCCAAGATCAATATTTAATTAAGGAAAATAAAAGTATTGCAGTGGAGAAAAATTTTTTATATCAATTTGGTCTGATGGTTCTAGACTTATCTCAAATAATAAAGATTCAGGGTAAGTTAATTCTACTCAAATTTATAGGAAACCCAAATTAGATTCAGCAGGGATGAGCAGTTAACATTTCCTGATAAGAGTCACTAACTGAGTTTAGGTACTGGTGTTTCCTTGAATCGTCCTCTAAATTGTCTATTTGAAGATTAATTTGTTAGTGATTTTGTTATAGTGAATACACCTTCTAATCTGTATCTTAGCCACATGTAGGAGAATCCTAGCTTTTTTTTCTTTTGAGATGGAGTCTCACTCTGTCGCCCAGGTTGGAGTGCAGTGGCACAATCTCGGCTCACTGTAGCCTCCGCCTTCTGGGTTCAAGCGATTCTCCCGCCTTAGCCTCCCAAATAGCTGGGATTATAGGCGCTCACCACCACACTCGGCTACTTTTTGTATTTTCAGTAGAAACGGGGTTTCACCATGCTGACCAGGCTGGTCTCAAACTCCTGACCTCAAGTGATCTGCCCACCTGGGCCTCCCAAAGTGCTGGAATTACAGGTGTGAGCCACCCCACACCAGCTTCTGACTATTTATTATAAGATAGCTTAGGCAACACAATTCACCTGAGACTTCAACTACCTTTCAGTTTGGTCACTAAATGGAGGGAGTGATTTGAACAGCATTAGTCTCACAAACACCTAAAAGCAATGCCACAGGCTAAATGTGCAAATCCCACAAAAGAGATGACTGATAGCTGATTACAGATCATTGCATTTGTTTCCTATTGGCATTGAAACAAATGACCACAAATGTAGTGGCTTAAAACCACACAAATGTATTATTTTACAATAGGCAGAGCTGCTGCATTCCTTCTGGATGCTCTAGGGAGGAATCCAGGTCCTTTCCTTTTCTAGCTTCTACAGGCTGTCCACATTGCTTGGCCAGTGGATCTTTCCTCCAGCCTCAAAGCCAGCAGTATAGCTTCTACCTCTCTGGTCACAGGGCCTACTCCCCTTCTTAGAGGACCCTTGTGATTCTATGGGGCCCACCTGGATAATGCAGGCTACTCTCCCCATCTGAAAATCCTTTCTTGATCACATCTGTAAGTTATACTTTGCCATGTAAAGTAACATATTCACAAGTTCCAGAGATTACGAAAAGGACATCTTTGGGGGCTATTATTCAGCCTGCAGTGACTGTCAAAATGTGAATCAGAATATAAAGAAGTTTTATTATAATGCTCATTCACAGTGAATAAGGTAAAAGAAATTATAATCACCAGATACTTTAATTAAGACTTGATTAAATTGGCTGGGCGCGGTGGCTCACGCTTGTAATCCCAGCACTTTGGGAGGCCGAGGCGGGCGGATCACGAGGTCAGGAGATCGAGACCACAGTGAAACCCCGTCTCTACTAAAAATACAAAAAAAAATTAGCCGGGCGTGGTGGCGGGCGCCTGTAGTCCCAGCTACTCGGAGAGGCTGAGGCAGGAGAATGGCGTGAACCCGGGAGGCAGAGCTTGCAGTGAGCCGAGATTGCGCCACTGCACTCCAGCCTGGGTGACAGAGCGAGACTCCATCTCAAAAAAAAAAAAAAAAAAAAAAAAGACTTGATTAAATTAAGCGGGAAAAAAAGGTACAAAGATTTCTAAAAGCAAACCTGTAAGGAAAAATGAAAAGGTGTTGAAATAATAGACTGAGAATGCAAGGTACTAGGTTAGTCATTACAATGTGCTTAGAGAGGTAAGGGAGAAAGAGAATGAATAAAGATATTTAGCCTTTATTTGCCATAAAAAATAAGTTAAATCTACATGTAGTCTGTCCCTTATCATCCTAAAACAGAATATCTTAGTCTCTTTACTAAAAGGGGAAGGGAAATTTCCCTTAATATGTCAATTTTGGTTTTTTTTTACATTTATATTTAAAATTTATTTTTATTAGTTATGCTGTAAGGACTATTGAACTTAGAACCCTTTCGTCTTGTGAAAACAATGTTTGTGAAAATATTTGTTTTAGAGAATTGTTTGTTCACTTAAAGTTGCGAACAATGTTTGTTTAGGAGGTTGAATTTACTCACCCGCCCGGTGATCATTACTGACTATGACTTCATTGAAACTGTTGTAATCAATTCAGCCAGTTACAAAAATAGAAGTTCAGTCATGTAAGTTAAGAAGGCTATGTACTCATAGCCTTCTTACTTGTAAAACTTTATTTGCAAATAAATACTTGTTGATTTTTTAAACTGTCATTTTTAAAACACGACAAAAAAATCTTCCCATTCTCTGTAGCACAATATGTTTATGCATCTTCTGATCCTTCCGACTCTTCTCAATAGAGTGCACTTGCGCCTTGCGTGTGGATGTCCAATTCTCCCAGCATTTCTTTTTTTATAGGGTTGAAATTTTCATAATTGTAATTGAAAAAATTTAAACTGTTCTTATGACCGTTCAAAAATATACATTTGAAAAGAAACAAAAATATACATTTGAAATTATATTTTAAGAATCTAATGGCACTTCACTTCTTTCATTGCCGCATGTGATACTGAAATTTCTGTGATAATGCAAATGGTTTCAAATCCATACAAACTTTGTAAACGTTAAGTATTTCAAAGTAATATGGAAGCTTTTATTTGCAACATGGATTTTAGAGCAATGACACTTCTGCAAACCTAAAGCCCACTAATAGTGCACACCAACTGTCATAAATGGAGAGAAGTCCCAAAGCATAGGATCTTTCCAAAGTCCTACTGCAGTTTTAAGTTTTAGTAATTTCAAAAGAATAAATCCTTCAAAATTTTAAAAAGTGAAAATATAATGATTTAAATGTATCACAATCAGGAAGTTTTGAGGAAGTTTCAATAATACTTTTTTATTGTAGTAAAAAATACGTAACATAAACTTTACCATCTTAACCATTTCTAAATGTATAGTTCAGTAGCGTTAAATATATTAACATTGCTGTGCAACCAGTCTCCAGAACTTTTTCATCTCACAAAACTGAAACTCTATATCTATTGCAGTGGACTGATGTTTGTGTCTCCCCAGAATTTATAGGTTGAAATCCCCCAATGTGAGGTATTAGGGGGCAGGGTTTTTGGAAGACAATTTGGGAGGTGATAAGGGTGAAGCCCTCATGAATGAGATTAGGCCTTATAAAAGAGACTTCCAGAGAGCTCTCTAGCCCTCTTCCCTCTTATGAGGTTACAAAAAAAGTCAACAGTCTGCAACCTACAAGATAGCCCTCACTAGAACCTGAGCATGTTGGCATCCTGATCTTAGACTTCCAGCCTCTGTGTGAAATACATTTCTGTTGCTTATAAATCACCCAGTCTATGGTATTTTGTTGTAGCAGTCCAAACTAAGACACTCATTAAATAGTAACTCCCCATTTACCTCTCCCCTCAGCCCCTGGCAACCACCATTCTACTTTCTAAATATTTGACTACCGTAGATACTTCATATACGTGGAATCATACAGTATTTGTCTTTGTGACTGGCTTATTTCACTTTGCATAACGTCCTCAAGGTTCATTCATGTTGTTGCATGCATCAGAATTTTTTTCCTTCTGAAGGCTGTCATATGCCCTTGTATATATATGCCACATTTGTTGATGCACTCATCTGTTGATGGACACTTGGGTTTCTTCCACTCCTTGGCTATTGTGAATAATCCTGCTATGAACACGGGTGTACAAATAGCTCTTTGAGACCTATTTTCAATTCTGTCAGATATATGTGTAGAAGTGGAATTGCTGGATCATATGGTAGTTCTATTATTAGTTTTTTGAGAACCACTATGTTTTCTATAGCAGTGGCACTATTTTATATTCCCACCAATGGTGCACAAGAGTTCCACTTTCTCCATATCAGTGCCAGCACTTGTTCTTTTCTTCTTTCCTTTTTTTGATAGTAGCCATCCAAATGGGTGTGCGGTGATATCTCATTGTGTTTTTTTCTTTGCATTTCTCTAATGATTATTTCATACACTTAGCCAAATAACACATTTTTAACTTAATCTTTAGTTGTGTCAGTGTCTGCCATCTTTAGAGGGACTAAAATGTTTTAAAAATTAATTTTTCAAATATCTCAAAACTAAGTACAGATAAATTTAAATAGTCTTCTTCATTTTGTAAGTTTGTGAGCTCATTTTGTACATTCACAGCATCTGTACTACAGAAGATATAACAACCTAAAACTGAACTAAGACTTTTGGGACACCATGTATGTAAAATCAGAGATTCAGGTTTGCTGGCTGGAGCCATACCTGGCCTGAGTCCCCATTGAGCCACTGGGTTTCAAGCACTGCCCCAAAACAGCCACACCTGGAACTACTAGACTTGCTTCTTGGACACATGGAATGCAACTCCTATAATTCATCCCTGAGCTCCTTGCCCTTGATGGGCAGCGTCAGCCTCTGAAGCTGTCCTGCAGTATATATCCCAGTGGCAGAACACCTCTTGGACACCATCAAGGTATCAAAGAGGAGGGCTGGGTGCCCGTGTTGCTAATTTTGCTCATTGTTTTAGAGGTGCATGGATATGCTCTTAAACTCCTCTCCCTTCAGGCATCCTCAAGGCAGGCAGCTGCCCATGTCTGGAGTTCACCACAATGGGGACGTCAACACCCTCAGAGCCTGCTTAGTCACCACCGAGCTGCAGAGGTCTAGTTGCATTAGATACCTGAGTCTTCTTTCTTTGGCTGTGATTATTAATTAGCTCTTAAAATCTGTTTGTATGGCTGGGCACGGTGGCTCACGCCTGTAATCCCAGCACTTTGGGAGGCCAAGGCGGGCAGATCGCAAGGTCAGGAGTTCGAGACCAGCCTGGCCAGCATGGTGAAACCCCACCTCTTCTAAAAATACAGAGAAATTAATTAGCCGGGCGTTGTGGCACATGCCTGTAATCCCAGCTTCTTGGGAGGCTGAGGCAGGAGAATTGCTTGAACCCGGGAGGCAGAGGTTGCAGTGAGCTGAGATCACACTGTTGCACTCCAGCTCTGAGCGACAGAGCAAGACTCCGTCTTGAGGCAGGGCGGGGAGAGAAATCTGTTTGTATTATCAGCCTAATTGTTCTCCTTTGAGCTAGCAAAATTTTTACAGCTTCAAATTTCTCAGAACTTTTAAAGAAATATTCAGATTACTTCCAGCATCTCCTTGGCTTTTGATCTCAGCAGAGACTGCAGTAGCTGGCAGTTTTCTCTAAAGGCTAATGAATACAAACCTAAAGCAGTAAAGTCATAAGAAGACTTTGAATTTACCCTGAGTTCCTTTATGCCAGTGGGCCCAAATCTGTAAAATGTCACTTGCTAGTTCTTCTAAGTCATTTGAATACCCTGAGTGGTACATAAATAATTGAGTACTGGCTTTTAATTAAGGCTCTGTAGTGAAAGCTGCTTTATGCAAAATTAAATGCTTTTTAATAGCTAATTTAGAGACCACTTTTTAACACTGGAAGTACCATACCAGGAAACTTAGCACATTGCTAATTTGATCTGGCAGTGTTCCTACATTACATGTAGGATTCAGTTCCTTTTTATAAATAAACGTTCCTTACACACAGCTCTGAATTTTATTTCAATATTACCAACGCTTCTCACAGAAGAAAGATATCAAGTGAAAAAAGTTAGATCACATCATATTTCATAATTGTATGAAAATGAATATAGCCTGTGAACACTTCAGAGCTTAAAAAAACTAGGTTTCATATCCTTACCCAAGTTGTATAGATATTAAAGGTAACTAGGTGTTATGGGTTGAATTGCATCACCTTCCAAATTTATATGTTGGTGTTGTAATCCCCAATACCTTAGAATATGAGCTTACTTGAAAATAGGAACACTGTAGATGTAATTAGTTAAGATGAGGGCATAATGGACCAGGTGCAGCGGCTCACACCCTTAATCCTAGCACTTTGGGAGGCAGAGGCAGGCAGATGGCTTAAGTCTAGGTGTTCGAGACCAGGCTGGGCAACATGGCGAACCCCATCTCTACAAAAAAAATTAAAAAGTTGCCTGGCATGGTGACACGCACCTGTAGTCCCAGCTACTCAGGAGGCTGAGGTGGGAGGGTCCCCTGGGCATCTGAGCCTGGGAGGTGGAGGTTACAGTGAGCCAAGATCACACCACTGCACACCAGCCTCAGAGTGACAGAACAAGACCCTGTCAAAAAAACAAAAAAAAAACAAAAAAGAGGTTATAATGGAGTAGGATGGTCTCCTAATCTGACTTGTGTCCTTATAAAGGGGACAATTTGGACACAGGCATGCACAGAGGGAGAACAACATGTGCCGATGGGGACAGAGATTGGGATGATTCAGCAGAAGCCAAGGAACACCAAAGGTTGCCGGCAAACCACCAGAAACCGAGAGAGCAGATTCTCCCATGCAGCCTTCAGTAGGAACCCACCCTGCGGCCACATTGATTCCAGACTCCCAGCCTCCATAACTGTGATACGATAAATTCTGTTGATCCCAGCAGCCCTAGGAAAATGTTACTCACTGAATGTCTGTGTCCCCCACAAAATGTAAATGTTGAAGTCTAACTCCCAATGTGATAGTGTCTGGAGATGGGGCCTTTGGGAGGTGATTAGGTTTAGATAAGATCACGAAGACGGGGCCCTGTAGTGAATGCTTATGTTTATGCTGCTTCGGCATCTATGTTGAAATATGTTGGGCTTTCCCATACCAAAAGCTTGGCTCAGTCACCCTTGACACGGTTGTATACTTCCTCCCAGTGTCTCTGTGTGGCCAATCCAGACATCTGCCTTATACAACTGCTCCCTGCTCCCCCCTACAGGCATGTGGGGGAATCTGCCTTCCAGAGTCTGTAGGTAGTAAAAACTCTTAAACCTTCGCACTGTGATTGTGTCACTGAAGCCGTGCCCGAAATCCAGCCCCTGATGGCAAGGCCATTGTGAAGGGGCACATGCAGGTGGATCTGCTGCTGGTGATTTTTCCTCTAGACCTCTAGTGGCTGCTGGGGACAGTAGCTACTATCTAGTGTGGCAAAATGGAAGAGAAACTCCAAAAGTTTCATTCCCAACAGGCCCTCATTATGGGATTATGGGATTTTTATATACATTTTAAAAAAGGCACCAGAGAGGTTGTTCTCTCTCTGCCATGTGAGGATATAGTGAGAAGCTGCCCTTGCAAGCTGGGGATGGGGCCCTCACCAAGAACCCAACCATGCTGGGCCCCTGATCCTGGACTTCCAGCCTCCAGAACTGTGAGAAATAAACATTGGTTGCTTAAGCCACCCAGGCTATGATTTCTTTATTTCTTTTTTTTTTTTTTTTGAGACGGAGTCTCACTCTGTCTCCCAGGTTGGAGTGCAGTGGCGTGATCTCGGCTCACTGCAAGCTCCACCTCCCGGGTTCACGCCATTCTCCTGCCTCACCCTCCCGAGTAGCTGGGACTACAGGCGCCCGCCACCACGCCCGGCTAATTTTTTTGTACTGTTAGTAGAGACAGGGTTTCACCATGTTAGCTAGGATGGTCTCCATCTCCTGACCTCGTGATCCACCTGCCTCGGCCTCTTAAAGTGCTGGGATTACAGGTGTAAGCCACCGCGCCCAGCTTATGATTTTTTTTTTTATAGCAGCTGAAGCTAAGATACCAAGATGCCAAATTAATACACTACAAATCCCACAAGGAAGTCCACATTGAGCATGAAGCACAACAGCTCTCCTAGTATTCCTTTTTTCTTTCTTTCTTTCTTTTATTTTCTCTTTCTTTCTTGAACTCCTGGGCTCAAGTGACACTTTGCCTTGGCCTCTCAAAGTGCTGGGATCACAGACATGAGGCCCAAAGCTCAGCCCCTGCTGATTTTCTGAAGTCAAGTTTATGTTAATAATGTCTTTTATAGTACTTGAGATAATAATGATAAAATGTCAAATAAGTCAAAATATCTTATTATAGTATTTGAGATAACTAGAATAAGACAAAAGTCAAAATGTTTTTATAGTATTTGAGATAATTATGATAAAATATCTAGTAAGTGGGCAACCTAAAATTGATCATGAACTACTTTTAGAGACAGATTAATGTAATGGATACTATTAAATATGCAGTGCACTATTGTGTTCTATAATGCTTCCATATTAGGAATCTTGTCACTCAACCATAATTTAAACATTTGCCAAATTAAAATATATACTAATCAAATAAATACATAGGCTTCTGCAAATGCGAATGGGCAAATATAATTGTCATTTCAGCAATTATTCTAAATTCTCTATGGCCAAACAATCAATTTTCTTTTTATCTTCAGAACAACTCTGTAAGTCTGAGCTATTAATCTAACTTTGCAGCTGATGAGCCATTTTAGGAAAACTGAGTAACTCTTCCAAATCTTTAGATAATAAGTCATGGAAACGTGACTTCCAGGCATGGGTACTTAAGTATATGTTCTACTACCCTTAAAGAAATTGCATAACTTTCTTTCTTTCTTTTCTTTTTTTTTAAGACAGAATCTCACTCTGTCGCCCAGGCTAGAGTGCAGTGGGGTGATCACGGCTCACTGGAGCCTTGACCGCCCCAGGCTCAGATGACGCTCCCACCTCAACCTCTGGAGTAGCTGGATGGACTACAGGCACATGCCACCACACTGGCTACTTTTTGCTTTTTTTGTAGAGACGGAGTTTCACCATGTTGCCCATGCTGGTCTGAAACTACTGGGCTCAAGCAATCTGCCCATCTTGGCCTGCCAATGTGCCTGGATTACAGGCGTGAGCGACTGCACCCGGCCCATAACTTTCAAAGTACAAATTCTAGTAAGTTTGTTTTGCAAGCCTATTATTGTATTAATAAGAAATTTAAAAATGGGCCAGTCACGGTGGCTCATACTTGTAATCCCAGCACTTTGGGAGGCCCAGGTGGGAGGATCTCTAGAGCCCAACAATTCAAGGCCAGCCTGGGCAACATGGTGAAACCTCTACAAAAAAAAAAAAAATTTTTTTAATTAACTGCATGTGGCGGCATATGCACCTTCAGTCCCAGTTACCCAGGAGGCTGAGGTGGTAGGATCACTTGAGCCTGGGAGGTCAAGGGTGCAGTAAGCCACAGTTGTGCCACTGCACTCCAGCCTGGGTAACAAAGTGATACACTGTCTCAAAAACAATCAAACAAAAACTTGAAAATTATCTTTGAAATTTGCCATATCTAATCTGTGACCTCATGGAGCTTATATTCTCGTGGGGAAGATGAACACATAAATGCAGAGGCAACTCTTCCATTGCAATTGTTGGGAACGCTTTGAAGAAAAAATGCAGAGTTAGAGAATTAACTTGAGAACTAAAGGGTAGAAGAAATGTAGTCAGGCCTCACTGACAAGAAAGCGGTGTGGGGACCTGGCATTTAGGGTGGGAGAGGAAAAAGAAGGATTGGGAGTGGACAATTCTGGTGGAATGGACAATGAGTCTGCATGAAGATGCTTTAAGAGACGAGAGATTTGAGGAGGCCTCTGAACAAAAGAAAGGAAAGGAGGTCAGTGGAGAGACGGAAGCAGGGGAAGTGAGGGCAGTGGACAAGTGGGCTGGGCCTAATCAGTCAAGTTACACAATTTGGATTTTATCCCAGAATTTAAGAAGCTTCTGAAAGCTCTTCAGCAAGATTGTATCATAAATTTTGTGCCAAGAGAGTAAGAGGGAAAGAAGAGAAGCTGGTCAGAGGCCGTGCCAGGAACCCAGGTACAATATGAGGGGTGACTGGGCATCGTGAAAGCAGTGGAGATTTTGTGATACATTTCTTGAAAGTAAAGCAACAGGACTTGATGACTAAATGTGAGCATGGAGTTAGGTACAGGGACACTCAGCAGGCTTCAGTGAGCCGAGATCACACCAATGCACTCTAACCTGGGTGACAGAGCGAGACTCCGTCTCAAAAGAAAAAAAAAAAAGAAAAGAAAAAAAGCTAGGATTCTCCTACATGTGGCTAAGATATAGATCAGAAGGCTTATTCACTATAACAAAATCACTAACAAATTAATCTTAAGATAGACAATTTAGAGGACAATTCAAGGAAACACCAATACCTAAGCTCAATTAGTGACTCCTACCAGGAAATTTTAACTGCTTATCTCTGTTGAATCTAATTTGGGTTTCCTGTAAATTTGAGTAGAATTAACTTACCCTGAACCTTTGTTATTTGAGGTAAGTTGCAGTGAGCTGAGTTCGTGCTGCTGTACTCCAGCCTGGGTGACAGTGCAAGACAAGACTCCATCTCAAAAAAAAACAAAACAAAACAAAACAAAAAACAGCAGTACCCATTCCCTAGCTCCTTGTTCTCCAAATTATTCATAAAAACCCTAAACTCTAAGCCTTTGGGCAGACTGATTTGAGTGATGACTCCAATTCTTCTGCGTTGGCTGGCCTTGTGTCTATTAAACTCTCTGCTGAAATGCCCCATTCTCAGTGAATTGATTTTGTCTGTGCAGTGAGCAGGAAGAACTCACCATGCAAATACAACCCCATCTCGTCATCTTTTCGTGTCAGTTCAATCAAAAGAATAATTTCACTTTTGGTGAACTGCTGTGGCCAGGCCTTTCAGAAGCCGCCTCTAAAAATTTAAGTATAAATAATTTGGGGAAAGTCTTTAATCAGTGAGTTAGAATTTCAAGGATCAAAGACAATAGGTCTCTTAGAGTTTCTCTCATCTCTATAGAGCTGTCACCAGGCTAATAGCTCAGATACTCTTAGTCTATCTCTTTCCTGTCTTTTTCATTCTCTCTGCTTGTAGCTTTGTGTTCTGTCTCTCTCTTTCTCTCTTTTCCCCCATCTCCAGTTTTAGGAATATGATATTTGTTTCTTTTCCTTTGGTGATTATCCTGTGACTGTTTCTATTTTCTGTGCCTATCTTGCTGTACTTCCTCCTGTCCCTCCCATTAAACAAATAAACAAATATTTATTGAGCTTCTACTTTGTATTAGGCTCTGTGCTAAATTTTGGATATTTAACTAAAAATAAAACAAATAAGATTCTTGCCCTCATTTGTATACATGGTGCTTGCATTTCCCCTTTCCTTCAGTCTGTCTGCTTTTTCTTTCTCTTTTTCTTTCTACTCTTCCAACTTCATTAACTGGGTATAATGTGAAATTAAATTTTTTTATTTTATTTTATTTTATTCTATTTTTGAGATGGAGTCTCACTCTGTCACCCAGCCTGGAGTACTGTGACATGATCTCAGCTCACTGCAGACTCCACCTCCCAGGTTCAAGCAATTCTCCTGCATCAGCCTCCCGAGTAGCTGGGATTACAGGTGTCTGCCACCGCGCCCAGCTACTTTTTGTATTTTTAATAGAGATAGGGTTTCATCATGTTGGCCAGGCTGGTCTCAAGCTCCTGACCTCAGGTGATTCACCCTCCTTCGCCTCCCAAAGTGTTGGGATTACAGGCGTGAGCCATTGTGCCTGGCCCCAAATTAAATTTTTTTAAATACCACTTATCTATATTGAATCTAATATTCTACCTCCCGCTCCATGTTTTAATGCATTTTTCCTTCAAAAATCAAAGCAAAATGACAACTGAAGCTAATTAAGCAGGATTTGGGGTCTTGCCCAGGATTCAAGAACACTGATAGTTCTCGGCAAAATGTATTAAGATTATTTACATCGAGTGAACTAAATAAAGATTATACTTAGTTTCATGTCATTTTAGGTCAAATTTTGCTACCAAAACAATCTCAGCACTAGATATAAAAATTTGTATAATTTTCAGAGCTTTTCAGTTTAGAATAAGCATGAAGGATTTTTCATTTGCCAAGTGCATGGCTAGTACATAACATAAACCAAAAATAAAATTCTAAGGCCCCCAACTGACTGAACAGACCATTTCTTGGCCAAAAGGACCCCAGAACTACCTTGAAAACTTGAGTTCTTGGTGATGATGGGATAGGGGTAAGATGCACATCTTATACCCCTTCCCTTGCAACCTATGATTAGATTTTCTTCCATAAGGGCTGAACAGAAACCAGCCCTTTCAAAAGATTCCACCATAGGTATCAACCAACCACCTGATACTGTTGCTCATTTTTTGCCTGATAAGAGAGCACGAACAATTGAGTTCCTTTGGCCAGTCTATAGAGAATACACAATAAGGATTTTCAAGTCCTCTGCTTTACCTTTTGATGTCAGAGGGCAGAAAACTCTACCCTCAGATCATGCTAATGCCACCATTTTTTGTACATTGGACCCATGAAGGGGCATGAAGCTCAGTCGCTCACGTGCATGTTTCTCCTTTCATAACTATTCAGGACTCCTCTTATGGCTTATTGAATATGTGTATCTGGCCACCCTGCTCAGCATAAATTCTTGTTCCCCTTGTCCCTCCCTCAAAGTATTTGTTTTTGACTTCTGGTTGGAGGTTTTGCTTCCCAGCTTGTCAGAATGGCCAACTTGCAGGCTGCAGCTCTTTATGAAAAATAAAGCTCTCCTTTCCAAATTTGTGTATGAACCTCATCATTCTTCAGTTGACAATAGTAAGCAATCTTAGAAATATTTGTTGGATGAAATTTCACCTATTTAATTGTCTTGTGTACCTAGAGTCAAAATATGTACATAACGAAAGTACAAATACAAATGAAAAATAAGAGGCTTATTTCTCCTTGTTGAAAAGGGAAGAATTTTTTTCTCTCCTCTTATTTTGAGCATTTACTTTTAAAAAACTTGTAATTGTAGATACTCTCTTCTTCTTTTGAAATGTATATAAATCCTTTTGAAGACTAGATTGAGGTTTCCAGCTTTATGACCTAGGAATGCCTTTTTCAAGGAACTGGGGGCCATCTCTTTGAAATGTAAACATCAGGGAGATAGCACCCTACATACTGGTTTCAGTGGAGATTATTTAGGTGGGAACCTTGCTTCAAGTTGCACAACTACCTCTTCTTATAAGGATAGGAGAAGTTTGTTTTTCCTCTGTGATCTTTTTTTTTTTTTTTTTTTTTGAGACGGAATCTCACTCTGATGCCCCGGCTGTGATCTCGGCTCACTGCAACCTCCACGTCCCAGGTTCAAGTGATTCTCTTGCCTCAGCCTCTTGAGTAGATGGGATTACAGGTATGTGCCACCACGCCTGGCTAAGTTTTGTACTTTTAGGAGAGACAGAGTTTCACCATGTTGGCCAAGCTGGTCTCGAACTCCTGACCTAAAGTGATCTGCCTGCCTTGGCCTCCCAAAGCACTGGGATTACAGGCATGAGCCACCATGCCTGGCCTGCCCCTCTGTGATTTTTTTTTTTTTTTTTTTAAAGAGGGATTCAAACATCTTGTGATCTGAGACACCAAAACAAATTCCCCTTTATCAACTAAGAGGAACCCTACAGTTGAGGAAACAAAATCACCTACGGGAGTTGAGGCTTGGCTGGCAAGGCAGATTTCTGAATCCTTACGGCTCTAAACTTCCTAACAATGGAACTATCAAACCTCTCCTGTGATTTACAGCCCAAACCACTACACTCTGATTGGACAAAAGATAGACACCTTTTCTGACAAGCTATTGCAGACTTTAAGCCATTTCAGCCAGTTTATGGAGACTTCACACATACAAACTGCCTTTGTGTTCTGTAGTTCATCTTTTGAGATAAAGAGCCAAATTTCAATTCATTTTAATGGTAAAACTTCACCACAAAGTGAACATGGAATGTATGTGACATACGTATTTACTCACTGTGCATGCACTCAGCATCTCTCCTAAATGTGTGTAGCTTTTCCCCCCAACCTGTTGAATATGTATGACTCTATTGTGTGATACAGGCCCTGTGAGGCATAAAATCCAACCTGTCCTTCCCCTTTTCCGAGAGAGCACTTTTGGCACATGCCAGAGAATGTCTCTTCCAAGTTTGCAAACCAATATTGCCCAAAAAGCTCTCCTTTCTACTATTTAGCCATCCTGATAGCCTTTTGGATGACACTCTGGATAAAGTCAATTAACTAATATAGATAGTGTGATATGGTGAAATATATATTTGGTTTTCTTCCTTGTTTCCTGGCATACAACTCTTTAAATTCTTAGATACTCTGAAGTGCTGTCTTTTTGTGTGCTAGTGGGTTGACTGATGGTCCCTAGGTAGCTTCAGGATGGCGGTTGGTCACTGGAAATATTAAGGCAGAACTAGAGGACTGGGATTTTCAGCAACACCCACCGCCTAAACTCTGGGGAGGAGAGAGGGGCTGAAGGTTAAGTTGATCACCAATGGCAAATGGTTTAATCAATCATGCCTATGTAATGAAGCTTCCATGGACACCCAAAAGGACAGGGTTTGGAAAGCTTCCCGCAGCTGAACGTGTGGAGGCTTACAAGAGGGTGAACAAGAACTCAAGCATGTGCAGGAAGATGCGGCACCCCAATTCCATGGGGACAGAAGCTCCTGCACTCAGGACACTTCCAGACTTCACCCCATGAGTCTCTTCATCTGGCTGTTCACTTATATCCTTCAAAATATCTTTTGTAATAAACTGGTAAATGCAAGTAAGTTTCCCTGAGTTCTGTGAGCCACTCTAGCAAATTAATCGAACCCAAAGAGGGGGTCATGGGAACCCCAATTTGAAGCTGGTCAATCAGAAGTTCTGGAAGCCTGGACTTGCAACTAGTGGTAAGGAGGGGATAATCTTGGGGACTGAGCCCTCAACCTATGGTATGTGAGGCTATCTCCAGGTAGATATCATCAGAATTGAATTAGAGGACACCCTGCTGGTGTCTGCTGCTTGGTGTAGTGGGGAATCCCTTGCCCCATTTGTTCACAGATGTATTCTATGTTGATTGTTGTATGAGACTAGAGAAAAAATACAGACGGTCACCCCAATAGCTAGGTAAAGGTAGGATAAACTATGGTGTGACAAATGGTGTTGGCAGTCCTCTTATTTGAAAACTAATTGGCCAGGCATGGTGGTTCATCACTATAATCCCAGGACTTTGGGAGGCCGAGGCGGGAGGGTTGCTTGACTGCAGGAGTTTGAGACCAGCCTGGGCAACATAGCGAGAACTCATCTCTACAAAAGCTAAACACAATTAGCCGGACATAGTGGCACAGACCTATAGTCCCAGCTACCCTGGAGGCTGAGGTGGGAGGCTCCCTTGAGCCCTGGAGGTCGAGGTTGCTGTGAGCCAAGATCACGCCATGGCACTCGAGCCTGGGTGACAGAGTGAGACCCTGTCTCAAAACAGAAGTAGTTATTGCTTATCTTGAAAGCATGTATGTAGTGGATTATATCTGGTTGATGATATAAGAGGGTGAGATTCCTTTTTGTTTTTGCAATCTCTTAGAAGATTGCCTATGATGTACATCATATTCTGGTTTAATGTTTATTGAGTAATAAAAGGGTTTGTTTTCTTTCTTTATTACCATTGTGATTTCTCATTTGGGAGAAGATTTTTTACTAACTTGATTTTTCCCAGTAATTTACACCATGATATAGTAGCCATGGTTTAAAGATAATGTTCAGTTAATTTTAATTCCTTCCTAGTATAATTAGTGGTGCTCACCAATTATTCCATCCATTTGATTCATTCTGGCCAAAGGACTGTGAGCCAAGTTGCATGAATCACTTTTGAGTGGAGTTTTTACGAGCATGTGTGTGTTCTCCAGGCTCTCTCCCTCTGGTGTGATAAGATAGAAGCTGGTCGGATTGCTGGGTCATTGCACTAAGGACCGCTGCTCTGACTCAATTTTGCACGTGGGAAGAATAAACTTTCTATTACAGTATAGTCTACCATATCTGACTAATACAGAGCCTAACCCAGACCTAGGAGTTAGAACGACCAAGAGTGAAAAGAATATCAGAGAATTAAAAATAGTTTACTGTGACTGCATCAAAGAGTGCTTAAAGGTCAGTAAGAAGAATTAGGTTGAAAGACAGATAAGGTCCAGGCTTGGAAAAACTTTGTAAACTGTTAAGGAATCTTTAAAATGGCAAAGAGCTGTTAAGGATTTTAAGCTAGAGTGACAATCAGGTCAAATTTATTTTTTAGAATGATTTCTTTTGTTGAAGGGTAGAGAATAGATGGAAGCAACTGAAGTCTGAGATAAGAAGACTACTTATAGATGCTATAGTAGCATGTCAGAAGAAAATGATCCTGAAATAGGCAGGAACTGAGGGTTCAGAACAGGAAAGAATTAAAAGATTATAAATAGATCTCTTCCAAGGCCTTGGGAGGGATTCTGGGAATGTGTTCACATAGTCCTATGTTTTTGTAAAATTTGCAAACTTAAGTTATTTAAATTTCAAACCGTTAAGGCTGTTGACTCTACTACAACTTCACCTCTGCCAGGTGGCTTTATAGAGGCCCTCAACATATTGAGATTTAGTTAGGGGTAAGTTGAGTTAGGGATATATTTAGATTGGACTTAGTACAATGTAGTTATATAGCCTGCAGTCACTTCCATATATAGTTAAGTTGTTGCTGGTCCCATGTATGAAGGTACTTCCACTGTGTCAGTTCATGCAATCAAACACAATGGTGCAGTGCCAGAGATCGTAAAGAAATTTGTTACGGTGTGGTAACTAGTCTCAAAGATGGCCCCCAATGCTTCCTGGTATTAATGTTGTTGTGTAGTCATCTCCTCTTTTTTTTTTTTTTTTTTGTGAGAAGGAGTCTCGCTCTGTCGCCCAGGCTGGAGTGCAGTGGCGCAATCTCTGCTCACTGCAAGCTCCACCTCCCGGGTTCACGCCATTCTCCTGCCTCACCCTCTCCGAGTAGCTGGGACTACAGGCGCCCGACGCCACGCCCGGCTGATTTTTTTGTATTTTTAGTAGAGACGGGGTTTCACCGTGGTCTCGATCTCTTGACCTCGTGATCCGCCCGCCTCGGCCTCCCAAAGTGCTGGGATTACAAGCGTGAGCCACCGCGCCCGGCCTAGTCATCTCCTCTTGAATCTTGGCTGGCTGTATTACTTTATTTTGACACAAAAACTGTGGTAGAAGGATTGGGTGACTTCTGAGACTAAGCCCTAAGAAAGTCTTGGAGCTTCTGCCTGGATCTCTTGAAATATGTAGGGGAAGCAAGACATCATGTAAGAAGTTCAACTACCCTGTGATTGTCATGCTATGAGGAAGCTTAAGCCAATTATGCAGAGAAGGCCAGTATACCCCAGCTATTGCAGCCATCCCAGCTGAGGCTCCAGAGAAGTGATGAGGAGGCCATCTTCTATGTCCAGCCCACTAGAGCCTTCAGAGGACTCTCACCCCAGCCTCCAACTAACTGAGCAGAATGAGGAACCTCAAGTGAGAGACACTGAGCTGAGTCTAGGCAATCCACAAACTTGTGAAAGATGTTAATAAATCGTAGTTTTAAGATTCTGTGTTTTGAGGGTAGTTTGCTAGGTAGCAGTAGATAACTGCAACAGAATCACTGACCACAAAACCTTTGCTACAACTCCTACCAAGAGGTTGAGTCCATTTCCTCTGTCCTTGGACCTGTGCTGGCCTGTGATTGCTTTGCCCAAAAGAGTACCGCAGAAGTGACCCAATGCCAGTGCTGAGGTCTGTCTTTAAGAGTACTGGCAGCTTCCAGTTTGTCTCAGCACAGTGAGCCACTGTGTAAGAAGTCCAACAACCTTGCTGGAGAAACCACATGGAGAGGTCCTGAGGCTGTATGGGGAGGGAGAACATCCCAGTTGAACCCCAGCATGTGAGGCTGGACCCTCCAGACCAGACTGAGTGTCACCTGAATACCACAGAGTGACCCTGTTGACATCACAGGGGCAGAATTGGCCCCCAAACCCTGCTCAAATTCTTTACCTACAAAATCGCGAGGTATAATAATATGGTTAGCATTTTAAGCTGCTAAATTTGGGGGTAATGTATTATATAATAATAAATAATTGAGACAAGGAATTTCCCCAAATTTATGTAGTATCACTAATAATGAATCGTGACTATAAGTTGTAAAGAAGAAAATAGTTAACATAAATTATTGATAATAAATAGCTTTAATTAACCATGTTAGAGGAAAGACTTAATTATTTTTCTATTCTCTCTGGAAAATATTACAAAACTATTGACATATGAAGAAGATATGAAAAAGTAAGCAGCCAAAAAAGTAGGAAATGCTGGGTGTGGTGGCTCATGCATGTAATCCCAGCACTTCGGGAGGCTGAGGAAGGTGGGTCGCTTAAGCCCAGGAGTTTGAGACCAACCTGGGCAACGTGGTGAGCAGCCTGGGCAAAATTTCTGCAAAAAAATAAAAAAATTACCTGGCATTGTGGAATGTACCTGTAGTTCCACTACTCAAGAGGCTGAGCTGGGAGGGTCACTCGAGTCCAGGAGGTTGAGGTTGCAGTGAGCTGTGACCATGATCTTGTCACTCCAGCCTGGGAGACAGAGTGAGACCCTGTCTCAGAAAGAAAAAAAAAAAAAAAAAAGAAAAGGTAGGAAAAAATGTATTATAGAGCTATTTGCATATTATAAGGCAGTTAATTAGTACAAACTATATAATATTTTTCAGGATTTTGTGAAGGAGGCTTGTGGTATATATCATCATATCATTTGTTTTGAAAATTTATAATTTGCTGTTTTTTAAATGTAAATATTCACTTTTGTACCAAATTTTGTATTTTGTACTTTGTATTCTTTTTCTGAAAGAGCTTGAGCAAATTTTCAGAGCTCTGCAATTGAAGTCAAGATTCTACAAACTTCCAAAGGGAAAGAAAAAATAAAATAAAACCAAATCCGAATCACCACATACAAAGAATCAAAATGGCTTTGGACCTTTCTACACCACTGGAAGATAAAATTTAATAGCAAACAGCCCTCAAACTTGTAGCAGGAAATAATTTCCAACAGTGTAGAATTTAATACACTGTGAAATCCTTTATCAAAAGAGAGAGAATAAAAGTATTTTCTGACTGGGGTATAGGGCTTTAAACATTTCAACCATTCACCTTATTTTGGGAAAGTACTAAACAATGTGTTCCAGTGTATTTGCACTTGTGTAAACAGGATACGACTTAACTCTGACACACTTTTATTTCCAAAAACTCTGTGTCTTTGCCATAGGTTGTATCTAGTAGACTTTGTCAGAAATATCACGAACACACAATTGGCACATTTTGGCAGTAACAGCCAATATGCAAAGTCCTCTGAAGTGAAATGAGAAAGGTCACTTCACCATCTGCATTCTCTGATAAACAGCTATGGTTCTAAAGAAAAATGTGTGTAAGAAATTAAGTTTGAAAAAATACACAGATGGTTTTACTATTTTTTTCTATGATAACATTGTTTATATAATCTAAAACTCAGATTACTGGCACATTAGGCTGTAAGTATTTATCTTACCTTCGCTGGTCTCTTTCATAGCTTAATCATAAAGTAATCATCTGGGTATGTCATCAACATGCAGGGGTTCAGACCCTGTGGTCCTTTCCAGTCACTATTTTCCCACTCCTGGACCCCCAAAATGCATGACTCCCCTGACTTTTATGATTATCGAGCCCTCACTTTTATTCATAATTTCACTCTTTAACATTCATCCCTAAATACTGTTTAAGTTTATATGTTTTTGTTCTATAAAGAGAATCGTACAATATATGTTTTTGTATTTCTGATTTCTTTTACTCAACTCTATCTTTGTAAGACACATTCATATTGTTGCCATAGCTGTATTTTTTGTTTGTTCGTTTCTAGTATTGGATAGGTTACTGTTATGTGAATGCACCATGATTTAGTTGTCCATTTCTATTATTAATGAATATTTGAGTTGTTTCCAGTTTGGAGGATTACCAGTACACCAGGAGCTGCATTAGACTGATCAATCTGACTTTTAGGACTCATAAATTCTTCATAGATAAGAGACAGAAAGATGTTTTTATAAAATTTAAGAACATTTAATCACCCTTATAAATGCCAGGGTTACTTCCATTTTCTTAAACACAATGACAGCTTATTTAAATAAACTCAGCTGGCCACTTTAATTGCACTTTCCCCTGTTAATTCTTACCTATTGCTTTCTGATTTATGTGTATTAATTGAGGCAGTATTGATGCAGGATTTTTCTCGGCCACTTTGCCAATCAGGGAACTCCACAACTTTTGATGCCCCTCTCCCCTCACCTGGGCCTTGCTCAGGCCCAGGCCTGCCACTGGAGGCACCCCACCTACTTGGCCCACCTGTGCTATAGCTCCCGAGCACTTGTCATGCGTCCAAGAAGAATGAGGTTACACTGACAATTGAAGGGTGAGGATGGGCAGAGAAGAATTTTATTGAGCAACGGAACAGCTCTCAGTGGAGAGGGGAAGTGGTGGGGGAGGTGGTCCCCTACCCCCACAGTTGGGTGGTTTCTCTCCCAGTGTGGCTGATGCCAGGACTTCTATGGCCTCAGAATAGGGGAGTGTGTACTGATTGGTTTGTGAGTGAGTATGTAGAGAAAGCCTAAAGCAAAGGCACTACTCAAAGGTGGCCACAGCAGGGGAGAAAACCAATTCAGAAAGGGTAGGTATATGTAAAATAGGGGAAGGGTGGAGATCAATCAGAGGAAAGCATGCCAAATAGGAAGACAGGTTCTCAATCTGGTCTGTGGATTTACCCTGCACTTGTAGCTGGGCTTTAATCTGTCTTTGGCTTGAAGGCTGGGTTTCACCGGGGACCCTCCCCTATCTACCTAGGCATTTGCCTGCCTCCTGTCACTATCAGCATTATTAGCTTTCAGAGACAAACAACATGCATCTATTGAAGTGGCCCTTGGACAAATAAATACAACACATTGGCCTACAATATTTAAAATGGAAACAGATTCAGGCCTCAGAATCCAAAAGTGAGTAAAAGACCAGCGGAAAGGGAGGATGCAGAGAATAAAGAGGCAAAGAGTAGGTGGATTATTCAGTCATTAAAGCTGATTGTCCCCCTCACTGAAGGCAGGTTGTCAGTGGCCAGGCTGGATTTGTCTGGTTGTTGAGCTGGATTTGCTCTTTAGACTCTGGAATTATATGTAATACCGTAGTAGCTAAATATACCACTAAAAATACTCACTTCTAGAAATTTAGAATTGGGATGTTAGTGCTAATATAATCTAACCAGATGGTCAAATAGATATGTATGTTTTATTCTTGCTGGCATCATATGAAGGAAAAAGAAAAAAAGAATTTACATCCAACATCTGGCTGGTAAAAGCCAGAAAAAAACTTCATGTTTAATTTGTGGTTGGAAGAAAAACATTTTCTGAAATTGAATTCTAGTTTGAAGTTCTCTGGTGTGAACAGTGATACATCCTGCATAGCAAAAGGGAGACTTAATATTATTGTAGGTGAAATGAATGTGTTGCATTTAATTGCTAATGTTTGGCAGTACATTAAAAAGAGTAGGATAACACAGAGAAAATAGAGCAAGGGGTAGACTTAGAAGGAGAGAGACTTCTGTTGTTGATCAGCTTCTTTGTCTCTTTGTCAGCCAAGAAGCTCCCTGCCTATGCTTCATTCAATCCGAAAGACTGCAAATCATTACAAAGGAAAGTTTTCAGTTCTTTTCTTTGTTTGCTTAGAAAGCAGAAGAATCAGAGGAAAAATGGAAAAAAGTGTAATAAAAAATCTATTTGTCATTAGAAAAAATTTAACCGAATCAATCCACTTAAAATCATTGACATATATTTTTAAAATTGTCAATTTATTTAATAATAATATTTGATTGGCTAAGGAAATATTACACTGAAGCTTATAGCAATGTGGACTATAGTTGAAGCAATTTAAAATTAACTATGCCACAGATATTTTATGTGGCTATAACTTATCTATGATAAACAATTAGATAAGCAATTATAAGTTTATCTAATTTCACGTTTATATTTCGGACAAGTCAAGAATGTATTTTGGTAGGGTCGGTAACAGTGCTGTATAACAGTTTAGGAGTAATTTTGCTTAGGATTTATTGAGGATGATCAGATCCTAGTGTTCAATTATTACTATTTTTTTCCTCCTATGGTCTTGTCTAAAAAGGATTGAATAATATTTGGGATTTTTTTTGTGTTTGTTTGTTTTTTAGAGAAAGGGTCTCCCTATGTTGCCCAGGCTGGACTCAAACTTCTGGACTCAAGTGATCCTCCCTTCTCAGCCCTCTGATTAACCGGGACTACAGGCATGTGGCACTGCACCTGACTGCCATGTTGAATTATTTAAAAATAAATGTTGACCTTAAGTTTGAATAATAAGAATTTCACAAATTCGAGTTAATGTCAGGCTAAACCTTAACCATGAAAAGAGTTTTACAATAAGAATTGTTAAAATCTGGCCAGGTGCGATGGCTCATGCCTGTAATCCCAGCACTTTGGGAGGCTGAGGCGGGCTGATCACCTGAGGTCAGGAGTTCGAGACCAGCCTGGCCAAAGTGGTGAAATCCCGTCTCTACTAAAAATACAAAAATTAGCTGAGCGTGGTGGCACGTGCCTGTAATCCCAACTAGGCAGGAGGATCGCTTGAACCTGGGAGGCGGAAGTTTCAGTGAGCCAAGATTGCACCACTGCATTCCAGCCTGGGCGACAGGGCGAGACCCTGTCTCAAAAAAAAAAAGAAAAAAAAAAGAGAAAAGAAAAAAAACAGAATTGTTAAAATCTGAAATTGATTACCCAGTGAAGTGAGAGAATTTTCTTCCCTGATAAAATGATGAAGACTGCAAAACTGGAAGATGGTTTGAAATGTGACTAGAGAAATCTTTGTAGAATACAGGGAAAAAATGTAATCAGAATTATTTTTCAAGAAAATGTACTTCTCAGATCTATTGTAGAGAGCATAAATGAAGCCTGTCCCATGTTATGCTCTGAAATCCATCACAGTATTTGTGCTGATATTTCCAGCCTGTAACAGCGTGGCAGGAACACTAAGACAGGGTCATTCCAGGAGAGCATGTGGATTTCTCTGACATCTGGCTTGGACTCCCTGTTGGCCTTGCCAAATCTCCTTAAAACTGCACTGCAGTCATAGACCCTTCCTTCCTTCCTCTCTCTCCCCTTCCTTTCTTCTCTTCCCTTCTTCTCTCTCTCCTTCACGGAAGTCAAACCTGCATTGTGGTCTTTTAACCCTCCCAGCCTCCAAGAGCTCCCTCCCTATTACCCCTCACGGACATTTCTCCTAATTAATTGCTTGCACATCTAACCCAATTTTGGCATCTGCTTCTCAGAAGATCTAGACTAATGCACAAGAATTCTGTTATTGCCGTGACTCAAAAACATGTATATACATGTATATATATTTTTAAAAAGTATGTATATGTATATATATATATATATACACACACACACACACACACGCACACTTTTTTTTTTTTCTTTGAGAAGAGTTTTGCTCTTGTTGCCCAGGCTGGAGCACAGTGGCACTATCTTGGCTCACTGCAACCTCCACCTCCCGGGTTCAAGTGATTCTCCTGCCTCAGCCTCCCGAGTAGCTGGGATTACAGGTGCCCACCACCACACCCTGCTAATTTTTTGTATTCTTAGTAGAGATGGGGTTTCACCATGTTGGCCAGGCTGGTCTGGAACTCCTGACCTCAGGTGATCCACACACTTCGGCCTCCCAAAGTGCTGGGATTACAGGTGTGAATCACCGTGCCCAGCCTCAAAAACATATTAAATAAGCAGGAAGAAGGAGAAGGAGGAGGAAGAGGAGGAGGAGGGGAGGAAGGGGAGGAGAAGGGAGAAAGGAGGAAGAGTGGGAAAAGAGGAAGAAGAGGAGGAGAAGGAGGAGGAAGGAAGCGTACCGATCTCCAAAATTGTTAGAAGGTCATCTCACATTAAAGATTTATTCAGAGACTAAGAAAGTATATGTAAAATTGATGTTTGTCTTTGTTATTCCTAATTGAAAACTGTTAAAAATAGTTTGCTTATGTAGTATATATACATATATATTTTGTTTGTTTGTTTTTTTAGACAGTCTCACTCTGTTGCCAGGCTGGAGTGCAGTGGTGCAATCTTGGCTCACTGCAACCTCCACCTCCCAGGTTCAAGTGATTCTCCTGCCTCAGCCTCCTGAGTAGCTGGGACTACAGGCACCCACCACCACTCCCTGCTAATTTTTTGTATTTTTAATAGAGACGGGGTTTCACCATGTTGGCCAGTATGTTCTTGATCTCTTGACCTCATGATCCACCCACCTCGGCCTCCGAAAGTACTGGGATTACAGGCGTGAGCCACCGTGCCCGGCTGTAGTATATTCTTATAATTTTACGCTGCCATGGCATACATTCTGAAGTTGGACTCATATCAGAAGCAAGGCTCAGTTTCCAGTTCTACACCTTTCCAGTTCCTCAGTGTGGCCAATCCCGACATCTGCCTTATACAACTTCCTCCTGGTGACCACCTCCCAGTGGGATGGCTATTAATCAACGCAGCCTGCCTGACTGGCCCGCTGAGCCTCACACCCTGCATGGACTGTGCAGACATGCCACAATGACCACCTGTCAGTCACTGTGTGACCTCCTGGAAGTCGTGCCTGCTTGTTACAAACTCACTAATTAAAACTCCCCATGGGAAACCCCCAGAACCTATAAGGGCACTTGCCCACAGACCCCCCTCTCTCCCCCTGCGCAGACTCCTGGATATCTCTGTGTGTGGCCTCCAGGCATGCCAGGTACCCAGTAAGTAATCAAACCTTTATTTCCATCTTGTATCTCTTCTAATCATTGGAGGGGTACTCTACATCTTAAGATCTTAAAACAGTTTAGAAGACCCAGTTTTTAAGAAATACATTTCAATTATCCATTCTATTGATTTTGTGGATAAAGACAACTTTATTGTATAAAAATAAAACCTTGCCTAAGCCCAGCATCTCACGCCTATAATCCCAGCACTTTGGGAGGCTGAGGTGGGTGGATCACCTGAGGTCAGGAGTTCCAGACCAGCCTGGCTAACATGGTGAAACCCTGTCTCTACTAAAAATACAAAAAATTAGCAGGGTTTGGTGGCCTGCACCTGTAATCCCAGCTACTTGGGAGGCTGAGGCAGGAGAATCACTTGAACCCGGGAGGTGGAGGTTGCAGTGAGCCAAGATAGTGCCATTGTACTCCAGCCTGGGCAACAAGAGTGAAACTCCATCTCAAAATGAAATAAAATAAAATAAAAGCTCTCCTTCCACTCAGAAATATACGTAATCTCATAGCTTAGTCTCCAATATAACTCTGTGAGAAGAACTGTAGTCCAGTGTCCCATTCTTTTTTTCACTTAAAAAAGGCAGTTTTTCATCAAAAGAACAATATGGAGGCATAATATGAAAGACGGACATTGCCTATGGCAGATTTTATTTTCTAAAGACACCACAGTATGTCTCATCACATATGCTCTTCCAAAATGTGGCCTTGCAACCTTGAAGAAAAATAGAGCCTGAAGTAAATAATATTTACCCCCAGAAAATGGCACATCACTTATTCTGTCAGGCTGCTGGTGTGGGTGCCTAAGTCTGTCTAAACTATAGTTAAGCTGAATTAGGGTTTGTTATAGGTTTAATGGATTCAGTTCATTATTGGCTTCAAACATTCTTGAAGGCATGATCAAGACTTTCCTTTTACAGAAAGGAGGTCTGCATAGAGCTTTCTTCGTGCTTTGCAGACTAGCCACCAGCAATCTGAGGCTTGGGAGATCTTTGTGCTTTATAGCCTGCCACCTTTTTGTTTGCTGGGGAATAGTCTTTGCTCTCCACTCACACCCTTGGCTTTCTGTATCTTGTGAGATCTCTTGCTATCCTGTGGTTCTGTTCCAGCCATTGGAGGGCTCTTTCAGTGTACCATAGAGTTTTCTTTTCTGCTGCTATGTTAGTCCTGGAGTTAAAGAACCAGATTGCTTTGTTGGAGTTTTTCTCATTTTTCCTCACTTTACCCCAGCTTTTAGCCACTATCTTGCATTTGGGGAAGGCTTATGCACCTTGAAATAGTTGGAGATGAAGAATATCTGTTAGCACTTGACATGGTTTGGCTGTGTCCTCACCCAAATCTCAGCTTGAATTGTATCTTCCAGAATTGCCAGATGTTTTGGGACATACCCAAGGGAGGTAATTGAATCATGGGGGCCGGTCTTTCCCATGCTATTCTCGTGATAGTGAATAAGTCTCATGAGATCTGATGAGTTTATCAAAGGTTTCTGCTTTCACTTCTTCCTCGTTTTTCTCTTGCCACCACTATGTAAGAAGTGCCTTTCGCCTCCCACCATGATTCTGAGGCCTCTCCAGCCATGTGGAAATATAAGTCCAATTAAACGTCTTTTTCTTCCCAGTTTCAGGTACGCCTTTATCAGCAGCATGAAAACGAACAAATGCAGCACTCTTGCCTGACCACAGCCTTTGTAGCTTATATTTCTTGTTTTCAAAGAAGGCCCATGGGTTAGAGCTGGCAAATAGTTGCAGTCATTCTGTAGCTGAGGCTCTGGATTATAAACTGTCACATAGTCCGGGTAGGGGCATTAGAAGATGGTTAAATAGTCATTTAGTTTCTCCTTATCCCTCTCAAAGGTAGTGTCTCCCTTCCACAGCCAGTCTATAAAAGATGAAAGTGACTATGAGTTTTTTTGCCCCCTCTAATATTATCTCATCACTTCTTGGATTTTAATTCTTTTAGATGCCTTTAGCCCCTCAGTTCCTGGATAGTTTTTTGTTGTAAGTATGATTTTGTAGCTTATCTACCTTGTTTTTACTTACTTTGAGACAGGGTCTTGGTCTGTACCCAGGCTGGAGTGCTGTGGCACCATCATAGCTCACTGCAGCCTTGATCTCCTGGGCTCAGCAATCCTTGCCCCTCAGGCTCCTGAGTAGCTGGGATAGCTGGGACTACAGGTATGCACTACCACACCCAGCTAATATTTTCAATTTTTAGTAGAGATGGGGTCTCACTTGTTGTCCAGGCTGCTTGTTCTTATTAGGGTGGGAGCAAATGGTCTTTTGAAAATTTCTATATCCAAATCAGGAGAAATCGCAACATATCCATTTGTTTTCCTATTTTCAGATGTTGTTTTGTTTCCTCTATTGAAAGCCGTATCTCCTATCAGACAACTCTCCTGTAACTATAGCTCTTGCCTGGCTTCTGTAACTGTTCCCTTAAATCACCCCCTTAGTCTTAGGGGTAATTAGAACTTCCTGCTCTTACTGTATCTGAGCTGCCTCATCATGCTTTGTTGGTTTCCTTTTTTGAGACAGAATTTCACTCTGTCACCCAGGCTGGAGAGCAGTGGCGTGATCTTGGCTCACTGCAACCTCCACCTCCCGGGTTCAAGTGATTCTCCTGCCTCAGCCTCCCAAGCAGCTGGGATTACAGGTGCCCGCTACCACGCCTGGCTAATTTTTGTATTTTTAGTAGAGAAGGGGTTTCACCATGTTGGTCAGTCTGGTCTCGAACTCCTTACCTCAGGTGATCCACTACCCTTGGCCTCTCAAAGTGCTGGGCTTACAGGTGTGAGCCACCGCACCCGGCTGGTTTCCTTTAACTTTGTCCACACTTTTGAAAATAGTCCCTTTATGAAATTCTTCTCAATTATGCTATTTGAACGAGTCATCTCCTTTTTGCTGGGACCCTGACTGATAGGTGGTACTTCTCTGGGAAAAGAAAGTGATTCAGCCTATAGGGAGATAGTGAAGGGTATTATTCAGAAGCCAAAGAGAGAGTTGCAATAGTTGGTTGAGTAACAGTTGAAGTGGTACTAATGTTGGTGACACCCAGGAATGGGAAGAGAATGAATAGAATTCCCTGCCGATGCCTCATCTTTTGTAAACCTCTGGCTATTAAAAAGGAAAGCTGAGCATCATCAAAGCATTGTTTGTGTTTGAGGATCATTTTCCAGGTTAGTTTTTGGAATATTTCTAGCTGTATATAAAAGGCTAATGTGGAATACAAAACCTAACAAATTAATGAGGTCTTGTGGGTATGATGGGGTCAGGGGAGGGAAGGAGAGGCTGGAAGAGGGAGCAGAGAATTCTAAGAAGACAAATTATTTTAATCAGCTGCAATGTTTAATTTAATTTAATACAATTTAGCATTTGCAATTACATAATTTACTCCGTGTGAACCTTTAGGTTAGATATAGTATTGTAAACTTGCAAATCTCTTTATAAAACCTTTTTCTTTGGTAGAAGCTACCATGAAATAAATAAACCTTTATTGCCTTAGCTTAGTGCCTGGAACACAGCAGGCCTTTACAAAATGTTAGATCTATGAATACTAGCTGACATTTATTGAGGCCTTCCCCTGTGCCAGCCACTATGCAAAAAGTGCTTGACATACTTCTAAAATCTCAATTTATAGGTGAGGAATTAAGGATACAAGATGCATTTCTATAGCAGAGAAGCAGTACACTGATAATGAATTAATTGAGGTGAAGTCTGAGTTATTTGAAGATTTTCACAGTTATTTTTGTGAAAAAATAAGTTTATTGAAATTCACGACCAGAACACAAAAATAATCTCTCTTGATTTTCTTTTTAAAATTTTTTTTAAAACTTTTGTTGACACATAGTAGATGTATATATTTACGGGGTACATGAGATGTTTTGATACAGGCATGCAATGTGAAATAAGCACATCACGGAGAATAGAGTATCCATCCTCTCAAACATTTATCCTTTGAGTTACAAACAATCCAATTACATTCTTTATTTTAAAATATACAGTTAAGTTCTTATTAACGATTGTCACTTTATTGTGCTATCAAATAGTAGGTCTTATTCATTCTTTCTATGTTTTTGTACCCATTAACCATCCCCACCTTCTCTCTCTCGATTTTCCTTTGCATGCATGTATTCATAAAGTTTATTAGTATTTTACAAATCTTTGTAGGATAAGTCTGACCTGTCCAGGTCACAATTATAGGGCACATATCTTACTTATTTTCTGAGAGAAGCAGGGATTTTATTTTATTTTTATTGTTTCACCTATTTTCTCCCTTTCATTTCCCTCTACTTCGTTCTCTTTTAAATCTTTCACATGTTTTCATTCATTACTTCCTTCCTGCCTTCCTTCCCTCAAACAAGGCCAGGTGCTTAGTTTTGAAATCTCATTCAAAATGGTGCCACGTCATCTGCCAGGGCCAAGAATCCAGAGGTGCTGTCGTATTTCTCCTTGCCAGCGTGGATCTCCTCCGAGCCCCGCCCTCCCTCCTCACCTGCTCCTGGGTAAACTACACCAAGGCCGCCGACACCAGCTCTGGCCTGGGGCTCCCTCCCACACGGCCTTGGCCCCCTCCCCCTCGCCCCGGGACCGCTCCGCCCCTCCCGGATCCCGGCCGGCGGAGCGCATTTATTTGCATGTTTCTACCTTTGTTCCCGGCCAGCGGCCAATCAGCGCGCGGGGCGAGACGAAGGGGCTGGGCGGGGCTCGGGCTCCGGCTCCGGCTGAGCTGCGGCGGCCGCAGGTTCCAAAGCGGGTCCGAGCCGCCGCCGCGCGAGCCGCGCACTGCAGCCCCAGGCCCCGGCCCCCCACCCACGTCCTCGTTGCTGCCCCGCCTGGGCCAGGCCCCAAAGGCAAGGACAAAGCAGCTGTCCAGGAACCTCCGCCGGAGTCGAATTTACGTGCAGCTGCCGGCAACCACAGGTTCCAACATGGTTTGCGGGGGCTTCGCGTGTTCCAAGAACTGCCTGTGCGCCCTCAACCTGCTTTACACCGTGAGTATCCCCAGTCCGTTCCTGCCCGCTTGGGGGCTTTGCACCTGCTTGGGCGCTCTTTGGCTTCCCTGCCTGGTCAGCGACTCACTCGTTGCATCCTGCTCCCCCTTCCCGGCTTCCCACGCTCTGCGCGCCCCCGGCCTCACCATCCGTCCCCGCCGGGGACCGGGCGCCGGCGCTTGTCGCAGTCTCTTCCTTTCGTTCATTGTGAAGCCGCGGTCTCTCAGGCTCGATTGCCGCGTCTCTGCCACATTGCTCCACCCCGCCCCTTCACCCACCGCCTTGTTTTTCAAACATTTAACCAGATCTCCCCGCTTTCCCACCTGGTACCCTTCTGCCGCTCGCTCCTGGCATCCAGACGCATCTGGGCCAGGCGTGGAGGCGCGAGAGCCGTTCGGGCTTGCGGACAGTTTTGCCGAATGGCGTGGCCTGAAACTGACGAGGCGGCATATGGCTGGTGGGCCTCTGGGTTAGCTCTACGTACCCTCGGGATTTTAATTGAGGTCACTGAGTAGGTTCACAGATGTCCGCTGCTTCCGAAGTTTGTTTCGTGCTCACAGTAAAGGGATGTCTTTTTGTTTTTGTTGTTGTCAGTTTTGCTCGTACTTGGTGCTTTTTCTGTGTGTCTTGCCCATGATCAATATGCTAACTCCATTTTAAACCAAGTCCTGCAGGAAATAAGCGAGCCCCCCCAGCCCCAAGTCGTTTCTTTCCCTGCCAACCAGCTTGGGCCTCTTAGTTTTAACGCTGCAGGCTCTCTTTGTGATTTTTTGAGGCGCAATTCTGGGTGAACAGGAGGATGGGCAGGACAGATCGACGTTTATTGAATGCCTATCACGTCCCAGGTTTTACATACACAATGTTCGTTCATCATTCTGACAACCTTCTGAGGGAATGGGGCATTATCTGCATTTTATACATAAGGTAACAGACCAAAAAGGTTTTAATAAGTTTACATAGCTGGTAGTTGACGAGTCAGGAGTGGAACCTAGGCTGTGGAATCCAGATCTTTCCACAGGCTGTGCCTCTACCGGGCGGAAGAAACTTCCTCTTCTGTCATCATCCCTCCATAGTAGTCTTGCTCCCTTCTATAAATATACCTGGCGCTTTGCAGCACCCACCCTGAAAACAAACCCAGCACCCCTGCATTAGCAGAGAGCTAGGCCATCTGTGCAAGCTTAGATTACATCCTTGGAATAGAGAGGCTGCCTTGTGGTCACCAAAGGAGAAGGAGGTTGGGTCATTTTACCATTACTGTTCCTTTGTATGTGAACATGATTGCAAGCTTTGAAGGCAAGACAGAAACAGGCATTGAGTACGCTTTTATGGCTAGTTAGTAAGAATCTAGTCAACATGGTCATTAATAGTAGACTTGGGGAAAAAATTTTTAGAACACCTGGTGATACAGTTCCTTGGAGATACATGTCAAGTTTCAGATCAAAATTCATCTATATCACCCTGAGGCATGCTTATCACCCTGGCTGTTTATAAGTAAATGCTGACCAGTTCTCTAGGGTTTTTTTTTTAATCAGTGTGAGTGGCCTGCTTAGAACTTTAAATTCCTTATTTTGTGCCCTGAGTTGTTTTTTTTTCTGCCTATGATTTAGTCATCTGTTTGCCAGTCTTACAGTGTCTGCTTACACAGTGGAATGTCTACTTTGCATACTTACTTCACTGAAGGGTCTATATAAATTAATGTATAATACTTTTTAAAAAGGCAAGTTATTTTAAAATGAAGTTCCTTGCTTTCTAGACATCATTTTTAGTTGTATTTAGAGTATATCAGGAAAGTGAGACGAAAGGTGATTCTAAAGGGACATATTAAGACTATTTAATATCTGTTCTAAATTATTGACCTTCAAAGTGTGTATTCTATTGATTTTAATAGCTATGCAGTAAAACTTAATGAATTGGAAATTCACGGGACAATAAAAATGGCTAGCCCTTTTAAATCATAGACTTTTTAGACAAAGGGACATTTCTTAAAATGGATTAGTGGCTACTTGCTTCTTTTACATTGTAAATAGGCTTAAATAAATGTAGCAGTTTAAAGTGGAGACAAGTGACAGGTAAAAGTTGGATCAAGTCTTAGATAGATGCTGAAAATGTACCATGGCCATTATTTAGCTTTTATTTCTTCCTTGATCTCTTAACATTTTAAGATGAAAAAAATGTGAGGCAGTTGGGGATGGGATTGAGCATGAAGACTTGGGAGACATTTCTGTATAAGTCATGAATAGAAACATTCTTTGTTGGTTCTAATCCCACCCTAGTCACTGCCTCTAAAATGTGCTCAACGCTACAGGATTACATTTGAGGTCATTTCTAAAAGTGTTGGTTAAACCAGGATTGCATATGGGAACAGCAGGTGCAAAAGCCATGGCTGCCTGAAACATCATCATTGCTGTGTTGAAGCATTTTACCGAGGAACTTAGGACTCTATCAGCTGAACTGGCCATATGCTCTGGTGGCTTGCTAATGAGCCTGAGATTCGTGCCACATTCATGATCAGCTCAGAAAGCATGTCACTAAAAACAAGTTGCAAGTCCCAAACAAGGAAATTTGATCACTAGGCATAATGTTAACAATTGATTTTTGTTGTTGTTTATGGCTTGATTATTTTAGTTAATAGGATCGCCAGTACTGGACAAGCTTAAATTAGTGTAGTATATGTTAACAATTTGTAAATATAGAAGAAAAGGGGGAAGCTACATTCCTGAATTCACCTTCACAGTATTCTAAGAGAATGACTTGCCTCAGAACTTCCTGCATTTAAAGAAACTTTAAGTTTCTTCATTCAACAAATATTTGAGTGCCTACTGTGTGCCAGGCTCTGTTCTCAGTTTGGAAATACCGCAGCAAACCAAACAGGGCTTAAAAATCAATGTGCTTTTATGAAGCCTCATTTTTATTTACTACCTTTTATACATATGTTTTCAGGAATTGTATTCAGTCAATAAACTTTTGTGTACTGTGTGCACTCTTTTGAGAACTGTGGGAAATAATAAATACCTATAAAGGCAAATGTGTTGTGAAGACAGGATCTAGATGAGAGACATGGAGTGGGAAAATTAAATGGCGTATAAGGAATATACTGACTTTAGGCACCATAAAATTTAGGACTGTGGGAGATATTTGTGGGTTAGAGAAGTTGGGGGAATAAAGGAGGTGTGATTGAATCAAGGAAATGTAGAAATAGTGTGTGGGTCTTTTTGATACCATTTAGGATATACATAAAAATGAAAACGATTTGGGAAAATGACTTAATAGTTTATAGGAATATTTTAGGCTGAAAAGATTTTGACAAATGGTGAAAAAAACTGAAAATTATGCTTAGTGATTTGTGGGAAATTTTAGAAAATATGAAATAAAATTTGTATTAAAATATGTAATATTTTGAAGCTTTATAATGTGTCTCCTTGTGCTTCTTTTTTTTTTTTTTTTTTTTTTTTTGAGACGGAGTCTCGCTCTGTCACCCAGGCTGGAGTGCGGTGGTGCGATCTCGGCTCACTGCAAGCTCCGCCTCCCGGGTTCACGCCATTCTCCTGCCTCAGCCTCTCCGAGTAGCTGGGACTACAGGCGCCCGCCACCACGCCCGGCTAATTTTTTGTATTTTTAGTAGAGACGGGGTTTCACTGTGGTCTCAATCTCCTGACCTCGTGATCCGCCCGCCTCGGCCTCCCAAAGTGCTGGGATTACAAGCGTGAGCCACCGTGCCCGGCCTTCCTTGTGCTTCTTAACCAGAGCAGAAAGCGCTATTAAAAACAAACAACCAAAAAAAGGTAGCTGACTTTGTTAAATAGAACCAAATTGAAAAATATGACCAAACGTATATTTACTGGGACTTTTTAAGAGTTGCCCTGCCAGTTTTAAAATCAGGAGGGAAATTTCAGAAGTTGCAGTTTTGTTTCTCCTGTGTGTGTTCATTCTTATAACATCTTTCCATGTTTGTTTCTTTCTCTTTTTCGTGATTCTTTTTCCTTATACTTCTGGTTCTTTTGAGAAAAATTCTCTTGCAGCATAAAAATTATACTGAATTACTTCATAAACACCTTAATTTATATTTTTATCACCTCTGAAATTGGGATGCATTTTATTGTTTTTATTTGTATTTTTGAGATGGAGTTTCGCTCTTGTTGCCCAGACTGGAGTGCAATGGTGCAATCTTGGCTCACTGCAACCTCCGCCTCCTGGGTTCAAGCGATTCTCTTGCCTCAGCCTCCCGAGTAGCTGGGATTACAGGTGCCCGCCACCACGTCCAGCTTATTTTTTGTATTTTTAGTAGAGACGGGGTTTCGCCATGTTGGCCAGGCTGGTCTCAAACTCCTGACCTCAGGCAATCCACCCGCCTCGGCCTCCCAAAGTGCTGAGATTACAGGCATGAGCCACCGCTCCTGGCCTGGGATGCGTTTTATAGTAGATAAAGTGTGCCATATCTGTTAGATAAAAAAATACGACCATACAATTTATGGGAAGAAAATCCTGTTTTTAATCTGTTAGATAAAAAACATATGTCCATACAAATTATGGGAAGAAAGATCACTGGATTTATGAAGAAAACTGAAACTTTTCCAACTCTGTTACTAGACAAACAGCTTACTTTGAGTTTCAGTTTCTTCATATATAAATTGGTGGTGATATTTTTCAGTCATCCCCTCATGAAGCTGTGTAAGGATAAAATCAGATAGTGTATAAATGCTTTAGATGTATAATAGAAATAAAATTAAGTTGTTACAGCTTCAGGTGGAAAAAGTTGAATTTTGCTGAATTTATAGACTTGGCTTCTTCTTTCCAGCTATTCTGCACAGGTAAAACTTGCATAAAGAAAACTCTTGTAAAACAATATTTTGTTTCTTTTAGTCTGCAGCGATCAAGGTTAAGTGCAGAAGCACAGCTAAATATTTTAAAGCATGAAAGTTAGCATTAGGTTAAAAAGTAGTAATATTAAGTAGGAATTACTTTTATTTATCCACTGTAGAATCGAATATTTCTTGTAATACCCTTTTTTTTTTCCATTCTTGGCCAACCTTTCAAACATGTCTGTGGGCTTCCTCTACCCTTTCTCTTAAATGAATCTACTTCCTGTAAAATTGTATTATAATTGTAACTGGTTGGGGTTATTTGTGAATCTAATGTAAGTTTAAGATGTGCCCAAGTTATTTTCTTTCTGTTTTTTATTCTAATAATGAATATTAATTGAGCATCAATAGCAGTGAACAAAACCCCAGTGGCTTGCCTTCATGGAGTTTACATTTATGGGGGCGGACAGATGATAAGTAAGTAAGTAAATTATATATCATATTAGCAGGTAAACAAGTGCTACGGAGAAAAATAAAGCGGAGTAAAAGGAAAGATAGGTGGGGCAGTGGAGTGGATGTGGGAGGATGGGTACACAGCTTCACATGTGGTGGTCACGCTTGGCCTGCATGGAAAGAAAACAGTGTAAGAAAGGTGTTAGACTGTTCTTGCATTGCTGTAAAGAAATACCTGAGACTGGATAAAGAAAAGAGGTTTAATTGGCTCATGGTTCTGCAGGAAGCATAGTGCTGGCATCTACTTCTGGTGAGGGCACCAGGAAGCTTACAATCATGGCAGAAGGGGAAAGGAAGTCCCTGTGTCACATGGGTAGAGTGAGGGGGAGGTGCCAAACACTTTTAAAGAACCAGATCTCACATGAACTCAGAGGGAGAACTCACTTATCACTGAGGGGATGGTGCCAAACTATTCATGGGGGATCCATGCCTACGAATCACCTCCCACCAGGCCCTACCTCCAACATTGGGGATTACATTTCAACATGAGATATGGAGGAGACAAATATCCAAACTGTATCAAAAGGCCTAAAGGAGATGAAGAACAATTAACTAGGAAAAGTGTTTCAGGTAGAGGGAATGGTCTTTGAAAAGACCCTGATGGAAGAGTATTTCTGCTTTTTTTTTCTTTTCTTTCTTTTTTTTTTGAGATAGGGTATTGCTGTGTCACACAGTGGTGTGATCTCAGCTCACTGCCGGAGAGCCGTCTCCTGGGCTCAAGTGATCCTCCCACATCAGCCTACCTAGTAGCTGGGACTACAGGCATGTGCCACCATACCTGGCTAATTTTAAAAAATATTTTGTAGAGACAGGGTCTGTGTTGTCCGGGCTAGCCTTGAATACCTGGCCTCAAGCAATCCTCCCACCTTGGCCTCCCAAATTGCTTGGATTACAAATGTGAGCAACCGTGCCTGGCCAGGAGGAGTATTGCTGGTTTATGCAAGGGACAGATGAATCAAATATGAGTGGTGCAGAGCAAGCAAGCAGTACAGTGTAGGAAATGAGGTCAGAGAAGTTATGGATGGACCCAGGAGAGCACTATAGGGCCATGAGCTTTTATACCAAGTGAAATGGGGAGCCAGTGGTGTGTTTAGGTTTGAAGGCTGATATAGTCTGATTTTTATGTAAAAGGCTCTATGGCTCTTGAGTTAAGAATAGATTATATGGCACAGGGGGAGCACTGAGACTAGTTACAAGGCTATTGCTATAATTTGCGCATGAGATGATGGAGGCTTGGATTAATATGGTGGCAACAGAATTAAAAGAAATAGATTCTGAGACTGTTTTGGAGGTAGGGTGACCTGATTTACTGAAAGAGACAAGTCACAGATTACTTATGATTTGTGGCTCAGGCTCAAGGAACTGGCAGGATAGATTTGCCATTAACTAGGATGGAGAAGATGGTAGGTGGAGCAGGCTTTGGGATGAATTAGAGGATTCAGTATTAGATGTGATGCTGAAGAAACCCAAGTGGAAATGTCAGGTAGCACTTACAGTAACCACACTGTCATTCAGGGGAGAGGACTTTCTGGAGATTTAAATTTAGGGAGCCATTTAAAGAGTTGGGATTGGATGAAATCAACAAGTTAGTGAAGGTAGATAGAGAAGGGCAGTGGTCCATGGATTGAAACAGTGCCATTCATACATTAAGAGATGCAGGAGATGAGGAACATTCAGCAAGGGAGCCTGAAAAGGAATGGCCAGTCAGGTAGGAGGAAAATTGTGGAGAGGTTGGTGTCTCAGAAGTCAAGTGCAAACCATTTCAAGGAGATGGGGACCAAGAGTTGGTTCTCGAATTTGTCAGTGAAGAAGTCATTGAAAAGAGCAGTTACCCTTTTATTTTCCTTATAATCCTCTGAACAATAAAGGCTATGTCCCAGTCATTCTGGCTTTCCTGTGTGCCCGGCACAGTCCTGGCATATGGTTGGCATTTAGTTAATTGAATGCAGGAATCAGTACAGGGTTCTTCTGCCCATACTTCATTTCTTGTCTCCCAGAAATGCTCCAAAGAAGGAAGTGGTAGAGTGGTGTTGGAACTTTGTTGGCAGCTGTGGATGTCACCTCAAACTAGTTACCCTTGGAAAATGACAAGTGGAGGTCCCTTACTTTCAATCACCTTTATATAATTTCCATATACTTTGTATTTTTTGCTTAGTAAGTATAAAAGCAATGGCATCATAGAGAACCATAATGAAGAAAAATATTTGCAAGAGCGCTTCAGGCCTTCTGTGTCATTTGAAGAATGATCATAAAGCAATAAAAGAACTGAGGTTTTGGCTTCAACACTCAGTATCTGGCTATTTAGCAAAATCTAGATTATTTATAGAGTTTTCACATTTCCATCCAGATGTTTGGCATCGTAGAAACACATGCTTGATCTTTTCTGAATTGCTCTTCAGTTTTCCACATTAAGCAGAAGTTCAGAAGAGAGTTCAGCATTCACATGTAATTCCTCATCATGAATGTTGAGGCATATTAAGGAAGATAGTCTGGGGCTTTGTTTTCTTTTTTTTAGGGTCAGGGTCTCCCTCTGTCACCAAGGCTGGAGTGCAGTGTGTGATGATAGCTTACTGCAGCCTTGAACCCCTGGGCCCAAGTGATCCTCTCACCCTCTCTCCTTCTGAGTAGCTAGAATTACAGGCATACTCCACCCTACCCAGCTAATTAAAATTTTTGTTTTTTTTTTTTTGTAGAGACAGGGGTCTTGCTATGTTGCCCAGGTTGGTCTCGAACTCCTTGCCTCAAGCAGTCCTCTTACATTGGCTTCCCAGAGTACTGAGATTACAGATGAGAGCCACTGAACCTGGCTACCTTTGTTTTCTTTACATGTCTATGGATGCTGTATTACATTTTGTTGGTATAGTCCTTCTGCATCTTACTACTGTTTTAAATTTGCTTGCCTTCCACTACCATCATAACTTCTGTATTGCTTTAGTGCTAACAAAACATTTTTGAATAATTTACAACATTTAATCTGTCTTTTTGAAATGTTTTTTTTTCTTTTTTTTTTTAGTTTCTTCAAAAAAATTTTTTTTTTATTATTATTATTATACTTTAGGTTTTAGGGTACATGTGCACAATGTGCAGGTTTGTTACATATGTATCCATGTGCCATGTTGATTTCCTGCACCCATTAACTTGTCATTTAGCATTAGGTATATCTCCTAGTGCTGTCCCTCCCCCTTTAAATTCTTTCATCCTCAAAGCAATTCCCTTACCTTGGAAGAATTTTGATACTAAAAAAGGTAGTTGTTTTCACAATATTAAAATGTCTTTTCATCTTGTTCTTGAAATGTGGTGGATATTTGATGAAAGATTGAAGGTTATGTAGACAGAGAATAATAAGGAACATCATTAGGCTGACTTTCTTCCCCTCCAGATATTGTATAGATTGGAGAATTAGCGTTTCCTTGTCTTGAAAGGGTAATGAGCAATATCATATGCTCTTTCATTCAACAGTATGTTTTGAGCACCTCTTATGCGTCACACTGTTAGCCAGGTGCTAGGAATGTAAGATAACATGAGCCTTGATTGTCTGGCGCTTAAAGTGTAGAAGGCCCATCAGAAGAATTCTAAGTATGGCTGGGAGGAGGAATGGTGGCTAATGAATAACCTCAGGCGATAATCCAGGCCCTTCCCATCTTGGGATTTGTCAGCCTTGGAGTATGGACTTTTATCTCGAGATCAGAAACAAAGGACAGCCAGCATAGACATGACCTGATCTGATGGGCTTTAAAACAAAGACCACAATGTTAGGAATAGAGTTTAGCCCAAAGTAATAGAAACCCAGCTATCACTGCTTAAAATGGTAAGTTTTATTATTTTCACGGAAAAAGAAGTCAAGACCCAGGTAACCCAGAGCTTGTGCACAATTCAAGCAGATTGTCATGGGCCCAGTCTCCATCTGCTTTCCTGCCCAACTATCCTTGGCATGCCACCAAATTCCATATAAAACTCTAGGTACCATGAATTGTTCCAGGCCAGGCAGAAGATGGTCTAAAATGTCTTTCCTTGTAAAGCCTTGTCTTTTGGGGGGAAACAGATCTATTGAAATATTATTGACACAGTAAGGTGAATATACTTTAAAGTATAGCATTTGATAAGTTTGGGCATATGTGTACACCTGTGAACCCGTGACCACATTCAAGATCCCTGAAAATCTCCTCATCCTTCTTTGAAATCCCTCTTTCCCATCCCTAAACCCCCCTCCTAGTCTGCAGGCAACCACGGACCTGCTCAGCGGTAAAACTTACATTGGTGTTAAATTTAGTAATGCTAAGGAGGGTGTTTGTAGAAAAAAGATGGGACATTCCTCTGGCTCATTGATTCCCCTCTTCTTTTGATGGCAGAGTAAGAAGCTTTAGGGACGTCTTTTCAGCTAAAAGGAGTGCCCATGTTTTTAAAAGTTTATTGACAAGGCGAGAATTTAGATTTGGTATTGGTAGGGAAGGTGGTCACAATGGTGAAGGTAAATAGGGTCAGTGCAAATTTGCAGGTATTAAAAAATTATGATAAACACAAGGTGAAGCTTGTATTAATCAGGATACTTCATGGGTTATAGATGTTCTTGAAACAGTGTGTTGGCTTATATAAGTGGGACATCCAGTAGTTGGGTCATAAGGTTTTGCTGGATCAAGTGGCTCAGAAGTCACTCTCCCCTTTCATCTGCTTTTCAGCTTAGCTTGCCTCTGCTTAGTTTCTTTTGGGGGCTAGATCTTTCCCTGTACATGATGGCTACTGGCAGAATCAATGTTGTCCTTATACCTTGCTAGGTCAGATGAACCTATTGTTTTTTCCTTTCAATATTCCTTTATCGATCTTGCAGGACACACTTACTGACCCTGTTGGCTTATGGACCCATCCCTTGGATCAATCACTGTTGATAGAAGGATGGGCAACCATGATTGGTAGGCCAGAATTTTGTGTGTCTGCTGCTGATGATGGTCAGAGGGGCCAGTCATTAAGGGTCGTACTGGAAATATATGTGTTAGGTTGCAAAAACAACACATGTCTAAGACAGAGGTCATTCTTACTCTGGGCAGCAACTTCCCCAGTTCTTCTGTTCTTAATTCTAGCATATCCTATCAATTTCTTCATCATCTGCAAGGCTTAGCGTAGTGGTTTAATATTTCAACACCCACTTATGCTAGATTAGAAAGAACATTGTGCATATATCTTTCTTTGTTTTTTATTTTTATTTTTATTTGAGATGGAGTCTCGCTGTCTTGCCAGGCTGGAGTACAGTGGTGCGATCTCGGCTCACTGCAAACTTTGCCTGCCGGGTTCAAGCGATTCTCCTGCCTCAGCCTCCTGAGTAGCTGGGATTACAGGCACTCACCACCATGCCCAGCTAATTTTTTTTGTTGTTGTTGTATTTTTTAGTACAGACGGGGTTTCACCACGCTGGCCATTCTGGTCTCGAACTCCTGACCTCGTGATCCGCCCGCCTCGGCCTCTCAAAGTGCTGGGATTAAAGGTGTGAGCCACCGTGCCTTGCTCTCTTTGTTCTTTAATACCATTATTGTATATATCAATCTGAAAGATACATAAACACACTTTGCTTAATGTTAAAACAATTCTGTTTGCTAGAGTGATCTCAAATATATTGTTTCTTAATTCCAAGTAGAATTTCTTGTTCCCCTACTCTAGGCAACGCACAGTGTGCTCTTCTGCTTGTATGTGAATGTACGTGTGTGTGACAAAATTTCTGAATCAGATAAAAGTAAAAAAGCACAAAATGAATAAGCTTAACATTTAGTAGTTAACTAATGGGAAGGTCATATGAGTGGAGGGCATTACTGGTCCTTAACACATCACTGTGTGACCAAGTCTCATAAGAAGTAAATTAAAGAGATGCTATTCAAATACCTGTTGATATGCCTATAAAGCAAGAACTACGATTTCTTATGCATTGTAATAGTGTCTTTAATATTACATCTCGGTGTTAAAAATTTCTTAAGTATATTCCTAGGCACTATGATGCAGTTCTATAGGGAGAAAAAAAAGTCACATCACTCCTCACCTATAAAATGAAAGGAGCAGATTAGGATCCCTGGCCAGGTACTTTAGTGCCACGGTGTTCTCTCTCTGTCTCTGTTTTGTTTTTGTTTGTTTTTTTTTGAGACAAGGTCTTGCTATGTTGCTCAGGCTAGTCTCCAAACTCCTGGGCTCAAGTGATCCTGCCTCGGCCTCCCAAAGTGCTAGGATTATAGATGTGAACCACTACGCCCCACCTGTGCTTTAGTGTTCTGTGTTTGTGCTGTGAGCCCTGGCTAAGAATTTCTTTCTTTCTTTTTGAGACAGGGTCTTGCTCTGTTGCCCAGGCTGCAGTGCAGTGGCATGAACACAGCTCCCTGGAACCTTGACCTCCTGGGCCGAAGCTATCCTGAGTCAGTCTCTCAAGTAGCTGGGACCACAGCTGGTTGCCACTGCACCTGGCTCATTTTTTTATTTTTTTGGTAGAGACAAGGTCTCCCCATGTTGCCCAGGCTGGTTTCGAACTACCTGGGTTCAAGCAATACTCCTCCCCTGGCATCCCAAAGTGCTAGGATTACAGGCATGAGCCACTGCGCCTGGCCTGGCTGAGAATTTCTATGTTCCTTGCAGTAGCACCTTCCTGTTTATTCCACCTTCATTAGACCCTACTCATGTGTACACTTGCAGTTTTGCCATTGCCACTTTCTCTTGGCGTTTACTTGGGGGAAAAATGCCAGTTTTAGACACTTTTTATGACCAGTTTTATGGTCTTACTTTGGTGTACCTTTTCCATTACAGCTCCTTCAGTTCTCTTTTTAAAACTCTTTTTATATGATTTACCTTTCTTTGTCTTAAAGAGAAAACAGGAAAGGTTGGTGCTTCCTGCTTATAAAAACATTACTAGCAATGAATTAACAGATGTATAATTCCTTTTTTATCAGCATTCTGTCTCCCAAAGGGAAGGAAACTGTCATAGGTGTACATTTACTTTCTATTACAGTTGATTTCATAAGAAAACTGTTATTATAATAGAACAAAAGATTCTTTGGAGTTCCTTTGTCTAGCAAGTTCTAGTGACAAACCTAGGCTTTTTAATTATGCAGTTAGAGTTAACTGTTTGAATCAACAATTTTTAGATCACTGGTTTGGAAGACCTCATATAATCTTGTTCTCTTCACAGTTACAAACCAACCATAACACATAATTAATCACTACTGAGAAATAAATTGTTTTACTATTATCATTAAAAGTCTCCTTTTTAGTAAAGTTAAAGATACACTGATAATCAGTGTATAACACAGGTGTTATAATTTTAAAAGTTAACTTGGGTATTTGGGGGATTTTTAAAATAATGTGTTAGAAACACCAGTCATACACAAGAAAACACATTGTTTTTAGCTTTTTAAACAAAAACATCCAACATATTTTGGGGTGTTTATTAGAAAATTGGTTAGCACAAACAAGTTTCTGATGTACAGTTTCACTGTTGCTGTAATAAGTGCAAAATTTGTTTTGGATTGGACAGTTGAATCTATGTTTTCTTTCACCTTTGGGAATGGCCCTTACAAATGAGAATGTGTATTTGCGTGTGCATGTGTTTGCATATGTGCATCTAGGAGTTAGGCATGAAAATGGGATAGGGCAGTGTCTTGGTTCACTTTTGAAACCATCTGAGTGTGATGGACCTAGAGCATTGCCTTTTGTTACAAACATGTGGAGATACTGCCTGTTGCCTTCAGTTGTATACCACCTTCATTCCCAAGCTTCCTCTTTCCTAAATAGGGACAAATTATAGGAGGGAATGTGGACTGCTCTTGAATATGCATGGATGGGAATTGAGGTAAAGTATTTGAAAAACAAGTGAGAATGTCTAGATTTAAGTAGCTGGGTTTGGGAGATAGTGGGAGCTAAGGCTGAATGAGGAAAGTTAGACCAATTTACAGAGGAAAGCAAAGCAAAAGAATTTAGAATTGGTGACTTAGTAAGAAGGGGATGTTACATTTTTCAAGGCTAGTTTTAATTAGGAAATTTCATATGCTCAGGAAATAATATGGTAGACCCCTGTGAACTCACTGGCTTTATACATTTCACATATGCCAGTGTTTTTTTTCTCTCTCTCTTTTAAGATGAGGGTTCTCTTTGTTGCCCAGGCTGGAGTGCAGTGGCTATTCCCAGGTGCAGTCACAACGCACTGCAGCCCAGGACTCCTAGGCTCAAGCAGTTTGTCTCAGCCCCCCGAGTCCCAGCTACTGTTGAGACTATAGGCACACCACTGAACCTAGCTAATCTCTCTTTTAAGAAGTTAAATGTTACTCTGTAGCTAAAGGCCCACTCTCCAGTCCCTTTCCCATTTTCCCCCCTCAAAGGTAGTCACTGTTCTGAAATCAAGCTCTGTCACTTCCATGAATGTGTATGACGATGTCGTATATTACATACATTAATCATCTACAAATAACATATAGTATTTTTTTTGTGTTTGAAAATTTATATAAATGGTATGTTTTATCTGCATTTATGCAACTTGTCTGATTTCCTTTACATTTTTTTGAAATTTGTCAATTTAATAGAAATAGATAAAAATCATTGGTATTCTATTGTGTGATCACACCAGAGTCTGTGAATTCCCTAGTCATGATGTTTGAAAATGTTTTTAATTTTTTACTGTAACAAACAAGGTTGTGGTAGAATCCTGGTATATATCTAGTTGGGGACATAGGTGTTCTCTTGGGGATTAACCTAGAAACAGAATCGCTGGGGTAGTAAGGGATACATATAATTTTCCTAGGTGTTGTTAATTTGTTATATAAAGTGGCTACAACAATTTATATTTCTATATATCATATTTCATATATATTGTACACAAGTTCTAGGTTCTTTACATTCTTGGTGTCATCATGCTTAGTTTTTGCTAGTCTAGTGCATGTGAGATGGTATTTCCTTGTTTTAATTTTTGTTAACCTGATTTTTGATGTGATTTAACATTTTTCGTGTGTTGATTGGCCTTTCAAATTCTTCTTCAGTGAATTGCCTCTTACTATCTTTCACCACTTTTCAGTTTGCTTTTTGTCTTAAGTTCATTTGTAGGCATTTTTATTTTTTATTTATTTTTATTTTTATTTTCGAGATGGAATATCACTCTTGTTGCCCAAGCTGAAGTGCAGTGGCACCATCTCGGCCCACTGCAACCTCCTCCTCCTGGGTTCAAGTGATTCTCCTGCCTCAGCCCCCCGAGTAGCTGGGATTACAGGTGGGTGCCACCACGCCCAGCTAATTTTTTGTATTTTTAGTAGAAATGGAGTTTCACCATGTTAGCCAGGCTGGTCTTGAACTTCTGACCTCAGATGATCCGCCCGCCTTGGCCTTCCAAAGTGCTGGGATTACAGGCATGAGCCACCATGCCTGGCCTGTAGGCATTTTTAAATATACATGTGTGCTGGAAATATATTCTCCTAGTCCTAAGCTTCTCTCATTTGTCTCGTATTTTTCACTGTACAGTACAGAAGTTTAAATTTGTAACAGGTAGGATGGTATGGCAGGTAAAAACACAGATCTACAGCCAGGTAGCCTGGGTTCATATCCCAGCTCTACCCCTTCCTTGCTGTCTAACCTTGGGCAAGTTACTTAACATCTCACTCTGTGCACAGCTTTTCCCATCTGGAAAATGGAAGCAATAGTACCTACCTCTTAGGATTTTTGTGAAGATTAAATTAGTTAATAAATGTAAAACCCTTATAATACTTTCTTAAACAGAGTAAATACCATGTTGGTGTTATATGCGCATTTTTTGAAACTTGTTTCAAAGAAATTTTTCCTTACCCACAAAGTCATTAAAATATTTTCTATACTTTTAAATTGTGCTTAAAATAGAGTTTATGGTTTGAGGTAGGGATTAATAATATCAGTTTTCAAAATGAGAAGGTGGTTGTCACAAGGCTACTTATTAAAGTCCACTCTTTCTCTACTGACTTAGAATTTTGCCTCTCTCAAAGACTATGCTGCTGGCTTATTTAGATCTGTATCAGTTACCTGCTTTAATGACTGAACCATTAAAATGAGGTATTTGTCATATCTCTTATTTTATTTTATTTTATTTTTTTTGAGACAGAGTCTCGCTCTGTCACCCAGGGTGGAGTGCAGTAGCATGATCTTGGCTCACTGCAAACTCTGCCTCCTGAGTTCAAGCTATTTCTGGCTAATTTTTGTATTTCTAGTAGAGCTGGGGTTTCACTATGTTGGCCAGGCTGGTCTCGAACTCCTGACCTCAAGTGATCATCCCGCCTTGGCTTCCCAAAGTGCTAGGATTACAAGCATGAGCCACCGTGCCTGGCCATTATAATAAGTTCTGATACTTGTTAGATGGTTTTTAACTTATTTAGTTTTTAAATTTTATCTATTTAATTTTACTTAAAAAAAAAAAGAAATATATCCAAAATATGTAGAGTCAGGCTCAAGTTTTGCAGACATGGGTGAAAACAACAACAAGGATGGCATTCAGGACAGTTAGATTGAACCACTGACAGGACTGACTTGCTACCAGGAGCATTTCTTCTTCATGGTTCTGGTGACAGTGCAGCTGGGCTAAGAAAAAGTGCAGCAGATACAAGCTTTTCTCCTTAATCTTCTTTATCTCTTTGTTTATTTTAGGTCTTCTTTCATGTTCTTCAAATACATTTCACAATTTTCTTCATGAAGATCTTGGACTACTTTTGTTGGATTTCTTAATATATCTCATATTTTGGGGGTATATTACAAATTATATCCTAAAAAGTACATGAAAAATATTTTTCTGGTGCATCAGCATGTTGTTGATTTTTGTGTATTGATACTGTTTCTAGCAACTTTGCTGGTTCTTACCAATTTTAATTTTTTTTGATTTTTTGGATTTCCTTTGTAAATACTCCTAATAATTTGTGAATAATGAAAGCTGTGTTTCTCTCCTCCCATTGTTCTTTTGTATTTACACTTAGTTGTCTAAAACCCCACCACAATGCTGAATAGATGTGGTGAAAGCCCATACTGTATCTTATTCCTGAATTTTGGAGAAAATGTTTATGATTTATTTTTATCTTTCCATTAGCTAGAGTAATCTTTCCTATCTTTTGTCACTGAGTGTGATTTTTGCTTTGGCTTTTTGATAGGTATTTATCAGTTTAAAAATTTGGAAGGATTTATTATTAACCTTTTTCTTAAATAATTTTGCCAACGGCTGTTATTTTTCTCTCCTTTAATGAAGCTTTATGTATTCTTCCTATTGTAAGTTTCTCTTCTTTCTCCTACCATTGGGTTTGTTTTATGTGACTCTTTTTTAAGTTTGCATTTTAAAAAATATGGGTTTTTAAAATAGTTTTTATTCCCCCTTTATCTTTTTATTTTTCTTTTTAATATTTTTTATTTTTTTCTTTTATTATTATTATTATTTTTGAAATGGAGTCTCACTCTGTTGCCCAGGCTGGAGTGCAGTGGCATGATCTCGGCTCACTGCAACCTCTGCCTCTTGGGTTCAAATGATTCTCCTGCTTCAGCCTCCCAAGTAGCTGGGATTACAGGCGCCCACCATCACACCCGGCTATTCTTTAAAAATATTTTGGTAGAGACAGAGTTTCACCATGTTGGCCAGACTGGTCTTGAACAACTGACCTCAAGTGATCCGCCCGCTTCGGCCTCTCAAAGTGTTGGGATTACAGGCGTGAGCCACCGCGCCCAGCCCCCTTTTATCTTTTTAGTCAGTTTAAAATATTTTGTTTTAGTCTCCTTCAGTTAGTTCTGTCATCTCAAGTTCTTGGGAGCTTTTATCCTTCTTTTGTTATATTTGTCATATCTCTCTCGTGGTACATTTTTTTCTTAGGCGTTTTGTGATTTTTTGATTGGCAGCAGTGTTTTTATTTTTTTCTTTGGGAATCCTGTAAGGACTGGGATTTGGAAGGGTCCCTCCTGGGCAAATTTTGGATATGCGTTTATGAGCTTTTCTTCCCCAAATGCCGTCACCTCTTGTAATCAGCTTTCATTTGAATTGTTTGTCTTGAGGATTCCTGCATGCCTGAAGCAGTGTACTCTTAGACTGCAAGCGTGGGCATGATAGGCTCTTGTTTGATAGGCTCCTGTTTCTCTTTCTTGCAGACTTTTTGAAGAGACTGAAAAGTCTTTGCTGTCTTTCTGGATAGGTTGTTGTGGTTTTTCTCTAACCCCTGACACTAAAAATACAGCTTTTTGGAGATCCCAGTTATGCAAGGGTCTCAGTTCCACTTCCTAGCTCTGCTACGAAACCTAAATCCTTCTCCCAGAACAGTTAGAGACTGTTCTGATCCAGGAACTCCTTCCCCACCTGCTCATGGGACCCCACCGCACCAGCTGTATGCTTACAGTTCTAGCTTTCTGTTCTCCTTTCATTTCTGGCTTGTAGGAATTTCCCATAGTTTTTCTGTGCTCAGTTACATATTTAAATAAAATGTTACAATCTTTTCAGTGTTTTAAAATATTTGTAGCTGAAAGGATTCTATGGTAGCTCAGTTGCCCATGTTCCAAGAACCCTCTGTGGTGGGCTAAATAACCACACACTCCAAAAAGTCGTTCATATCCTAATCCTTGAAACCTGCAAACACATTACTTTACATAACTAAAAGGACTTTGAAGGTGTGATTAAATGAAGAATCTTGAGATGGGGGGGAGATTCTGGATTATCTGGGTGAGCTTTATGGAATCACACAGGTCCTTGGAAGAGGGAGGAAAGAGGGAGGAAAGAGGGTCAGAGTCAAAAAGGGATGTGCATATTTGAGGGGTTTGAACATGGTATGCTGCTGGCTTTGAAGACAGAGGAAGGGGTTATATGCCAAGGAATGCAGAAAACCCCCAGAAACTAGACGAAGCAAGGAAACAGATTCTCCCTCTGGAGCTTTCAGGAGTACAACCTGACCAACACAGCCTCCAGAACTGTAAGGCAATACATTTGTGTTATTTTAAGCCACTACACTTGTGTTAATTTGCAAAAGCAGCGATAAGAAACCCTCTTTGATGGTTTTAGAGGACTGCCTGGTAGTGGTAATTAGGGTAGACTGAAAACTATATTGAAGACACAGCAGAATCAACTTGGTGAGGAATGCCCTTGACAGAGGGTTATGTAGAAGGAAGCAGCCTCTTTTTTTCCCCTATCTGCAGGAAAAGAAAAAAAACCAGAACAGAGGTACTTGTGAATATTCTAGATAACATTCTCAATAATAGCATAAAGCCTAATCTGAGAACTAAACTAGTGTTTTCTCCCCTCTTTTTGGTTGTAGAGATCTTTTCTTTACATTTACAGTAATAGATTCTCATTATTAATGAGCCTATTAGTTGGCAACTGAGTGAGCATTGAAGAGTTTCCTCATTTTGCCGAAACAATGATGCAAATAACGTATTTGCTTTGCTGGGAGGATGCTGATGAGGGTACCAGAACACTTCACCCTAGCTACATGGTAAGGATTCCACTGATGGTAAAATTCCAGGCAGGTTCTATAACAGTGAGAAGTTCCTGATTTGTCAAACTGCAAATAGGTGAATTGTTCTGTATTTCTTTTCTAGGACTGCTGTAGCAAGTTACCACAAACATGGTGACTCAAAACAACAGAAATTTATCCCCTCACAGTCCTGGAGACCAGAAGTCCAAAATCAAGGTGTCCACGGGGTCAGGCTCTCTCGGGGACCTGGGGGAGAATCTGTTCTTGTGTCTTCCGTTTTCTGGTGGCTGCTGGCATTCCTTGTGGCTGCATTAGTCTCTGCCTCTTTTTTTTATGTCACTTTCTACATTGTGTGTGTGTCTCTCTCCAATTTCCCTGTGCCTCTCTCTTAAGGATACCTGTTATGACATTTAGGGCCCACCTCATAATCTAGGATACAACATTTAGGGCCCACCTCATAATCTGGGATAAGTATCTCCTTTAAAGATCCTTAATTTAGTTGCATCTTTTACCATATGAGATAATATTTATCCTTGGCCGGGCGCGGTGGCTCATGCCTGAAATCCCAGCACTTTGGGAGGCCGAGGCAGGTGGATCACCTGAGGTCAGGAGTTCGAGACCAGCCTGGCCAACATGGTGAAACCCCGTCTCTACTAAAAATACAAAAATTAGCTGGACGTGGTGGCGTATGCCTGTAATCCCAGCTACTGGGAAGGCTGAGGTGGGAGAATCACTTGAACACAGGAGGTGGAGGTGGCAGTGAGCCGAAATTGCACCATTGCACTCCAGCCTGGGTGAAAGAGCAAAACTCTCTCTCCAAAAAATAAAATAAAAAATAAATAAATAATAAATACTTATTATTTTACTACTTAAGGTATATTCACAGAGGGGTCAGCTGGCCTATTCTATTTATCTGAATTTTTTTGTGTGTCGTGGGGAGATTATTGTTCTATACTCTGACTCGCCTTATAAAAAATCTCTGGTGTGGCAATTATTTGATTATTTGTCCTATTGTAATTTTTCATTCTCTCCTATACTGACTTCTAGAGCAAGGGTCCGAAAACTACAGCCCACAGCCAGATCCATCTCATTGACTATTTTTGTACAGCCTGCCAGCTTAGAATGGTTTCACATTTTTGAATGTTAAAAAAAAAAGGAATGATATTTTGTGATACATTAAAATTATATGAATTCAAATTTTGGTATGTATAAATAGTTACTGGAACACAGCCCTGCCTGCTCATTTGTTTACATATTGTCTGTCACTGCTTTTGTGTACAGTGGCAGAGTCGAATAGTTGTGGCAGAGACCATGTGATCTGCAAAGCCTGATAATAAATATCTGGCCCTTTGCAGAGAAAGTTTGCCAAGCCCTATTCTAATAGGGATGTCTTGTCTCTGGCTTTTAACACATACTCAGCATCAAGTACTTGTCGATGAATAATTAACTTTTAATTTAATATTTAAGCATGTGTAACTTTTAATATTCTCATATTTAAGAATTTCAGTAGTATAGTAAGGATGTAGTATAATTCCCAAAAGGATTTAAAGAATCTTTTAAAGATCTTAAAGAACTATGGGGTTAGAAGAATTTTATTAGTAATACCAGGTTATTCATGCTTCTTATCTTTTTTGGCTCTAAGACTTAAAAGATACAATGTAGTTCTTCCTGTGAATTTAACTGAATTAGGATATATGCATCACACCTAGGACTTGGATGTTGGCAAATGTGATGGTTAATTTTATATGTGAACTTGGCTAGGCTATGGTGCCCAGTTGTTTGGTCAAGCACTAGTCTAGATGTTGCTGCAAAAGTATTTTGTAGATGTGACTAACATTTACAATCAGTTGACTTTAAATCATATTACCTTCCGTCACGTGAGTGGGCCTTATCCCATCAGTTGAAGACCTTAAGAACAAAGATTAAGGTTTTCTGAGGAAGAAGGAATTCTGCTTGAGTTTCCAGCCTGCTGGCCAGCCCTACAAATTTCTGACTTGCCAGTCACGACAATCATGTGAGCCAATTCTTTAAAATCTCTCTGTCTCTGTTTCACTGTTGGATTTTCATTCAATAGATAGATAGATATAGATATAGATATATTTCCTATTGGTTCTGTTTCTCTGGAAACAGAAATACAGCAAGCTGCTCTGATGTCTTACACATGTGGACCGTCTTCAGTGTTTGGTACCATGATGCAGCAAGGATGCTAAGCATAGCCCTCCTGCCGCGCATCATCCAGCCCTCCTTCTTCCTTCGCACCTCCTTCAGGCTTCTGTCTTTTACAGCTCCTGAAAGGAAATGTGTTAAATTTGAATACCACAGAGTCAGAAATAAGCTCACTTGTGAAGGGGCAGAGGACTTTTTCTCAGTCCAAGACTGAAGTTGTGAGAAGACTGTCAGTGAGTATGATAAAATGAAACAGAGGCAAATGGGCCTGCTGATAAGGAGCAGTTGGGAAAATGAGAAGGACTATACGAATTTCTGAGTAGCAAAATTTGTGAAAATTTTTGCTTCTCCTTGTCCCTCTGAAAAGAAAAGCTTGCTGGGTGTACCAACTGCAGTGGAGCCCACCAAGTCCATATAACTCTCTAATTTGATTATGTTATGCTATAGATGGTTCCTTTTATTCTCAAGTATTGTCTCTTTGGCAAAAAAAAAAAAAACAAAAAAAATTTCTATAAGAGTATAAATAGACACTCATGTAGCAGTTTTGCTTGTGTATCTACATATGTAAGAAGGTTTACTATACCAGTAGATGTAAAATTTGCCTGATAAACTATTACATTACATATGAAAATTTACACATTTGAGCAGAAAAAGATCCATTTGAGTAAGTGGTAATTTATTTTTATATTTCTAAGCAAAGTTTATCAGGCTTTTAAATGGTGCTAGAAAATAGATTTTTTATGTTTTGATTCTTCCTAATTGGGTATTATGGTGTCAGATTGCTCCAGGAAATGGTTGACTCACGATTGGAGTGAAGATACTGTGTCCTTCCTGTTCAACAACCTGTCCCCCATTCCTCCCCTAATACCTATGTGAGCTTCATCTTCTATAAGTGAATTATCATCTTTATGTGGCATACTATTTTTAAGTGGGATTTTAAAGAAGTAATATCATTTTGAATTTTACAGGTCATAGCCAGTAGGCATGTGTTCTTCAGCCAGTGTTGTTTTATAAATATATGAATAAAACAATTGGAATATCAAATAATTTCTTTTTGCTCAGAATACTAGTTCACTTTAAATAGCTAAAGTCTCTTACATTCTTTTTATTCTGCTAAGAGTTTTAATGATCTCTCTATGTATGATTTTTAATAAAATAGATGATGACATTTAAAGCAATTAATTTCAGCAGCAATTCTATGAGCAGGTTTTGAGTATTCCCCAGGGACCTGGTCTTGTGATAGATTCTGGGGCTGTATAGCCAGGTGAAAAGATGTGGGTCCTTACTCTCAAGTTGCTGCCAGTCTTCTGGAGAGACAAGCTTGGAAACACAATTTGTGATGAAGGGAACGAGAGAACCACGTTCCAGGAACAGAGATCAGCCAGAAAACGGAGGGATTTATTTAGTTCGTTGGGACTAGGAGGGCTTCCCAGGGAAAATTACAGTGCATTTAGGCTTTGAAGGAAACATAGGTGATGTCCATTTGAAGAGATCAATATGTTGGACTGAGCTTGGCATCAAGAAGTTTTTGCGTATGTGATTTCTTCAAAATCTTAAGTAGCATGCATTTAGGCTCTTAGTAAACAGGTGACTTCTGAGGCTTTGTGAGAATTTTGGGTATTATTATATTAGTCTTTTTTTTCTTTTGCAAGAATAAAGCACACCTGGGGATTAATGTAATTTGTTAAAACAATACTGCCTATTGAGATCTTGTGTGTATTCTTGTATTAAGTTTTAGTGCTTATTTGTAAGAGACTAAGTAGGCGCCTGAAGGATGTTGTTGATATTTAATTAACTGGCATTTTCCCCATTCTCTCTCCTCTCCCTCGTCCTCTACCCCTGCCCCCTGGGTGTTTTTGCAGTTGGTTAGTCTGCTGCTAATTGGAATTGCTGCGTGGGGCATTGGCTTCGGGCTGATTTCCAGTCTTCGAGTGGTCGGCGTGGTCATTGCGGTGGGCATCTTCTTGTTCCTGATTGCTTTAGTGGGGCTGATTGGAGCCGTAAAACATCATCAGGTGTTGCTATTTTTTGTATCCTTTTTAAAAATCAAGATTTTACCCTTGATGACTACTTTGATGGTTACAACTAATTTAACATTATCACTAGGAAATTTATTGCCAGAAAGCAACTCCAAGCACGCCTTATGCATATTTGTTCAGCAACTATTAGAAACATTTCTTAGGGTAATGTTATTGTATGTTTTCATATTCTCACCCTGTCCTTGTGACATTCTGAGGAATATATTCTGCAAGTTCAGTGTAGTCCTATTTATGTATTGTAAATTCAGAGTTAAATTGATTGGGTGACTTCTAGGCCCTTTTTTACATGTTAATGTTTGGTTGAGAATGTCAGTGTTTTTTTAGACTTAATATTAAAAAAGCTTACATGTATTTATCTATACCTATTTCTGTTTTGTATATGTAAGAATTTTTATTTTATTCTGAATGAAATTCTAATCTATTTTTAGTTATGTAATTATCATGACTAGTATTTTTCTATAAAAATTTGATGCAGCTGTGTATTACCAAAATAATAATATGTGTATCCTTTTTGAACTTTCTCTAAGTGCCGTCTGTTCTGTATCCTGGGTTAATTACTTCTCGTGCATTCTAAAGTTGTCGGTACATCTGTACCTCTGTTTTATGCCATTTTAAGAATATTTAGAAATATCCTTAACTTCTAACTCTCAGTATATGATTATTCTGTTACTTGTATTTATTGTTCAGTTTTCTGTATCTTGCGCTTGTTTAGCCCTGAACCAAGAGCAACAGGTAAGCTAAGACTTTTTTCTTCTACTTTATTATACCACATAGCATGAGTATGAAACAAAGGAGAGAAATGATTAAAATATAAAATAATTTCATCTTGGGCAGAATGCCATCTTCACTCTGGATAGCAAAACTCTGTTGTTCCCTTTGCATTAGTGCAGCAGGTTGGAGCCGGACACCATCAGGTGTTGCCATTTTCGGTATCTTTTAAATCGGATTTTGCTTTCACTGGGTTAAAAAGTGCTATGGCTAAAAGATATTCCCCCAATCTTTTCCCACTATTATGCAATGAAACATTTGCTCCAGAATGTTTGCGGTTCCATTCTAGCAATGACTCTTTTCAAGCTCTAATATATAGGCAAATCCAGGTTTCTGTCATGGAGCAGCAGAACTTCTGCCTTGTTAACACTCTGAGAATTATGCCTTTGAACCAAGTGCTTCTTTTAAATTGCATTTAAATTCTTTTAAATGCATGTAAAAATTAGGAGTTTTTCAGTCTTGGGATAGAAATAGTGCCTTAATTTTTGCTGCAAACTGAGGAATAAGCCTTTGAAAAGTTTTAAGGATTTTTAAAATAAAAATTATTTTAGGTACACTTAGTACTAAAAGTTACAGGCTCCAGCTTTATACATTTTCTGCAGGGATGACACATTTTATATATTAAATACATTTACTAGGGTCAGCTTCTGGAGGTTGGTTGGAACAATACGGCAAGTGCTCGAAATGACATCCAGAGAAATCTAAACTGCTGTGGGTTCCGAAGTTTTAACCCAAATGACACCTGTCTCGCTGTAAGTACATTGTATAATGTATGTTTTTGGAAATGTATTCCAGATAAATAATGATTAACATGGAAGAAATGGACTTTCTGATGCTGAATTGTATTTCAGAATTATTTTATATATATATTTACATTATATTTCCATGTCCTCTGTTATATCATTTGCCTGTTCTCAAATACCCACTCCAGAGTGTGGAGAATTTCAAGGCCCTATTGGACACAGATGCTAATGGTTTATTGTCCCTAATTTCTTCCCATCCTTCTCTTCCTAGAACAAGTTGTGAAAGAAATAACAGTACGTCAGTTCATGTGTTCATATTTTGGGGAAAATCCTGTTATCACTTCTCTGAGCCCTAAGCTGAATATTTCCTCAGTGAGACTTCTTTTGTGAGATTTTCTCCTTGTAGGGGGTCTGTATTATGTTTCTGTTGCTGCATAACACGTTATTACACAGCAATAGAAACACACTGGCTTTACAATTTAGTGGCTTTAAATATCCATTTAGTGGCTTTAAATAGCCATTTATTATCTCACAGTTTCCCTGGGTCAGGCTTGGCTGGGTCCTCTGCTCACCTGGCTGAAATCAAGGCGTCATCTGAGGCTGCAGCCTCATCTGAAGCTTAGGGTCCTCGCCCCACGCTCAGTGGTTGTTGGAAGAATTCAGTCTTTGTGGCTGTGGGACCACCCCTGTTTTTTTGCTGCCTGTGGGCTGGAGGTCTCTCTCTGCAACTAGAAGCTGCTCTCAGGTCCTATGTTACTCTTTCACAATGTGGCAGCATCAAAGTCACCGGGAGAATGTCTCCCTTCTGTTAAGATGGAGTCTTTTGTAATGAATAATGGAGTCTTATCTAATGTAAGGTAGCATGGAAGTGACTGTCCTATCATAGTCACAAGTTCCACGCATACTCAAGAGCAGTGATTGTATAGGGTGTGTACACCGTTGAGGGTGAAGGCGGGAGTCTTGGGGGCCATCTTAGAGATTTGCACACTAAAAAACCAAGGCCTCGAATTGGATATAATACTCTTAGGCACTAATTTTGTGTGTATGCAGTTTTTATGGGCGTTTTGTAAATGTATTTTGAAGTAAAGGTTTTTTTTACTTTAATTGGTGCAGAGCTGTGTTAAAAGTGACCACTCGTGCCCCCCATGTGCTCCAATCATAGGAGAATATGCTGGAGAGGTTTTGAGATTTGTTGGCGGCATTGGCCTGTTCTTCAGTTTTACAGAGGTATGTGCAAATAACAATATTTTTCCTCCTTTGTCACAGAGATTCCTGTTTTGTATGGCAAAGGGCCTTGATTCTTGTAATGTTATCAGTGAGCATTTTCATTGAGAACTAGCACTGTAAAAAGAGGAACCTTGGTTTAGAATCAGAAGATCTTACAAGTCTGTTAATAGCACCAACTTTAGGACCGGGCGAAATGCTTGATCTGTCTCCTCTTATGTAAAATTTAATGAACTAATGAGTGAGATTAGATTGAATTATCTCTCGGGTCTCTTCTATTTCTACAGTTGTATGATGAATTATAATTTTAATTTGGAAAAGGTAGGACATTCACATTGTTTAATATGTACGTTAATGTCTATAATACACAGACATACATATATAGAAAGATACACTTTGAAAAATTGCCTTCCTACACCATTTTTCATTCCCCTGTTCCTAGCCTTCTAAAACCTATGCATAATGTCTATATGTGTATAATGTATTGTGTATAATATGCAATTAATCTATAGTACAATATTTATGTATGTGTATTTATCATATATTTTATTCAAGTTTAGTTTCTTTTTTTCCTCATCGAGAATGAAATATGTACATTTGGCTGTCATTAACAGCATAGGAAAAAAAAGACCAAGATTAGTATTCTTTTTTTTTCTTTTTTTGAGATGGAGTCTTGCTCTGTCGTCCAGGCTGGAGTGCAGTGGCACGATCTTGGCTCACTGCAAGCTCCGCCTCCTGGGTTCACGCTGTTCTCCTGTCTCAGCCTCCTGAGTAGCTGGGACTACAGGCGCCTGCCACCACGCCCGGCTAATTTTTTATATTTTTAGTAGAGATGGGGTTTCACCATGTTAGCCAGGATGGTCTCGATCTCCTGACCTCGTGATCTGCCCACCTCGGCCTCCCAAAGTGCTGGGATTACAGGCATGAGCCACTGTGCCCGGCCTAATATTCATTTTTTATTTTTATTTATTTATTTTATTTATTTATTTTGAGACAGAGTCTTGCCCTGTCGCTTAGGCTGGAGTGTAGTGGTGCAATCTCGGATTACTACAAGCTCCACCTCTTGGGTTCAAGCGATTCTCCCACCTCAGCCTCCCGAGTAGCTGGGATTACAGGCATGCGCCACTACACCCAGCTAATTTTTGTATTTTTAGTAGAGACAGGGTTTCACCATGTCGGCCAGGCTGGTCTGGAATCCCTGGCCTCAAGTGATCTGCCGACCTCAACCTCACAAAGTGCTGGGGTTATAGGTGTGAGCCATTGCACCCGGCCCAGTATTCATTTTTTAAAAATTCCCTCTGACTTCCCTTTTTAGTCTGACCATTTTTTCATTTCACTTTTTCTCAGAAAAGAGCTATCTGACTTGTGAGTTGGTTGTGACATTAATTCTAGAAAAATGATATACAGCTTGACAAAAATTCTGTGCATTTCTTTTTTTGTTTAAAAACCGTAGATTTTTGTTATGAAAACTTAAAAATACAGATAGAGAAAAACTGGAGTAATTTCTCTCCACACATCAGCTAGAGTCAGCAGTTATCAGAATTTTGCCATGTGGCTTCTTTTTTATCTCTGGAATTTATTTTGAGAATTTAGTTCTTTTGAGCAGCCCAGTTTTCTTGTCATCAGATCACACTGCCTTCAGTTATGCTATTTTTTAAGTGGGAGTTCTTTAAAAATAGAACTCATGAGTCTTAGATTTCTAAAGTATTCTTTCATGGAATCCTGCTTTATATCTTACATACTATCTCCTTTGGAAATCTGGCTAGAGATTTTTATAACTTATGCAACCTGGTTTTTTGGGTAGTGATAGTGGTAGGCTCTCTCGCTTTTTAAGTTTATATTTTGCTCAATATTTTACAGAATCACAGATTCTCAGAATTTGAAGGGATGCAGTTACTTAGCTGACAACTTCTTCTCATAGGTGAAATAGAAAGATTTGATTTGAACTATTTATTATACCTTTAAACAAACCTAAACCATGAGAGAATCATTGATTTAGAATCTGAAAAAAGCTATGATGATTAATATATGTTCTTTGTAGTAACTTCAGAAAATACAAAAAATTATGAAGATGAAAAATTAGACGTAGCTGCTAAAATTACCTACTCAGAAACAATCACTTATATTTTGGCATATTTCCTTCTGCCTGTTCTATATTTAATAAAATGAGTACCAGCTTATTGCATATTCTACATATACTTTATTTTTCTACATACATTGTCATGTTATGAGCAATATATTTTGGTGACCTACTGCACACTGAGCATAGGTTCTAGAGACCGCAGAGTTGATGATGATGTCTAATCAAAGTTACCTTTGAAAAGTGCCCTCTTAATCATGAACACTTTTGTAAGCTTGAAGTTCAATCATTATCCAGTTTTGATCTTTTTGCATTTTGGATGTGGCCTTCCTTTCCATCCCTCTCTGAACAGTGGGGCAAGGAAGGGGAGAGATTTTCCCCTTTTGTCACGTACAGCCGAGTTGGAGGAATACAATTCTGGTAAAATGTGGCTCCAGATTATGAGTGTTTAGTTTGTTTGATTGCTTTCTTCCCATAAGGACTGTGATTTATACTCTCAGCATATATCCAGGGGTGATAGTCAAAATATTAATATCCTCAAAAATTCTGACCAGAAGCTCCCTGTGCTAAAAATTTCCAAGGTGGGGAGCTTTGGCAAATGATATTTGGGCAGGTTGAGGTGGGGGCGGGGGATCTCAAAGAAATAGTTGTTTTACTACGGATATGTAAGTATTTCTGTGTTGTAACAGCTAGTGTGGCTGAGAACAGCCAGTGACATGTCAGATTACGGAATAAAACCACAAAAGTGGGGTAGTTTATGGACTCCAGGTTTGAACATGGGCTCTACCACTAAGGACCTGTGTGATTATTCTATTTAACCTCTCGTTGCCTCAGTTTCCTCACTGGTAAAATGACAATATTGATAGTATCTATTTTGTGAAAGCTGTTGGGAGGATTATATGAATTTGTAGTTTGTAGAATGGTACCTTTCATAAAGAACTCTTTGTTATGTTTGTTAAATACATTTCTTTTCCCCCATTAGATGGATTCCAAAACAGATGACTTTCCACGTCTTCAAATCAGGCTTACCTTTCCTTGATTCAACCTGTAGACCTCAGTCCACCAGCCCACACGTTGTAGCTATAAACACTGCCAGTTATGAATCTTACAGTAATTTGTGGATTCTTATTGTGGTCAATGGAGAGAATCTGGGACTTAAACCTAATTCTCTAGAAGTAGTTTAAAAGGGCTAATGGTGGCTACAAAGTCACATAAACAAAATTTAGGTTAAAAGTTGGCACACGTGTAAAGTGGGAGATATAGTTTAAACTCATTCTATTAAAATTTTGTATCTTTTTTAGTCTAAAAAGTTAGAATTTTCATTTATTTAAAATAAACCAACTTTGAAATAGAAACAGAGCACACATTTCTTAATTTAAAAAACTATACTGGCTAACAATTTAGTGAACTTGGTGTGGGAAATGGCACAGTAACAGCTTAATCTCTTCTACCAAGAGAGGTAGGAATTATAACATTTTAAATTTCTGTGTTGGAAAATTTATTTATTTTAAGATTTTTGCTGTTGCTTAAATTTTACTGAACCTAGTTTATTCCTGAATTATCAAAATATGTGCTATTTTAGCTGTTTAGACTACTTTGACTTTGTATTAGTTTTCCATATTTCTGCTGTAACAAATTACCACACACATAGTTGCTTAAAACAACACAGACTTATTGTCTCACAGTTTTGGAGATCAAAAGTTTAAAATAAAGGTACCTTCTGGAGGGCAGGCTCACCAGCCCCCTCTTTACATCTTCAAAGCCAGGAAAGTTGCAGCTTCTCTTTCTATTTCTCTTTACTTCTGCCATCACAGTGTCTTCTCTCCATGTTTCTGACTCTGTCCTTCCTGCCTCCGTCATATATGTCCCCCTGTGATTATATCATTGAGCCCACCTGGGTAATAATCTCTTTATCTTGAGACCCTTAACCACACCCGCAAAGTCCCTGTTACTGTGTAAGGTAACATGTTTGCAGGTCGTAGGGGTTAGGACGTGGACATCCTTCAGGGCCAGTCATTCAGTTTACCACAGTGTGCGTTTTAATTTTTTCTCAGCGCTCGTCATTTGGTTTACTTCATTTCAAAAAGAAAAAAAATCTCTCCCCGTTGAACAAAAGATGCAAAGCGATTCAGAGGTTCCAAAGTTATTTTATTGATAAACTGAATAAATATACATAAATGTTACTTTCTTTTTCTTTATTTTATTTTTTTTTCCGCGTTCCAGATCCTGGGTGTTTGGCTGACCTACAGATACAGGAACCAGAAAGATCCCCGCGCGAATCCTAGTGCGTTCCTTTGATGAGAAAACAAGGAAGATTTCCTTTCGTATTGTGATCTTGTTCACTTTCTGTAATTTTCTGTTAAGCTTGATTTGCCAGTTTAAGGAAGGAAACACTATCTGGAAAATTACCTTATTGATAGTGGAATTATATATTTTTACTCTGTGTTTCTCTAAATTTTTTTCTTTTTCCGTCGCTGAAAAATATTTGAAACTTGTGGTCTCTGAAGCTCAGTGGCACCTAGAATTTACCGTATTCAGTGTCGGGCACTGTCCACTGTGGCCTTTCTTAGCATTTTTACCTACAGAAAAACTTTGTATGGCACCACTGTGTTGGTCATATGGTGAATCTAAATGTACATCTCACTGGTATAATTATATGTAGCACTGTGCTGTGTAGATAGTTCCTACTGGAAAAAGAGTTGAAGTTTATTAAAATCAGAAAGTATAAGATTCTATTATGTTAAGGGAAATCCAAATTCCCAATTTTTTTTTGTCTTTTTAGGAAAGATGTGTTGTGGTAAAATATGTTAGTATAAAAATGATAATTTACTTGTAGTCTTTTACAATTACACCAATGTCTTCTAGAAATAGTTATGTCTTAGGAAATTGTGGTTGAGTTTTTGACTTTTACAGGTAAGTGCGAAGGAGAAGTGGTTTCATGAAATGTTCTAATGTAGAGTAACATTTACCTTCAGCCTCCATCAGAATGGAACGAGTTTTGAGTAATCAGGAAGTATATCTGTATAATCTTGATATTGTTTTATAATAATTTGAAGTCTAAAAGACTGCATTTTTGAACAAGTTACTATTAATGTGTTGGCCCACGTAGCAAAAAGATATTTGATTATCTTAAAAATTGTTAAATACCGTTTTCATGAAATTTCTCAGTATTGTAACAGCAACTTATCAAACCTAAGCATATTTGAATGTGATCTCCCATAATTTGAAATTGAAATCGTATTGTGTGGCTTCATATATTCTGTTAAAAAATTAAAGGACAAAAACCTTTCTTTGTGTATGCATGTTTGAATTAAAAGAAAGTAATGGAAGAATTGGTGGATGAATTAAGTGAGGTGGAATTCTTTTCTTTCTGCTTTAGGTTCTCTCTGTTGGACTTAGAGCTGGGTATTGCTATTTTAGTGTATAATCAAGCTGTGGAAATAAATTTCCAGCATTAATGTCTATTGGTAGTCATCCTCAAATCCTTTCTTGAAATGTTTCAGTGGCTAATATTATCTCCATGGTGAGAAAAAGTTTTTCTAAAAAGAGAAGCCATTAATATTTATTTGGGAAAAATATGTAAGTTATTTCCCATTACAAAAAATTATTAATTTCTTGTTTTACATTCTAGGTAGCATGTGGTATTTTATTGTCTTACTAGGTTTTTAGACCGAGAGAGGGTAAGTGGTTGATCTGTAGAGTTTTGGAGCATTTTGTAGGTTTGTCACTTCCATGACTTTGCAACACTAGCTAATCTTCCAAGGAAACAGAATTGTGCCATTTTCACAATGTTATATGAGCTCTGGGGTAGCCCTAACAGTGTCCCCACTTATACCATAAGATAAGATAAGATTATAAGTGACACATGAAGGGAGATTTTATTATTATTTTTTATTATTATACTTTAAGTTCTGGGATACATATGCAGAATGTGCGGGTTGTTACACAGGTATACATGTGCTATGGGGGTTTGCTGCACCTATTAACCTGCCATTGGGGTGGGAGATTTTAAAATTCTGTCTTCCTTTAAGGCATTTGGCATTTTCCATGTTTGTTTTGTTACATTTTGAAATTCTTATAAGGCTCTGGACTCTCCTAATGTAATACTTTCCTTGGTACAAATGATTATATGTGGAAAGGCTATTCCATAGAGAATCAGCCCTTACCTTGGTTTGTGTGCTCTAATTGCAGTGCCCTTATTTGGGTCAACACAGTATGCTTCATGCTGAAGTTGAATGATGCATCCTGGAAATTCTAACAAAGGAAGGTTTCTTCTTCTGTTCAAATATAGATTGACTGATGTCAGCCTTCCTCAAGTGTGTTACTTAAAAAGCAAAGTGCAAAGAGAACAGCTGCAGGGTGAGAAGTCTAAACACATTTTTGAAAGTAGCCCGGTGCTGACAAAATGCATTTAATCATGCCCAAGGCTTCATGAAATTGAGTTCATTAAATAGGATTTTAAATCATTATGGCTAAGAAAAACATGTATATCTAAATATTAAATAAAATGTAAAGATATCTAAGATGTTAAGATTTTAGTAAAATAAGTTAATGAAAAAGACAGTCAGGGTCTGGGAAGTATGAATATTTAGGACTACTAAACTATGGGATTATAAGAGTGGGTAATGACAGTTAGCCACTCAAGAAATACACATTTTCAAGCACCAAGGTTGTCCCTATCAAATGAGTCTGGGCTTTCTGTTTTCTCAGGCAGATCTGAAGGTGACAGATTACCTAACACCTTCTGTGATGCTTCCTGTGATCTTTGTGTCTGGGTGCTTATTTAGTGGAAAAAACCTCTGAATAAGTCAGTCCTGAATCCCAGATGGCCCTGCTATGATCCTGCAAAGGTCATCCTGATCCCAGGATTAGAGAGGGCCACTGCCCACGTGCACAGAAATGCTGCCACAAACACGTAGTGTCAGAGGAGGATGGGTTTCAGATCAGAGTCTGTCCTTGAATTACAACAAAGGGCTGTAGGGCAAACAAAGACCCTAGATGTCCTTTCTTCCCAAACCTAGCATTTCTTTAAAAAGAAACTGTACTGCTTAAAAAAATCTCTTCTTCTCTATTTGCACATTCCATTTATAGGAATGTTTTTTGGCACATTTGCCCAGTCAGCCTTGATGTTAAGGGTTAAATTTTATATAAAGAATACAATACTAATACAAAGGAAAAAAGAGTTCAGCTATAATTTCTAAAATCTGAGCTTGTTGTAGCTTAAATGCATCTCAGATACTCTGTTATCTAAGCAACAATGTGTTTGGTGTGAAAACCAGTTTCGCATGTTCGACCCGAGTTACATGCTGCTGAATGGAACCTTTCATAGAAGGAAAGGAAACCAGACATGTGGCTTTTAGTTCTTCGTTTCCTTGAGCCGAAACCTCCTCCTACAATTTTTCTAAATATTTGTTTAACTCTGTTAAAGTTTATTCATGATTTTGCAAATATGCTAAATACGTGAAACTGTTTCAATTTTTAGCTGGTACTAAAAGAGTTAGAATCAAATTTTTCCATAGTATTTCATAGGAGAAAAACAGTTTTAGTCATTGTGATTGTACAGACATGACCATTCACATGTGAATTGTTTTATTAGAGATGACAATAAAGTTAAAAACCAGCTTTTCCAGGGTTCTGGATAAGTGAGGGGATTGGTGTAAAGTTTTGTTCTGTATTTGGTACGTTTGGGACTAAAATAATTTTTAGACCAGGCTTTCTATGCCACATGAAATTAGAATATGTGTTAGTGAATGTGTTCTAAATAAATTTAAGAGCGCAATCCACCCTTTCCCCAACACCTCCACTCCACGAGAAGAGGAGAGAAGGGAACAGGGCTTTTCATGTGGACGTGTTTCTTAAATGTCATAACTGAGCAATTGTAGTCATTGAAATACCTCTTGAAAATATGAGAAAGGGGAAAATCAAACTCTGCCATGTGGCAGGCCAATTCTCGTCACTCTCCTTAGGAAAACCAGCTTTTGGGCCGGGCGCGGTGGCTCACGCTTGTAATCCTAGCACTTTGGGAGGCTGAGGCGGGCGGATCACGAGGTCAGGAGATCGAGACCACGGTGAAACCCCGTCTCTACTAAAAATACAAAAAATTAGCTGGGCATGGTGGTGGGCGCCTGTAGTCCCAGCTACTCGGAGAGGCTGAGGCAGGAGAATGGCGTGAACCCGGGAGGCAGAGCTTGCAGTGAGCGGAGATTGCGCCACTGCACTCCAGCCTGGGTGAGAGCGCAAGACTCCATCTCAAAAAAAAAAAAAAAAAAAGGAAAACCAGCTTTTGGAATTCATTTTCACATGAGGATTTGAGGCCTGTGAGTTAAAATATATGTCAAAGAATGGACTTTGACATCACTTGGAGGGTGAAACCACTTTGCCTACTTTTAGGATCTTGCTTTTCATAGGTCATGGAGTCCTAACTTGACAAGTAGCCTTTTAATAGGTTAAGCTGACTTGACTTGGACTTTGAAGTCAAGGTCCTTGGACTGAAGGAAGTTCTATTCTTGCCTTAGAGCTTTTAATGATTTTTCTCCTGACTGGTATTCTTATCAGTGATTGCTAGTTAGAGGGTTCTCAGAAGACTACTTAGAATTACTGAATTCAAGAAAGAAAGAAAACAGAGTTAGATAGTCATAGAAGATCATTTGAAGAAGATTGTTGCTCTGAAATCGGTAAAAATGGTTTAATTAGGCATGTTGACTGTCTGTGTAAATGACATTTACAGATGATTTATGTTAGCTACATTTTTTAAACAGTTAATTCCTGTTTTTTTCTCCCTAAGCTGTTGGATCTCAGATAAAACTGAAATTTTTGTTACTGTGGTAAATACATATAGCATAAAAGCTATCATTTTAACCATTCATAAGCTTGTAGTTCAGTGGCAGTAAGTACATTCATATTGTTATGCAACCATCGCCACCATGCATTTCCATAACTTTTAATCTTCTGTACCCACTAAGCAATAACTCCTCATTCCCCTCTTCCCCTGGCAACTTCCACTCCACTTTCTATATGAAAACAATTGTGGGTACCCCATATAGGTGAAATTGTATAGTAGCTGTCCTTTTGTGACTGGCTTATTTACTGAGCATAATGCCCTCAAGGTTCATCCACGTTGTTACATATGCCAGAACTTTCTTCTTTTTTTTTTTTTCATTGAGATGGGGTCTTGCTATGTTGGACAGGCTGGTCTTGAACTCCCGGGCTCAAGCAGTTCTCCACCTCCACCTCCCAAAATGCTGGGATTTCAGGCATGAACCACTGCACCCAGCCATGAATTTTCTATAAGATTTGATAATATTTCATTGTATGTATATGTCACATTTTGTTTGTCCATTCATCCATTGATGGACACTTGAGTTGTTGTTTCCACCTTTTAGCTATTGTGGATAATGCTATGAGCGTGGGTGTATAAATATCTGTTCCCTGCTTTTAGTTCATAAGCATATACCCAAGAGTGGAATTACTGGGTTGGATGGTAGTTCTATATTTAATTTTTTAAGGGACCACCATATTGTTTTCCACAAAACAAAAATGGCTGCACCATTTTATATTCCCACTATGTTATGAACATTTTTATTTGGCTGTTTGAAATAGCACTCTTCAGTCTTCTAGTACTCTTCTACTTCTCTGTAGTCAGAGAAATAGTCAAGATATATTTTCACTTGAAATTTATTTAAATGCAAATGATAGATTGTGAGATGACAGAAGAGGGATTTGGTAGAAAGAACAGGCATTGCTAATGTTTCAATGAGTTTAGAACAACCATTTCTATGTTTGTATCTCCTGGTTTTTTTTTCGGAGACAGAACCTCTCTTTGTCACCCAGGGTGGAGTGCAGTGGTATGATCTCAGCTCACTGCAACCTCCACCTCCCTTGGTTTCTCATGCCTCAGCCTCCCGAGTAGCTGGGATTACAGGCATGGGCCACTGTGCCCGGCTAATTTTTTTGTATTTCAAGTAGAGTCTGGGTTTCTCCACGTTGGCCAGGCTGGTGTCGAACTTCTGGACTCAAGCGATACGCCTCCCAAAGTGCTGGGATTACAGGCATGAGCCACCACGACTGACCTCAATTCTGTTTTTAACCTTGTATGTACTCATTTCCTGTAGTTGCAATTATAGCATAGAAGGTCTTAAATTCTTTTTTACTTAGGCCTTTTCTGTTTTACCATTATGTTTATTATTTTTATAGTTGACAACATAGTGCATTTTGTCTTAATGTACGATGTAGCCATTATATTTTTGGGAAGTTGCTTTTCTTTGGTACATTTAAATAATGTTACCATTGGCATCTTGACAGAACTGTTTCTGTTGAATGATTTCCTTAGGATAACTTCTTAGTGGTAGAGGAGACTGATGAGACAAAGTCAATTAATGACTCATGCTTTGTGTTTCTTCAGTGCTTTTAAAAGGGGGACTTATTTTCCTTACAGCTGTAACATTTGATTTCCTAAATATTTATTTATATTTAAAAAGTATTTGTATGTGTTAAGATATTTTGCCATTCAATACATTTTAAGAAGTTAACCTTAATTCACGTCCGCCCAATGAAAAAATATTTTGCTATACTATAGGAGAAACTTGAATCACTTAGAAGTTGTCATTTAAAATATGTGTTTATGGAAGGGAAACCTCTTTTTCCTCTTGTTATCCCTCAGAGAGCTTTTTAAATGGAATGTTTTACCTTTTTCAGCACATGTAAGTTATCTACTTGTGAGAAGGGAGCTGATTAACCTGTGATATTTTTGCTGAAGATTTGTATGTCATTAAATCAGCAGCATATGCTCAACACCTACTAATGACAGTAGTCACTATGAGAGATAGAAAAGATTGAAAATATATCCCTGGAAAAATTTTTTTTTTTTTTTTTTTTTTTGAGACGGAGTCTCGCTCTGTCGCCCGGGCTGGAGTGCAGTGGCACGATCTTGGCTCACTGCAAGCTCCGCCTCCTGGGTTCACGCCATTCTCCTGCCTCAGCCTCTCCAAGTAGCTGGGACCCCGGTAATTTTTTTTTTTTTTTTTGTTTTTTAGTAGTGTGGTTTCACCTGGTCTCGTCTCTGAATTATCATCCCCCCGCCTCCAAATCATTAATAATGCCAAAAGATCTGTTCAAAAAAGGTTTTATCCAAAAAAGTTAATCAAGACAAGCAACAGATACTGCAAAGCATTATATACAGCACCATAGTCCAGGGGCCAAAGAAATCAGTAGGGGCTGGGCAATAGAGGAATTCCATATATTAATGAATGTGAGATTAAGTATAGAGTGAAGAAATTAACACACAATTCTAATTTCTGTTAGGCAGAATACTCCCCTACCCTGATGCCACAGCCTTTCACGTTTCCTAAACCCTAGTAACCTCTGATCTCCATCTGCCTCATCAAAACGTCACCACCCTTTGCTCTTCTTCCAATTAGTCACGTTGGCTGAATTTATTTCACTCTGGTACTTTAGGACCTTGACAGACAAATCGATTACAAGGCCAATTCCCAGGATTTCTTTAGGGTGTGTTCAGGGGTGCAGATGTTCTTTGGAATGACCTTTCTACTAAATTAGACTTCTGAAGGAGAAAGCTACCTGCCAGAGGCTTTCCCTGAGAGCATTAAGTTGGGCAAAATCTGACTAAACTTTAATTACTAAATGAAGGTGTGTACGTTAGAGTTCCTGGCCAGAGTTGACTCTAGGTAGTGATGTGATTTTCTTGGGATGTTTTTCTAAATATTCTTTTATGCTAAAGCACATGGCTTGATATAGTCATCTAGTGAGAACCTGTGGTGTGGTGAGATGATAACTTGGTCTCTGGTCTTCATCATTTGAACTAGTTTTGGTTTTGTCTTGTCCCTTCCTTGAGCATTTTGTGTGTGTTTAATCTTATTTGATAAACGAACCACTGTGAAAGACCAAGTTGGAGAAAACAGAACACCCCCAAAAGGATTTATTTTTTTTTAGAAAATCATGGCTCACTATGGTAGTATACAATATTGTTTTCACACATGTACACTTAAAACCAAATTTCTAAAACTTGTTTTTCTTAAAAAATAGTTGTTGTAACATTAAACCATAACCTAATCAGTGTGTTCACTATGCTTCCACACTAGCCAGTCTTCTCACACTTCTTCTGGTTTCAAGTCTCAAGGCCTGACATAGACAGAAGGGCTTGGAGATTTTTTTTCTTTACAATTCGGTCTTCAGCAACTTGAGAGCTTTCTTCATGTTGTCAAGCACTAATGGGGGATAAAAGCAGGAGAGTCAAGACACCATCATACGTTATATCGATATAATAAACCCCAAACTTGGATGCTTAATTCATTATTTAATGGGATGCTTTTTTTTTTTGAGACAAGGTCTCACTTTCACTCAGGCTGGCATGCAGTGGTGCAATCTCTGCTCAGTGCAACCTCTGCCTCCTGGGTTCAAGTGATTCTTCAGCCTTAGCCTCCTGAGTAGCTGAGATTAGAGGTGTGCTCTACCACGCCCAGCTAATTTTTGTATTTTTGGGAGAGATGGGGTTTTGGTATATTGGCCAGGCTGGTCTCGAACTCCTGAGCTCAAGTGATCCACACACCTCGGCCTCCCAAAGTGCTGGGAGTACAGGCGTGAGCCACTGTGCCCAGCCTGATAGGATGCTTTTTAATCATGAGGTGAATAGTTGGTAATCTTATTGTAATTTTAAAAAATTATATGAAATGGCTTTTGTGACAATCTAGTTTTCTAGTGTATTCATTCCTTCCCAGATCCTTCATCTCCAACCCTCACTTCCAAAAGAATCCTTTTATAAGCTCTATCAGCAGAAGATAATTTTGGCTCATTTAGAAGTAAATTTAAATCATGTTTAAAAGAAATGTCTATCAGTAGGTGTGTGCAGCTACTGTAAGTTGTTTTAGACGTAGGGGAAATATAAATAATAGCAAACGAAGTGCTTTATGCATATGAATTCTTTAATCCTCATACAAACACGATTAGAACTTTATATATACATAATGAAACAGGCAGAGAGAGGCTGAGTAGCTTGCTCAAAGTCACACAGCTAACAAGTAATGGAGCTACTGTTCCAGAGCCCAAACTCTGGGTCACTGTTTCTTCAACAGCAATTCATCAAAATGAGGTATGTGATCTACTAAAAATAAGATGCCCACTCGATAGGCATTGAACAGCTGCTTATTCACTCTTCCTACAAATCTTTATTAACTGCCTGTTCTACAAGGGATTGTGATATTACTTGTGTAGGACACCTGCCTTTTAAGAGCTTAGTCTTATTAAAATGTATGGTATTATCTCAAGAATGGCTGACACTACTTGGAATGTGCTTCCCCTGGTTCAGCACACACTGGAAACATTGCTAATGGACCATGATGATCTCTCCTGCTTCCTAGACACGGCCTCACTTCTCTTCCCAACATGACGTTCTAAGTCAGCACTGACCAACAGAAATTTCTGTGATGACGGAAATGTTCAGTGTCTGGGCATTGAGCACTTGGCATGTGGCCAGTGTGACTGAAGGAATGAATTTCTAACTTTAACTTAAGTAGCAACATGTGGCAAATGGTTAACATATTGGACAGTGCAGTTCTAGGCAGCCACTACTAATTGATCAGTGTTGGTTCCTAGGATAAAACCCACTTTTCTTCCCAGAGGACTAATCAGATGTCACAGCTAGCTACAGCCTTGCATTGAGGTACCTCATCTGCCTTAAGTCAGTCTCTCTCTCTCTCTCTCTGTCTCTTCCATTGATGGCAACCATAGGGAAGGTGATTTTCTTGGCAATCATTTGGATCATCTTTCAAACTGATCTTTAAATTGAACCTGAATTTAATTTTAAGCTGGACTGCACATTCTTTCACTTTTATTATTTAAAAAATTAAGACATGCAGATTATTATAATTATTACACTCAGTTCTGTGATAGAAGGAGTGTGTGCTAGTGTACCTAACAGAAAACCTGAAAATCAGGTAATGTGGTCATAGAATCCTCCTAGAGAAAAAGATACCTAATCTAAATAATTCAACTTCAATTGAGATTAAAAACAAACAAACCTGAGACGGAAAGAGAGTGTGATTTGCCTGGGGATGCCAGGCTAGTTAGGGTCAAACTGAGTCTGCGGTGTCCCTAAGCCTAGCTCTCTCTCACCTCACCATGCAGCCTCTAGTCCCATCACTACAGCAATAGAGGTGTTCAACTCTTGGGCAACATCCAAATTGAAGGTAACACTTACACAGAGCTGTATCTGCAGGTTCGTAAGCATAGAGACGATTTGAATATCTGCCAGTGATATCGGCTCTAACTGTCAGAGATGGGTCTGCAAAGATAAATGAAACAAAAGGGAATGGAATGGTTGGTTTTCAAATAACCTGTATTTATTGCCCCGGGGAGCTGAAGTTCATGTATTCATGTCCCGTGAAGGAATGGAGTGTGTCTGCACTCACAGGAGCTCTGATCCATCCACTCTACTACCCAGCCCCTGGCAGTTAGTAGCAAATGCAGGGCTGGAAACATCAACAGCTGTGCAGTGCTATTTGTGGAAAAGGTTATGAATCCTTCTGTCCTATCTACAGCAACCTGAAAACAGAATAATATATATTTAGGGGTGACATGGTGTTTAGTTTTTTGGTGAAAACATTAACATTCTCTACTGCAAAATTATTTTAAATTCATGAAATGATTTACATGTTTCTAGATCATTGGAAACCCACATCCAATGCTAGTTTTCAAAACGAGTTTTTTTTTTAATTAATAGAGGAATGCAAGTCCTTAAGAACAGCAAAGTTCAAATAAGCATATATTACCTTCACTATATTTTACTTTATTGTTAATTAACTGCATTTTTAAAAGTAGAGATTGGTCTTCTCTTATGTATACTTATATCCCTCTAAATTTAAATCCATCTTGCCATGTTTTATATTTAACTTGAAGTGATCTAATTAATGAGAAAAAGGGGTATTTTAAAATTAAGGTGCATCCAAAAGGGAAGCGTGAGGATACAGAGAGATCTGGAAACCTTGCCTTGAGAGACGTAATCAAAAGAACCTAGGACACGTGCCCTGAAAACGAGACAAGGAGGACATGTGAGAACCATCTGCATGTTTGCAAAGTCTGTCGCTGGTACTGGAGTGGGCAATCTGTCATTTCAGAATGTTGGACTAAGGCCAGACACATAAATTACAAGAAGCAGATGTACATTTATTCGCCAGATTTAAGACCAACTATACTTCTGTTTGGTGCAGAGGATACAAAGACACGGTCTAATCTTTGTAAGAAATTAACCTAAGAAGGGCCTTTTAAATACCCAACTAGCAGCTCACCTGGCTGCACATTGGAATCACCTGGAGAGCTGTAAGCACTATGGATGCCTGCGTCCCACCCCCAGAGATTCTGATTTAATTGGTTTGAGGTGTGGCCTGGGCAACTTGAGCTTTAAAATCCTCCAGGTGATTCAAACATGTAGTCAGGGTGGCTGCTACGGAGCTAGAAGAGCAAGCTGCCTTGGAGCTGGTTCTTAGGACTGAAGGAATTGAATGTGGGTTAAAATGCTCTTCCACAGGGATGCCGTAAAAAGAATTCCTGTACAAGGTATGACTAGGCAATCTAAATTCCCTTTCAATGTTAAGATTCCAAATGTTCTAAATTCTGACAAAACTAAACCTATAAAATTAGTGCTTTACTTCAGCCTTCCTCCTTTTTTTCTATCTCTTGTTTTTCTTTTCCCTGCTTTGTACATTCAATGTAAACTTTACTGAATTACACAGGTGAATCATACGATTAGCATGAATTCTTGTGATGGATTTCATTATGGATTGTCCTTAAATCAGTATGACTTTGAACAAAGCCAAACTCAGTACATTCATTCAATAATTCGACACATATTGATGGAGAGCCTACTGCAGGGTCCTGTTGGGAATATCATGGTGAGCAGAAATAGGTACAGTCCCTGCCACAGGGGCTTATAGTCCAATGTGGGAAATATTTATTACATCACCACCCCCAAAATGCAAAATTATACCTGAGGAAAGTATGACTAAAAAGAGAGACATGGTACCACAAGAGCACATAGTAGGGATTTGACTGGGTCAATGAATGATGATGATTGGGGAGTTAATGATGTGAAAGTGGGGGACAGAGAAGGAAGTGGGAAAAGCACATGAAAAGTACCAGTGGCAGGAAGGAGCATGTGGCTCCTTTCATTTCTTTTTCCCACCTCATATTCCTTTTTTTTTTTTTTATTTTTTGTTTGAGACAGAGTCTCACTCTGTTGCCCAGGCTGGAGTGCAGTGGTGCCATCTTGGCTCACTGCAACCTCCGCCTCTCGGGTTCAAGCAATTCTTGTGCCTCAGCCTCCCAGGTAGCTGGGATTACAGGCTCCTGCAACCATGCCTGGCCAATTTTTTTGTATTTTTAGTAGACATGGGGTTTCACCATGTTGACCAGGCTGGCTTGGAACTCCTGACCTCAAGTGATCTGCCGGCCTTGGCCTCCCAAAGTGCTAGGATTACAGGCGTGAGCCACCCAGCCTTATTCCTAACTTTCTTAAAAATAATGATTAAAAACGTCAGAAAAACCTAACAAAGTGAAAATTTGCTAGATTAAAAAATGAATATTTGCAGGCCTCTTGTATTCAGGAAATTTATCAATATGTTTAAATAGTGAATAGGGTGCTTTGTTCTCAGAAGTATTATAGCAGAAGATGAAAAGTTAACAATTAGCACGTGAGAAAAAGTGTTGTGCGGAAATAGGTAAAAGCTCACATTTTCTAAAGAAAATATGTTGCGGAACTTAAAGGAATGTCATACTCTTTGCTAGAGCTTAGTGATGACATTGGCCATGGCAAAGTGGCAAGGGACAGTGGGGAGGAGAGAAGGAAGATGGCAGCACTAGTATGAGTTTCCGAGTTCTCTCACTGTCACTTCCACTTACCAACAAACATAATCCTGGGGACATACTGGCCATCAGGAGAAAGGTGTTTGTCAGTTGTTTCATACTAAGAAAAAGAAAAGCATCTTTTAGTTTACTTTTACTTTTCAGTCATTTTCAAACTTGTTAATACAAGAATCTGTCCATTTCTGGCCAGGCATCTTAAGATATCATAAGGCACCTCTCTTCCACAAAGAGTTTATTATATAGATGAGGAGACAGGTTACAAGCATGAAATAATAAATAAGATAGAGCAGAACATGAGATAAAGTGCTGAGTGGATGTGATAAAGAGCAAAAAGATTAAGGGAGAATTTGGAAGGAGTTACTGTGTTTGGGGAAGACATCTTGGATGAAATAAGATCTAATCTTTGTAAGAAAATAACCTAAGAAGGGCCTTTTAAATACCCAACCAGCAGCTCACCTGGCTGCACATTGGAATCACCTGGAGAGCTGTAAGCAGTATGGATGCCTGCGTCCCACCCCCAGAGATTCTGATTTAATTGGTTTGAGGTGTGGCCTGGGCAACTTGAGCGTTAAAATCCTCCAGGTGATTCAAACATGTAGTCAAGGTGGCTGCTACGGAGCTAGAAGAGCAAGCTGCCTTGGAGCTGGTTCTTAGGACTGAAGGAATTGAATGTGGGTTAAAATGCCCTTCCGCAGGGATGCTGTAAAAAGAATTCCTGTACAAGGTATGACCAGACAATCTATAAATTCCCTTTTAAGGAAAAAAGCTATTAAGGAAAAAAGCACTTGTCATTTCTGGAGAAATTACAGAGACAAATATGGGATTTTCTTGAGTATTCATTTATCCATTTATCAATTTTTATTTAGAACTGTATTTAGCAAGGCACAGTGCTTATCTTTAATGAAGGCACACTCTATTGAGAGATACAGGTAGGAAAATGAATATTGAGGATTCAGTGGGTGAAATGTTATGGTGTAGCATATGCGGGTTTGGTGATTGCCTTGAGCAAGACATTTAGCCCAGAATGCAGATTCCACCCGACTAGGACTTTCTGAAGTGGATAAGGAGGAATCTTTCAAAATGAACAGGAGTCAGTTACGTGGAAAAGATACTTCATGCAGGGGGAAGAGTGTGGAGAGGACAGGCGGAGCATTTTTTCCTATGGCCAAGTGCTGGGGAAGGACTGAGTTGGGATGCACGAGGGCAGTGGCGAGAGAAGGTGCTAGAGCTGCTTCAGGGGCCAGCTTAGGAATGACTTTGCACACCATGCCGTAGTGTTTTCCTTTGTTCAGAAATAGTTAAGAACCACTGGAGGGATGTTAGAAGAGGCACTGTGACCCCAGTTTGGTCTGTAAAGCAACTACTCTGACAGCCATGTGGGATTAGACAGAGTTTATCTTGTAGACCGGGGGCCATTTAGCAGTATTACAGTAAGCTAGGGAAAGTGAAAGAGGCTTACTAAAATAGTGGTCCTGAGTTTATGGAGAAGTGACTAATAGCAGGAATACTTGGAATTTAGAAGCACAGGGCTTATTGAATGCTGTAGGTGAGTAGGAGAGTCCAATCTAGCACGGTACCACTTTCAATAAAATAGGAAATAGAGAAAGAAGAGCTATTGGAAAAGCGCAAACCAAGATGTTAATGTGCAGTGAGGAACATACTGAGTTTAAGCTGATTATAAGATATCTGGAATATGGTTGGATAGACAAGTTGGAAGTTGTTTCATGTTTGGGTAAGATGTAGGAATTATTAGTGTGTCGGAATTGATTAAAGGCAGTTGTAGATGAAGTTGTTCACTGAATACAAAATATGGAAAGAGAAAAGGGTCAAGTAGAGATTCATCACGTCACTCACATTAAGGAGTAGGAAGAAGAAGAGGAGCCCATGGAAGAGAGGCAAGGAAGAACTACTGGTGCAAAGTGGTCTTTAAGGAAGCCAACCTGTGAAGAGGAAGGGCAGGGGGGCTCAAAAGAACATATGCTTAGGTAGAGTCATTTTTTTGTTGGCTTGCTTTTAGAAGGAAAATGAAATATTTGTATACAGTAAAAAGAACTCGCTGAGACAGAAAGCTTGAGCACCATGAGGGGTGGTGATAGTGAAGTAAGGTGGGAATGCATGAAGCTAAAGCACAAGAGGCATGATTAGAGTTGGAAAGCCAGAGAGCTGTCTCTTCCCGAGAGATGACCAGAATTAAGAATGGGTGTAGAGAAGCCAGGACTATAGAGGGATGGGCACAGCAAGTAACAAAAACCTTCCAGCAACAGAAAAAATTCTAACTACGAGAGAGAATTTTTCAGGCAAACTAAGATGATTAATTACTAAATAAAGACAGACATGCCAAATGGATTATTAATAAAATGAAATATCTTTTTTTTCTCTCCAATCTATGAGACGGGATATTTGGAAGCAATCTCAGTTAATGCGGTATAACTAAGATGTATAGGAAAAATGAATCATCCATTTTAAGTAATGAGCCATAGAGAAATGTTAGTAATGATGAAAAGGAAACTTACAACCAGGTTGAGGAGGACAAACTGCTCTGCCAATTTCTGGATTTCTTTATTTTCAGCAAACACTTTCTTTAAAGCTATAATATAAAGAAAAATCATTAAGCATCCATCTTAGCATTGGTTAAAAAGCTTTGTTCTATTTTAAGTTAAATTGCATTTTATTTGTTTATTGAATTGCATTTTAAATACAATATTCTACTTTGGCCTTTTAGCAAATGATTAGTGAAGTAATATCTATGGCATTGACTACTTCTGCTTTCTATTCACTCATTCATCCATTCATTCATCAATTCATTTTTTCTCCAGCTCATATTTATTGAATGGCTGCCATGTGTTAAGCACTGTGTTATGCACTAGGGATAGTGCAGTGGAAAAAAAAAAAAAAAAGCATATGTTTTTTTTCATAGAGCTCAAATACTTGTGTGGGAGACAAACCATAAACAAAGAAATAAGTAGATGATAATTTCAGGTAGAGAGATGTACTTTGAAGAAAAATAAAGCAAAGCAAAGGGCTTAAAAACTGTGAGTGGTCAGGGCAGATCTTCCTGAGGAGCTAACGTTGAAGTGAGGGAGTGGTCCATTTTGGGGTATGCCACTGTGGGCAGGGGGAACTGCAAAAGCAATAGCTGTGAGGTGGGAATGAGCTCAGATGTGGGAGGAACAGCACGAAGGCCAGGCTGGAGAGAGTGAAGAAAGCAAGAGGAGAGTGGTAGGAAGGGAGAGATAGCCATTGATTGGCCTGATCATGTCAGCCTCATAGGTTGTGATCAGGAATTTGGATTTAATTCTGTGATAAGAAGCCACTTGAGCACGTGAGTGATAGGATCTGATTTATGTCTACCAGCCTCACTCTGGTTTCTGTGTGGACTGGCTGTAGGGTGGCCAGTTAGGTGACTGTTGTGGCAGTCTAGACAAGATCTGATCTGGGGTTGGACCAGGGCAGTAGCATGGAGGCAATAGGAGGTGGTTGGATTTGGGCCCAGTGCAAAATGAAAGGGTAGAGCCCCTTGTTGAAGAATTACTAAGACTTTTAAGACAATGATAGCCAAGTTTAAACCAAGTGTGGGAACCTTCTAAGCTTGGGGCCCTGTGAGATGGCACAGGCTTCATGCCCGTGACGCTGGTGCTGGTTTAAGTATATATTTTGAAGATAAAGCCAGTATTTGCTGGTATATTGAATGTGGACCATAAGAGAAATCAAGAAGTTGAAGATGAATCCTAAAACTAGTTTTTCAAAATATGTACCAATGGTTATCACAAAATGTGGAGATATTTGAAGTCACTTTTAAATGTTTTTACTATATAAAATATTCTTTTTTTAATGCAACTGTGGTTCTAAAGATACAAACATGAGTGATCTGAACCCTGGCCCTAAGGCTAAAAGCCTATAAAGGAAATCATATTTAGAAGAATAAATTACCTTGACTGTGTGGGCACTCATCCAAGTGATGAATAATCATCAAGGGTTTGTTGCTTTAAAAGACAGAGAGATTAGACAAGTTTTAATGAGTAAGATTTCACATATATTTAGATGTCACTAGGTGGTGCTCTTGAGAGCTTTGAGGGAGCTCTCAGTAATCCTAATCTTTACCTTGTCTTGGATTTATATAGAGCTTCTTCATATGTCTGAGTCCAGATGAGTTGGTCACCCCAACCTAGAATGAAATGAATCAGTATATTTGAAGCTTGTATAAATTCAGACCCAAAGCTGTTGAAAAGCAGTGGTAAAGACTGGGTTAATAGACCCGATACTAAAGATGAAGAAAAACCCCTGGAGAAAGCAGAAATAATTATAAACAATGATAAATCTAGAAGGAACACAACCAAAAATAACCTGGCACCAGGTTAGAACCAGGTTTAAGCACCAAGACAGAGGAAATCTTTTCCAATTAAGTAGCAGTTGGAAGCCAACAAGAAGCTGACTCCTACCTCTGGAGAGGGTCTGGGGCAGTTTGGGTCGAGAGTCCTTTGTGTCCTTTTTAGCTCCAGGTTTGACTGTGGTATCTCTGGCCAGAGTGTAGGAGAGGGCCACAAGGAGTAAGAATGCTGACACTGAAATTTTCTCCATGGCAACTCTAGTATGGAAAACCAACCAAAATCAGTAAACAAAATTGAACTAGCAGTCTTCAGGGGCTGCAGGTTGCCCCACAACAGTGGAATATACCAGAAACTGAGGCTCTGCTGAGACTGGACATATGAGATTGGTGTAAACAGCTCTGTTCCATGGGATTTTCCTAAGAATACAGGTGGTCTTTGACTTACAATTGAGTAATGTTCCAATAAACCCATTGTAAACTGAAAATATTGTAAGTCAAAATGCATCCAGAGTAGTCTCTCCTTTCCCAGGGTTTTACTCTCTGCGGTTTCAGCTATCCACGGTCAACTGCATCCAAAATAGGTGAGCACAGTGCAATAAGATATTTTGAGAGAGAGACCAAATTCACCTAACTTTTATTATAAGATACAGTTGTAATTGTTCTGTTTTATTATTAGCTCTTGTTAATCTCTTATTGTGCTTAATTTATAATTTCAAGTTTATCATAGATATGTACGCATAGGAAAAAACATAGCATATGTAGTGTTTGGTACTAATCTGCGGTTTCAGGCATCCACTGAGGGTCATGGACCATAACCCCCACAGATAATGGGGGAACTACTGTAATACACCTAACCTACTGAACACCACAGCTGAACCTACCTTAAATGTGCTCAGAACACTCACATTAGCCTACAGTTGGGAAAAGCCATCCAACACAAAGCCCATTTTATAGTAAAGTGTTGAATATCTCAAGTAATTTTTATGAATACTGTATTGGAAGTAAAAACCAGAATGGTTATATGGATACTTGAAATACAGTTTCTACTGAATGTGTATTGCTTTTGCACCATCATAAAGTCAAAAAATTAAGCAAACTTCTGTAAGCTGGGACTGTTTGTATATAGTATGGATAGCTGTCTGTTGATCCACATAGATACAGACAAAAAGATACAGATCTCTACAGATATAGAGTTATTTATATAGATATATCTATATAGAAATAGATAGAGATATATTTTAAGAAAATAGATGTACATACTCTAGTAGCTAAGGAAATTTACATTTACTTTTTTTAGAGAAAAGGTCTCACTGTGTTGTCCAGGCTGGAGTACAGTGGCACAATCTTGGCTTACTGCAACCTCCACCTCCTGGGTTCAAGTGATCCTCCCTCCTCAGCCTCCCAAGGAGCTGGGGCTACAGGCATGTGCCAGCATACTTGGCTGTGTTTTTGTATTTTTTAATAGAGATGGAGTTTTGTCATGCTGCCCAGGCTGGTCTCAAACTCCTGACCTCAAGTGATCCTCCTGCCTTGGCCTCCCAAAGTGCTGGGATTACAGGAGTGAGCCACCACGCCTAGCCGATATCTTAGTTAAATTACTTTTTCTTTCTGGTATTCCACAGTTGATTCCCAGGAAAAGCTAAAGCCTATGAACAGGAAAGTAAATGGCAAGATAAGTTTTGTGAGTGAGGAGGGAGGGAGGGAGCAAAGTGAGTTGCTCTAGCAAGTCACTAAGGTTGTCCACTGGGCCGTAACATGGAAGGCTGGAGATTTGGGATTCTGATAAAACCAAACACTAAAAGTGCTAAAAAGGAAATATGAAACCACAGCACCTAACTCTAGTAATGGTGAATGGTTTTGAATGAAGTCAAACTCTGCAAGGAATTACTATTGTTAAGCAGGAAGTTTTTCATAATCTAATATCTCGAGTGGAAACCTTTGCTAAGCATTAGCTGATTTTTTTTTTTAAAGTGTTGCTAAGTTACCAGATTGAAATGACGTTTTGTATTTAACTGACCAATTATTAACTAATTCATAGAATGTAAGCACAAAATGTCTTACTCAGAAAAGATGTTAAGCAAAAATCAGGGATATACTTTGTTCATTTTCTATACCTATAAAGATGTGGAAATGCCAATAACTTTTGTCTTCTAGAGTTTTGCAAAAACAACCTAAGTGTACACTGTAAGTCAACAATTCTCAGACCTCTTTGTATAAAGCCTTCTTTTTAATGTTAAAAATACAAGAACTTTTACATGAGAGTAATTATACTTTTGGAATACTGGTTGGTTCAGAAACATATGGCAAATAATTTCTTTGAATCTATCAACAAACATTTGATTTTGTCTTTTATTTATAACAGCATCTATGTATATTCTAAAAAATAGTAAATTGATGGTAAAGCATTTTTATTTACTTAGCCCATTTACAGTTCTTGTTTTACAAGTAGCTATTAGGACCTTGCAATATCTCCAAAGATCACAGGTTGGAACTGTTGATATATTGCTTGTGTTTTATGGCAGGATGACTCAAGAAAGGCTAATATAACTCCTGCTGTACAAACATCCTGCTCTGGGGTGACTTTCTGAGATTCACTCCACTGAGTTTTTGTAATATGAATAGATTCTGCTCTGCAAATTTCCTGCATAAACCACCTCAAAACACAATTCCAACCATGGAAAATATTGATAATTTAGAGACACACAGACACACACACATAGGTACACACACACACACACACACACACACTATGTGAAACCAGCACTTTTTACTCGTCACCGTATCCCTGTCTTCTTGCCTTTAGCAAAGAATGAACTTGCAAGACATTTTAGTGTCCCTGTTTGTAAATGCTTCAGGAAAGCAACCAGCGGTCTCCTCTAACAGCCTATCCCATGAATTTAAAGATTGCAGAGGCAACAAGAATGTCTTTGCACCAAAAAGAGAAAGAAAACTGTTTTCTGATTTGCAATAATATATTCCAAGCAGGCAATCCGAGCTGAGGTGTCGTAGTGGAGAAGCCTATGGGGCTTTGCTTTAGCCCGTGGGAAAGAAAACTTTAGATGGTGACTGAGATGAAAATCCCTGGACCCTGTCCCAGGCTTGAAAAATCCTAGGATTCACCAACTCGTGGAAATTTTGTTTCCCAAAGGAGAAAGCATTTCTCTGAACTAACTCGGGAACGTCACACTGTGCCAGCTCTAGCCAAAGAAAGGCCCCAGTAAGCCTTTGGTGGAAATTCCTTGATTTCCCTTCCGAATCCTACTTCATTGCCCTTGGAAACTTGCAGTTCTCTGTTGCTTGATTGCCTACAACTTTATATAGCAATCAGAGGCCAGAATTCGCTCCAGCAAGTACTCTTCTAAAGCTGCTGTCAGGAGCCTTACCTGGATTTCCTCACCCACCTGCCTTGTGTGAGCCGGCGGCCAGGATGCAGTCCAAGCTTCTGAGTGTGCCAGCACAGCTGAGTCTCTATTTATGCACCAGGGCACACCTCAATCCCACCCACTAGTGCTGCATTTACTTGTTGCTAACTCAGAAACAAACCTTCCTTTCCCCAAGTCATTATCTTCCCTGGGTTAAAAAGTTCCTTGTTTTTAAAAATAACATTGCAAAAGTATGCTTTTCAGTATGCATGTTTTTAACTATTTGTGAAGTGTATTGTTAAGAGGTTTTGAAACAATGGGCAGAGTGCCAAATCCAGGTAGACTTTGAAGACATTTGATTTGCCTGAAGGCTGATTTGTCTTTACGTGATTGGACAGAGTTTGTAGTTTGTAGATTTTTTTTTTCTGCCCCATGGGCAGATTGCCTTTATTTACTTGAAAACACACAAGAGATGATTCACAATTCTGATCCTCACAGTCATATAACCTGCCATACTCCATTATGATAAAAATTATTTTCTACAATTTCCCTACTCCTGTCAAAAAAATGTACCCTAATTTCTACAGGTATGAAAAAAATACAAATCAAGTAACCCATAAAATTTTTCAAAACTGAGGAAGTATTGGCCAAAAAAACCCCCCAAAAAACAAAAAACAGCCTAATATCATGAGCTTGTAATAACTGGCCTTGCCATTGAATGTATGCGGCAACTTCCCTCCACAGAGTTCAAAGGTATTTCGCAGATAATCTCTTATTTAAAGGCAAACTTTCCTGCTACTCAAGCAGGAAGCCATTTACTCCATTTTCTCAGACTTAAAAACTAAGGTCTGCAACTAAGTTTTTTTTCCCACTCAAGATTATTTAATTACTCCCTGAAGATTTTAAAACTGGAATTTAAATTTCTGTCAGAAAATTTTAATCCTGTATTTTGTTCATGAAGTTATGTGCAGTCTTTAAAAGCTCAGAATGAAGAAAATTTTAACAACAGAAAGTTAACGAATGGGATGCAAGCCTTATATAAATGACTTTTTCAAATGAGTTAAGGTCATAATATTTCAAAAACATTTGCAAGTATGTATATTTTTACAATAAATCCTTGAATTCTGTGGGCAAAATCGTGATTCTCCAAATACTGAATATCCTTTCAATTCTAAATGAATTTACAGAAATAATTTCTTCGGGAGTTTGAAAACGATGATTTGAGCAAAATTCTTAAAACTAGCAGGCCCTTATATAGACCCTTGGAATATTCAATTCCAGTCTTTCATTTTACAGATGAATAAATGAAGATTGCAAAAAATTCATAACTTTTTGAAGGTCTCACAACCAGTTTAGGGCAGAGGTGGGACCAAAGTCCTTCAGTCCCTTATCCACTGAAAGTAACAGGTGGATGGGATTTGGAGTCACGAGATTCCCATCTGAATCCTGCATCCTGGTGCGTGCTCATAGGATGATTTGAGATCTCATTTAACATCCCCAAAACTTCAGTTTCTCCATCTATAATATGGGGATAATAGTAACATATGGGACCGTTTTGAATATTAAATGACTTTTCCCTGTATTGCCACATGGTTTTTCGCTCTGTACCTGTCTGTGTCATTTTTTCCTTTTCTTATAAGGACAGCAGTCATACTGTATTTGGGTCCTGCCTAATGACCTACTTTAACTTAATTACCTCTTTAAAGACCCTATTCTGAAGTACTGGGGATTAAGACTTCAACATATGAATTTTTTGGGGGACACAATTCAGCCCATAACATTTGATAAAAATAGCTAATGCATGCTGGCTTAATACCTAGGTGTTGGGTTGATCTGTGCAGCAAACCACCATGGCACACGTTTACTGATGTAACAAACCTGCACATCCTACACACGTACTCCGGAACTTAAAAAAAAGTCTCTGATTTGTTATAGTTAATTATAATGATATAATTATTCTATACTCATGTGCCTAATCTCATGTCAGGAAAAACCCAGAGTTTGTCATAGTGGCTGAGGGATGGCAAGGAGGAGGTAATTATTAGAACATATCCTACACATGCTATTGTGGCTGTGGAATCTTTGGCATATCTGTCTTGGTGTGAGGTAACTAGGGTTCTGTAGATGGTACATATAGTATGCTTTGAGACAAGCAAAGGAGGGGTTTTTGTTTTATGCTATTAAACTTCATCACTTTTAACAGTGATGCCATGTGATCAGTCCTTCAGGTTTGCCTGATACTGTAAAAATATGTTGTTATCAGGTAGATATTTTGGATAATACCTGAGTAGGACTTCCTGAAGTAGGATTTGATAATTCGATATACCGGTCTAACATTATAGTAAGTAAAACTAAGCTTGGTACCAGGGACCCTAACAATGGTTGTAATTAAGTGGATATTATACCTTTGTGTTTTAAATGTTTATGTCATTATAATTTTAGAGGCATTTGTTCAAGCATATTTTATTTTTTTAAATTCAACTTTTAAATTTAGGGGGTACATGTGCAGGTTTGTTACGTGGGTATATTGCGTGATGCTAAGGTTTGGGGTATGATTGATCCCACCACCCAGGTAGTTAGCATAGCACCCAATAGGTAGTTTTTCAGTCCTTTCTCCCTTCTTTCTCTCTACCGTTTTGGGGTCCCCAGTGTCTACGGTTCCCATCTTTGTGCCCATGTGTACCTAATGTTTAGCTACTACTAAGTGAGAACATGTGGTATTTGGTTTTCTATTTCTGCATTAATTTGATTAGGATAATGACCTCCAGCTGCATCCATATTCAAGCATATTTTAAAGTGGATTATATCCTATTTTTGAGTTAAAACAGGAGACTTATAACTGGCAATTATTGTTAATCTAGTATGCATGAGTAGCTGACTCTCGTGTTTCATTTACTCATTCACTTATTTTCTTCACCAAGTATTCATCAACTCTGTTTATGTAGCAAATATTGTGCCAGGCATTAAAAATATGAAAATGAAAAAATAATGGTCAGTTATTGAGGTAGCCAGACACATACATAGATAATTGCAATTCGGACTGATGGGCCATGCTATGGGGAAAACATGTAGCAGTTTACAACACTCTTTCTACTCTAAGGTTACTTACGATCTGATTGAAGAATTGAGATGGAACAACACTAAAAATTAGCCATTCACATGAGAATGGTATGCAACAAGAAACAAGTAAGTGTGATAGACATCAGGTGTGATTATTTTTCAGAGAGTAGAGATTGCTACCTACTAGAGTGCTCAACTTGATGGCAGAAAGCAAGATTTCCAAATGCAGACAGGGATATAGAATTTGCAAAATATATTTGTGGGATATTTAAGGACAAGCCTAGCTGAAGTGAGAGCCATCTAGGTAGCTCATAGACAAGGATTGGAGAGGTGTTTTGGGGCTATTTGCCTGGGCCTTTAATGCCATTCTGAATTTAGACTTTACCCTCAAGAGGAAGAATGTGAGGGTTAAGAGGGCAAGCTGTAGATTCAGATAGGTTCGAGTTTGAATCAAGTTTCCTGACTATTACATACTTTACTAATCCAGGCAACTTACTTAACTTCTCTGTGCTTTAGTCATCTTACTTGTAGGTCTTCCTATCCCCACTTTTTTACTATATAGGATCTGCGGAAGATTACATAAGAAAATACATACAAAGTGCTTAGAATGGTACCTAGCACATAGTAAGCACTCAAAAGTATTAGTTATTAATACAGAATGTATTACTTCTCTGTATTATGATCATTTAGGTCTCAGTCTATGACAGCAGAATCTTTGTTGGATTACCCTTTGATTATAGCCTATCACAATGCTTAAACTTTTAACACATATTCATTGGAAAAATTAATTTGTCATTATAACAATCTCACCAGACTTCATTATTTTCTTTTTAAAAAGTAAAAAGGCTCAGTTGAGTGGACATAATTAGCCTAAAGCCACAAAGTTGACGAACAGAGAGAAGATCTAAAATTTTCCATAGCTGGTGATAATTAATCCAGTATTTCTTTTAGTCCATCAGGCTGCCTTCTGATGTCAGGAAATAATGAGATAAGCCTGTAGATGCATATAATTCCACATTACTGAATTATTATGAGCCTTATGCAGAGGGAAGTACAAATGACTTGTTGTACTCAAAGGGTTTGCCTCAAAGAAGACTTGTCAAAAACATATCTAACTGCTGACCAAGTAGCTGAATAAATTCTCCCTAAACTCTAGCTTAGAGAAATAGATACATAGAAATTTGTGTTTTGACAGAGGAAAACTTGGTTACCATTTGAATTTATTTTAATTTCTGAATTGGGCTTTTGTGCACAGAAATAATGGTTTATAGTTTCTGGAGTTTTAATTGATATTCAGTAATGAAATTGTTAAAAATAGTTTAAACTGTACTTATATATCTAATTCTCTTAAGCTTTCTAAATGCCCAACAGGGCAGATTTGCAAACATAATTAGCAAAACTTTTCTAAGCATTTTAGCAATGCTTATAAATATTATAAATAAAAATTACTGAATAATCAAGTTCTATTAGTTATTTTAATCTTGCTTCACAAATAATTATTTTGTACTTTTAAAATTAAAATCCAAATTCTAAGCACAAGACTCATATTTGCGTTGTTAAAATATAAGCTTCTTTTATATCTTACAAACACTGAAATGACAAACACATAAAGTTTATTGTAATATTTTCAAAACTTAAACATAACATAAAAGTCTTAATACTATAGAGTATTGAGGGTTAGGTTTGAGTAAGCTTACCAGCTTTACTCTTCTTTGTATTCTTTCCTGAGACTAGTGATGGAGGAGCAGATTTACTGCTTGGGTGGACGAAGGTTCCTGGGTCTAAAGTTTGGGACCATGATATGTGTCAAAGGCTGAGAACCAGTCACTGATACGTTAAACTTAATGTCATACAATTAGATGTGTTTCTTGCAGGAAAGTATAGAGCAAAAGGCCCAGCATACAACTTTGGTAATAATTGTCCATTTAGGAGTGAGGAAAAGAAATATTTGCAGAGCACAAAAAGTAAAAAGTGTGAGGACAGGCAGGATAGTGTCATAGCCCTGGATCCAAGTCCAGTAGGAACTACAAATCTCAAGGCAACAACTGGTGCCAAATGCAGCAAGACTTGTAACTAGACACTAGGAGAATACACTGACTGTATAAAAATCAGTGGCTTTAAATGAAAATTCATGAAGGGTTCTTGGGTTGAAATAATGAAAAGCTAAGTGCTCTGGTGGAGTAGTGTGTTACCTTTCGGGGTCATGAATGAGGTGATTATATTTCTCAGTTTGCCCAGGAGAGCCTCAGTTTAAGCCTGTTGCTGGGTATAATAATTGAGAACATCTTCTTTCATTCTCAAAAGTACCATGATTTGGACAATAAGTTACATGATCTGGATGATGAAATCTATTGAATTTATCTGCAGGTAAGATACACGTATATATGCATATGCATTATTTTACGATTATTTCAGAGGGTTCACTTATATATTGAATCCAATCCTAAGATCTTTTTGAGGGTTTATAAACCCTCCAACGTTTGCTCTTGTGTTCAAGTCTCTATACTTAGCCTGCAGGTAAAAACCTGCAGGTTAGAAACTTTTGCTCTTGTGTTCAAGTTTCTATGCTTATCCATTCTCAAGGAGCCCACAGCATGAGATTTGGCATGTAACTCTCCACACTTGCTTTAAAGCATAATCTAATATTTCTTCCTGGTGAGCAGAAATTTTATACCCTGTACTAAGCTGGAAGGAATCCTAGTCTCACAGCCATTCAAATCCCTTGTTTGCTCTGAAAAGAGTCCCACAGCCTGAAATCCTTCCAGATCATGGTGGAGCTGTGCTTTGTAGAGAAAGAGGAATAAAAAGTAATTTAAAATGTAATAACACCCAAAGTTATTAAGTGATTTCCCCATGAACTCTAATCTTTTAGAAGATGGGTATTTATAAAGCAGACATTAAGATCTTTCTTTTACAATTTGCAGTGAATAATCTCAGTCAATACTTAGAATTTTCCATTGAAATGATATGCTGCTAATGAGGTTGAATAGGCTACAAACAGTGCATTAAAAAACAAATTGGGTTCAGTAACTACTTTCACCATATATGAAAGGCAGATTTTGTACAGATTAAGACGACGTGTCCTTAGCAGTTCGAGTCTGACCCTAGAGTCAATATTGTTAGATGACAAATACACTCCTTTGGGTGGAGCACTGAATAAACAGAGATGCTGTCAGAAGATGTCATTCTTCCTTAAGCATGGAAGTGACTTAAAAAAAAGGCCTAATTCTACCTTGTAAGACAGCTTTACCTTGACTAGGTTCCATGAAATTTCTTCTGATTCTTTTTTTTTTAAACCTTACTCCTTTGAAAACTATTATATAGTTATTATCAAATGTAAACAATTATCTTGTGGTCATGACTAGATCTAGAGTTTTCTATCTCATTATCTAGTCATCTGTATACTGAAAAGGCAGGTGTTTCATAAGGAACATTAGTAAATAAAGACCAACATATTATGGAAATAATAAGTGTATTACGTATCAATATTAACTTGGTAAATATAACACGTTGTGTACTACATCATGTAATATACTACTTCAGTTTATGAAGTTTTTTCTAACAGGCAAAACCCCCCAAATAATATTTTAAATCCACAACAGAATACACACTTTATTATTAAATAGGCTCAAAAGAAAATATTATTATACTTATATTTTTCTCATCTTTCAAATAGTAATAAGTAACTTTCCAAGACCTCACATTTTGTGTGCATGTAATTGAATATATTTCTAGGAAGGCCAAACTACTTTTTCTGTGATCTATGATTCCAAATTTGCCTCTAGTGAGTGGGCTTGTGCTTGTCTTTTATACCAATTGGTTTTATTGTATTGTTTCTCCAAATGAAAGAATTGGTTTCAAAGTCAGAGTTTGGGTAAGTTTGGGTTTTCAAAAAAAACCTGCCATATTGTTACTTAAAGAAGCAGAATCACTTATTGCTTTCACAAATTATTTTGGGATGCTTTACCCTGCTTTTTATGTTTTATCCTTAATGTTAGGTACCAATGAGAGAATAACACGTACTATGTTCTCAATATTCTTCTGTTTGCAAGTGTTTTCAATATGACTCATTCTGTAATAACTTTTTTTCTCATAGTCCTCAGCAATAGGTCAGCCTAGAAAGCAAACAGAGAAGAAATTTGTCACGTTTACTTTCTTCCTGATTTCTTTAAGTCCTCGTCATCATTTCAAGACTAAGCTTTGCTCTATTCACTGCATTCCATTTTTTTTTCTAACCCGTGATTTTAGGGAAAGATCACACTTGTTCATTATTTATGGGCTTTTAGACTTTTATAATGGGGGAAAATGGGTTTCAATTCAGTGAATACTTATGATGTAACTTTATACATGTCTCTTAGGTTACAGTTAGTTTTCTATTATTCCCAGTTTATGTTGGCTTGCCGAATGAAAGGATCTCTTAGTCCAAGCAATTCAACCAACTAATTAGTATAAATGGTAAATTATTTGATGAATTTGGCGAATTTTCTGAGGCTGCCAATATGGTTTGAGGGATATCTGAATGTATCCAAGGCATGAAATGTAGATATTCTATAAGGAGATTTCCATATGACATGATTAAGATCACTTTGTTTAAAAAACCAGAATTAGCACTATGACAATTTTTGTTTTTTAAGCACCAAACTATAGATAGGAAAGTAACTTAAAAACATTTCAAACGAATATATGGACATTTTGTTTGTGACTTAAAAATTGGTCTCATTAGATTCATTTTTACTGGCCTGGCTCAGGCTGATTTTATACTGCTCTTAAATGAAAATCTTTTTTCTCAGGGTGCTTTCAAATTACTTTTATGTGACATGTCCAAAGTGTATCATTTACAGCTCCGATTAGTTTAGAAAACTGAGATTAAGGACTTCCTGAAGACAGAGGAAGGAAATAAAGCAGAAAAGCTGTGAAAATTGTGATAAAAATTTCTGAAAGCACACCTTCGTATATGTCTTAAATTGTTAATATCTATAGCTATGATTTCTGAAGTTTTATTAGGGTACTTGTTTATTAACCATGATACTCTCAAAATGTAATTGGTCACTTATATTCTGCATTTTCTTTATTATTTGTAGTGAATTGGTTGCCATAGTTACTGCACTTTCAGCACTATTTGTCAACTTTTTATCATAAGGTTTTTCTGCATAATTTTGTCTATTAGGGTCATTTAGATAATTTAGTATTACTGGACTGTGGAAAAGTTGATTAAAGGACCTAAAATGATTGCTTTGAGATTACTAAGATATGAATTTGGAAGATATTTTTCTATAAAATGACTCTTATGGTAAAAATGAAATTTATATGTTTATGGGTTATGAGTGTTACTTTTATAACTATTTTGAACAGTATACACTACTGAGTTTTGGCAAAACTGCCTTCCTTTGTTGACTAACTACATGTTCTGAGCCAGAGTAAACCAGAGACCATGTATAAAGTAATATAATATTTATTCTGGCATATGTGATCCAAGAGAAATTAAACTTTAAAAACTAATCTCCAAAGGACATTATACCAGAAACAATAGTACATCCTGTGGCATCTTGTCACCTGAAAACACCACAGGTTTCAGTGAAACTAAAGATTGAGACTAGCACACAATTTTTTTTTAAATGACAGCTTTTACATGGCAGTTTTGCACACATTTATTCTGAGGTTCAGATTTTGTGGCCATTTTCACTTGGGTAAGGCACTCTGGAGGAACATTTCAGGTTAGGCAATAACCCAACACAAATGTATTAAGCTCAGAAGAAGGAAGTTACTAATGCAAAAATAGTGCCCAGGGGGCCAGTTTATGCTAATAGCTAATTGCCAGAATTCTAGGGTGCTGGGTACACACAAAGAGTTTTATATTTTATTTCCAACCACAGGTCAGCATCAAAGATATGGCCGCAGAAATGCATTGTGTAGTCTGTCTTACCTAAAGTCGGAGAAAGAAGTAGTTCGAATCATATCTGGACTCAGTGCTTATTTCAAAAGGAGAATAAATAAGATAGTGCTTCGTCCACCTCACAAGACCTGGAAGACTCCTTGGTCCTCTACACTCCCTCAGCATCTGTCCCAGCAGCTAGACTGGCTATCCTCAAAGCGTTTTTACGGATGCTTGTGTATTCAGCAGGCAAAGTGCTATGTTATGACCAAAAAAAAAAAAAAAAATCGTTGGGAGGCCGAGAAGGGCGGATCATAGGGTCAGGAGTTTGAGACCAGCCTGGCCAATATGGTGAAACCCCCGTCTCTAATAAATATACAAAAATTAGCCAGGTGTGGTGGTGGGTGCCTGTAGTCCTAGCTACTCGGGAGACTGAGGCAGAAGAATGGCTTGAACCTGGGAGGCAGAGGTTGCAGTAAGCCAAGATCATGCCACTGCACTCCAGCCTGGGTGACAGAGGGAGACTCCATCACACACACACACACACACACACAAAAAAAAAAAAAAAAACTGAGAACTGAGTTTGTTAGCATAATGCCACTGGGGCTCTAGAGAGACGTATTGTGCCATCTCATTGCTAGAACTGGGGCAGAATCCTGTCTTTTTGACATCTGGGGAAGGTTTCCCCTTTATAAAATGCAAATGGAATCACTTCAAGTCCTCTCAGACAGTATCTGGATGATATTCCACTTTCACCACCCCAAGGTGTTGACCTGGTACACTCTCTACATGTTTTGGTGGTTTTATTTTTCATTTATAGACATTTTGTTGGGTTCTTTCTCAGTTTGCCCGTTTATTTTTATAGGCTTCTACCTTTATTGTTTCTTTTAAACATTTCTTTAATAAGTATAAACATATTTAAATTGGGAGTACTAAACAAACCTATTTTGCTTGTCGACTCTCCCTTGAGGGGATGCTTTTCTTGGAGTGGTCCATTTTTTTTTTATTTGTGAACTCCTTTTCCTTGAGAATTATTTTTCTGTTGGAATCTGGTGTGCTGGGTTGTAGACAGGTTTCTATAGAGGCTTTTTGAGTTTGCATCTGGCGGGTGCCTGAATAGTATCTCTGGTCCACAGCCATTTTTATGTTAATTACTTTCCTTAAAAGATTGCAGCACAATGAGGATAGCATAAACTTCATTTCCAAACCCACACATAGGACAGACTTAGAATTTTGCTTTATCGCAACAGCATGTTTTGTTTTATTTTGATTTTCTCTACCAGGTCTCTGAAAAAGACAAGTTTCTCTTCTGAGTTTCTTGGGCATTAGGTGGTATTTTCTAGCCCTCTTTCCCCAGGGTCCCTAGTTTCAGCAGAGCTCACAGCTTTAGCTCCCTTCCTTGAACCCAAATCACTTTTTCTGAACCCACTTGACATTTCCGAATGTTCCCTGGAACTGTCAGTTGGAGGGGAGTAGGGATAAAAGAAACCGTGTCTCCTGGAATATCCAGGTCTGAATTGATTTGTACTAATGTGAACTCTCATAATTATTATTTTTTTTACTGCGTATCTGCTCCCTGGACAAGAGGATCCAGGAGCACAGCTTAGAGAGTGTTGTCTAAGGAGCGATTATTGCTCTGGTAACACGGGAGTGGCTTTATTTAAAGTTTTGGTGGAGCCAGCACCAGGCTTTACTCATATTGATTGGTGACAGGGAGATTGAAGAAGGGAAGTAGGTGAGGTGGGCAGCCAGGGGCAAGCCCGGGCCAAGTCAGGTGGTGACTATACAGGTGGTGAGCAGCAGATGGGTGCCCAGAGAGAGGCCTGGTTTAGGGTGAGTGAAATGGCAATAGCACCTCCTTCTTCTTGTAGAAGTGGAAGAAGGCCTCTATTTCCTGCTTTTATGTATTTGTCCTTGGAATGAGAAATGATAACATTCAGGATATGTGTGCTCTAGTGTAAATATCTAAGAAAGTAATCTCATGGGATAGAGGGTAAGTCGGCAGATTTCCCAGGATGTGCCATCTTTATTCTAAGAAAACTCAGTGTTTAACACTAAGCATGTTTTTAATATATCTAATATACTATCCAGGGGTGTGTGTGTCTGTGTCTGCGTATTTGTGCGCATGTATATGTGTGTGTGTATATATGTGTTGTATATGTATATGTACGTATATGTATGTGTCTGTGTGCATATAACCAGGTAGTATCTTTGGTGGTGATGACTGATTAGTAACAGTGAAGGAAAGTTCATTCAACCAAAAGGAAATTGTGACATGCCACTATTTCCAGGCCCTTTTTTAGGCACAGAAGATTCAGCAGCAAATAAAACAGCAACATTCTTGGCCTCCTGGAATTTACATTCTTGCACAGAGAGGCAGACAATAAACAAAATAAGTTAGTGAAACACATAGTGTGTTACATAGAAGTAACAAGGATGGAGAAAAATAAAGCAAATAAGGAGGACATGGAGCATCGGTAGAGGTGTCTACAATTTTAAATGGAGTGCTAAGGGAAGGGAGACAGCCAGGCAGAGGAAAAAGCAAGGGCAAAAGCCTGCCCTGGGGGTGTAGGAGGCCATTTGGCTGGAATCACATGAGCTGGGGCAGGCGGAGTAGAAGATGCAGCCAGAGAGATGCTGATTTCATTGTGCGGCTGACAGCCTGAAGTGCAATCTCTGTGGAACTGAGAACACTGGGAAGAAACTCTAGTGTCTGTGTAAACTGATTCTTTGGATTAAAGGGTGATGAGGGATTATGGGTGGGTGTTAGAGAGGGCACATTTTGTTCCCAGGGTCAGCTTCAGGAAAGGCAGAATCCGTGAAGCGTTTCTCTGAGGCCCGTTTTGCCTACTTCATCAGGCTCAGCTTGTCCTGACTCCCAGCACCATTCCCTCAGCATCCTGTGCTCAGCTGTGATGCTTTCAAAGTCACCTGATAAACTTGTCCCTGTACAGCCAGGACCTGGCTGACACTGATTTAAGGTCGTCACTCACTTTGCCTCTTTAAGATGCTTGAAGATGAACACCCTTTAAGACTCAAAGATAGTTTAACTTGATTCCTTGCACACAGAAATTTACTTTTGTACTTAACTGTGTGTGTGGCATTGTACTAGGTACTTCAGGGAGATACAAAGAGGAGTGAGACATGATACCTGCTCCCAGGGAACTTGATGCGTTAAGACAGGGATGGGGAGGAAAGAGACTTTCACAACCAACCATAAAGTTCTGCTAATGATAGCACTTCAGAAACGGTTAACGACCAGTGTAGAAGATATTTTTCGGGAGGGAGAACTTGTAATTTTTAAAACATAAGGATGCCAGCAACTGCAAAAGCTGGTCTTGTGTTTCGCTGTGATCCTCAGCACCTTATTTTAACCTGGACAGCCTGCAGCACTGTTGGGTGGTGTGAGGCAGCAGGAAGAGCCTGGGCCGGTAGGGCTGTGCCCGGGGTTTGATCCTGCCTGCTATCTGAGGGACCTTAGTAAGTTTCTTGATCTCTGTAGCTCAGTTTTCTCATGGGCAAATGAGGAAGAAAATAGTAGCTACTGCACAGGGTGTTTTAGAAGAACAAGCAAGTTAACATCTGTCATGTACTAAGAATAGTGCTTGGAACACCATAAGGCCTCTGCAAATGTTATATAGTATCCCAAGCAGCAAACCCACTTCTTCTTCCTCTTTTCTAGCCACCAATTCTTGCTAGTTGCTTTATCTTTATTAATAATTGATGCTCGCATAAACAAATAACACAACTTTTTCTTCCATTGAGAGCAATCTGGAGACTTTCAAGAGAGAAATATATGGAGAGATCCTATAAACCCTGGAGGAAAAATGTTCTTAAATTTTAAAATTGTTCAGTGTTATAGGAGTTTCTGGATAGGTGAACTTTTAAAATTAAACTTTAATGAATGTTACTTAGCAGTCTTTCTATATATTTTTCTTTATAGCAAGTGTTTTAGTAAATAGAAAAATAATTAAAAGCATGAATATGTGTATATACAAATTACAAGTAACTTCTCTGCTTTCCAGTTATTTGTAAATTAAAACTTAGAAATTTTTATCTCACTTGCATCTGTACAGAATTTTTAAAGGGTCTTTTGAAGGTCGTAGAATCTGTAATTCATGACATACAAGGAAGCTAAAGATGTTTGATTTGTTCAGAAGCTATTGTAGGTTTGTCTACTCACACTTCACATCTGTAATCCGAGAATTTACTAAGCTACTTGCTTATGAATAAGCTGACTCACAGCACACCCAATTCATGCTTGAGTTTGTAAAAAAAAAAAATAAGTCTTTTGCAGTGGCATAGCTGCTACCAAACAGAACTTGACTCAGAGTTTTTCTAAAGGAACATATGATTGAGGGAGGACAAAATATGAAAAATAGTTGGCAAAAAATTGGGGAAATATATGATCTATGAGAAGTAAGACACACAGAGAGAGTGTCTGTGTGTGTGTGTGTGTGTGTGTGTGTGTGTGTTTCAAAGCATAGTATATGAACATCAAGGGTGCCTAAGGTATTTTTACAGATTCTCTGAAGGATCCTGTGGAGGAAGAGAGAAACTAGGCAGTCCCAAATCTCATTTAGAACAACCTTCACTTTTTGTTTTACACAGTGGACTTCTGAGTGAAAACTTCTTTTGAACAAAGTTTTATAGAAGCAAAACATTTGAAAGCTCCTGTTATAGACTAAACTCTTCATTGCTAGCCTGCCTATTTTGTCCATCCCGAAAGGGCCATTACCTTGCATGATGCTTCGCACAAGAGGAACTCAACAAACATGCATTCAGTGAATAAAGAGAGATAGAAAAATGCACCCCATCCATTTGGTTGCTGCATAGAGTATGTTTAGGGGAGAAGTAGGAACCAAGATTTCAAACAAGGCAGCTGCAGCTGAAGCATGGAAAGAGGTGGATTGCCTCACTAGGGGTTTTACACTTGATTTGGTCAGTAGTGGGAAGTACTTCTTAAATCAAGTAAGTAGGGGCCGGGACCGGTGGCTCACGCCTGTAATCCCGCACCTTGGGAGGCCAAGGCAGGCGGATCACGAGGTCAGGAGATCGAGACCATCCTGGCTAACATGGTGAAACCCCGTCTGTACCAAAAATACAAAAAATTAGCCGGCTGTGGTGGCGGGCACCTGTAGTCCCAGCTACTCGGGAGGCTGAGGCAGGAGAATGGTGTGAACCCGGGAGGCGGAGCTTGCAGTGAGCATGCCACTGCACTTCAGCCTGGGCAACAGCCTGAGATTATGTTTCAAAAAAAAAAAAAAAAAAAATTAAATAAGCAGGAAGAAATTAGCCTGAGGCTGTCTTCATACTTGGAGTTTCTACATAATAAACTGCAACCTAACTTAGTATGTAAACAAACCGAAACCTAATTTAGGAGTATGTTTTTTATAACAAATAGCTAGGTTTTAGCCAGTCACAGGTGGCCAACTCATCATACCATGCCCAAATAAGGTAAGTGCCTCATCACACTGTACCCCAATAAGGCAGATACCTAGCTGTAGCCAATCAGGTGATTTCTCAACTTTCCTTTCACGTTCAGCCTATAGAAGCTTGCTGCTCCCATTGGTGAGCAGAGCTCTCTGAACCTCTTCTAGTTCTGAGTGTTACCCAGTTCCTAAATTGTTCTTCACTCAAACTCTATTAAATTTAATTTGCCTAAAGTTTTTAACATACCTTTTTTTAATTTTTAAAGTTTTTAAATTTTTAGATAAAAATGTGTTGAGATATAATTCACATATAATGTACCCATTCCAAGTGAAGAATAAGGTGTTTTTATTATACTCGCATGTACATGCAAGCAACATCACAGTCTATTTTAGAATACTTTTATCACCTCAAAAAGAAACCATGTTTCTTTTAGCTGTTCTCTCCTATTTCCCTACCCTCCTCCTCCAGACTTAAGCCTACTTAAGCCAAAGTAGCCTACTTTGTCTCTAGATTTTCCTGTACTGGACATTTCATATAAATAGTCACATGTAGACTTAGCACAATATCTTTAAGGTTCTTCTACTTAGCATAGTGTCATCATGTTGTAGCATACCTCAGTACTTCATTCCTTTTTATAAGTATCATAATTAAAAAATTTAGATGCCGATTTTTAAAAAATGTCAACTTTTATTTTATAAACAGGGGGCACATGTGCAGGTTTCTCATATGGGAATATTGTGTGATGCTGAGGTTGGGGATATGGCTCCTGGCACTCAGGTAGTATGCATAGTACCAATAGGTAGGTTTTCAGCCCATGCCCTCTTCCCTCCCTCCCCATTCTTGTAGTTCACAGTGTCTTTTATTCCCATCTTTATGCCTGTGTGTGCTTAATGTTTAAAGGATATTTAAGTGAGAATGTGTGGTATTTAGTTTTCTGTTCCTGGGTTAATTAGCTTAGGATGATGGCCTCCAACTACATCCATATTTCTGCAAAGGACATGATTTTATTATTTTTTATGGCTGTGTAGTATTCCATGGTGTATATGTACTACATTTTCTTTATCCATTCTACCATTGATGGGCACTTGGGTCAATTCCATGGCTTTGCTATTATGAATAGTGCAGCAATGAACATACAAGTGAATGTTCCTTTTAGGTAGAAGGATTTATTTTCCTTTGGGTATATACTCAGTAATGAGATTACTGTGTGGAATGGTAGCTCTGTTTTAAGTTTTTTGAGAAATCTCCAGATTGCTTTCCACAGTGGTTGGACTAATTTACATTTCCACTAGCAGTATGTAAGCGTTTCCATTTCTTTGCAGCCTCACCAGCATATGTTGTTTTTTGACTTTTTAGTAAGAGCCATTCTGATTGGTGTGAGATGTATCTCATTGTGGTTTTGATTTGCATTTCTCTGATGATTAGTGATGCTGAGCATTTTTTCATGTTTGTTGGCCACTTATGTGTCTTCTTTTGAGAAGTGTTTGTTCACTTCCTTTGCCTATTTTTTAATGAGATTATTATATTTTTGCTTGCCAATTTGCTTAAGTTCCCTGTAGATTCTGGATATTAGACCTTTGTTGGATGCATAGTTGGTGAAAGTTCTCTCATTCTGTATGTTGTCTCTTTACTCTGTTGATAGATTCTTTTGCTGTGCAGAAGCTCTTTAGTGTAATTATGTCCCACTTTTCTATTTTTGTTTTTGATGCCATTGCATTTTGGTATGTAGCCAAAAATTCTTTGGTCAGTCATTGGCTAAGAGAAAAAAATTCTTTGCCAAGGTTAATGTCAAAAAGAATATTTCCTAGGTTCTCTTCTAAGATTTTTATACTTTAAGGTGTTACATTTAAATTTTTGTTTCATTTTGAGATAATTTTTATATATGGTGAAAGGTAGGGGTCCAGCTTCAATATTTTGCATATGGCTAGCCAACATACTAATGCTTCTCAAGGAGACTCGTATGATTCAGGCTGGGCTTTCGATTAGAAGTATTTTATGTTGTTTTGAATAGGGAGAAAAAGTGGTATAGAAGACTGTTTGGAATTTTAGTTGATACTTTAGACTAAATTGGGTTGTGCCAGTGGGAATAAATATGAGGAACAGAGGAGGTAGAAGAGACTGAATTGGCAACTAGTTTGGTGTAAAAATGGAAGAGATGTATTTTACTTCGAGATTTTTTTCTTTCTGCTTTCTTTCTTTCCCTCCTTCCCTTCCCCCCTTCTATTCCTGCCTCTCTCCCTCCCTCTCTCTCCTTTCATTCTCCTTTCCTTTCCTTTCCTTTCCTTTCTCCCTTCCCTTCTCTTCCCTTCCCTTCTTTCCTTCTTTCTTTCCCTCCTCCCCACTCCCTCCTCCTCCTCCTCCTCCTCTTCTTCATCTTCGTCTTTACAGTTGAGGAAAAAAACTTCAAGATTTTTAACCTAAAAGATTTCTAGTGATGGGATAAAAGAGAATAAATGTGGGATGGACTTATTATATCTAAAGGGCAGTGGATGATGAAGAATAAAAACAGGCCATGAGAAATGGTAAGAAAGAGACCTTTGATTTAATATTTTGAGCAAACAGTTTATTTTTAATCTGAACTTCCCTAGTATTTACTGTCTGCCGCTCAAAACTCAGACTCAGGAGTGAGGCCCTACAAGTTACCTGGATTTTGGTAAATGAATTTCTGTGTTATTTCCTATGCTTAGGTCTTCATTTAGATCCCTTTGCCCAAGTTTCACCTTCTGTGGTCCTTCTGAAATAGGACCTCATCCTTATTCTTCCAGAACCTTCCTAAAACTAGCATTCAGTAACTGGAACTCTGCTATCTGCTCTCAGAATTCCTTCATGCTGTCCGTTGAAATAGCTGAATGTTGCCTGCTTTTGGGTATTTCCATGCTCTGTTTTTCTTATTAGGGCTCCCTGGCTCTCCAAGTTGAATCTCTCCTCTGGAATTGTTTGTCTGAAATTAACTGCCACTTCTAGATAATGTTTTCTGCTTGACTGATTGAATTTTCTATGAAAATTAGCATCAGAGTCTGAACATTCAATGCTGCCTGGCTCTCGGAGGTCTCTTTCCAGGGTCCTTGGTTCCTCACTTTATGCCCCATCTGCTGAATTGGACTGGATCATTCCTCACTGGATCAAAGGCACCAAGTACTTTCCTGCCTCAACTCTTTGTAGATCTCATTGCTCTGTTCTAAAGGGTCATTCTACTTTCTTCTTAGAACAACTGGCCATTTTGGCTTTGTTTTGTTTTGGTACAGGGTCTCGTTCTGTCACCCAGTCTCAAGGGCAGTGGCATGGAGTGCAGTGGTGTGACCTTGGCTCACTGCAACCTCCGCACCCTGGGCTCAAGTGATACTTCTGCCTCAGCATCCTGACTATGGAAAGCACACACCTGGGACTATAGGTGTGTGCCACCAAGCCTGGCTATATTTTTGTATTTTTAGTAGAGATGGGATCTTGCCGTGTTGCCTAGGCTACCACTGGCTATTTTTGCCACCATTTCAGAAAAGCTTCCATAGCCATTTTATCCAAGAAAGTAGGCTTCCCTTGCCATCATCTATCATTTTCCCCATTTCTTTCCTTCATAGATATTTCACAGATACTTCAATATCCGCAAGTATTTTTTAAATCTGTTCACCTGTGTCTTCATTGTTTCCCCCACTATATTGTACACTCTATGTAACTGTTGCACTTCCAGCGCTAAGCATAGTATGTGTTCCAAAAGTATTTGCTAATGGAATACGTGTGCCCTTTTATATGATGTGAAAGTAGGTGATTGGGAGCAAAAGCCAGTTTTTAGGGCTTTAAGATGTGATTGGGTGGAGAGTAATTTGTGGAAAACTAATACCAATAACTCAAGAAATGGGTGGCAAGAGAGGATGATACTTTGAGGGAGTAGCAGGGTGGATACAGGTTTATTTTAGAGTAGAGGCCATCTGAGCTTGTTAGACATAACAAGGAAGGGATTTCCAAGGACTGCAAGAATTGAAGAGACACAATGATCCATGGTGAAGCAGTGGAAAAACTTAGGAGGAAAGGTTTTCCTTGACAATCTGAAAGTAGAATATCTTTTCTTTAGCAGCAGCTAAAAATTTGGAGGACAGCGGGAGGGAAGCTGATGGGGTTCAGTATGGTTGTTTTTCATCACCAATGTAGTTGGGAGGTGGTTTTGTCTACTTAAGCAAAGTTGGGTATTGCAGAAGGAAAAGACTTGAAATGGTAGCTGAGATCAGAGACCCTGACTTCAGACAGCCAGGGTTGATGACCTTTCTTCAGAAAAATCAATTGCTTTTGAATTAGAGAAATTAAACAGTAGAGATTGTGGAGTTACCATTCACTTAGGGACTTTTCCATTTGTTTTCTTTTTTTATTTTGCAGTTTCATATTAGTGTGAGATAAGTTGACAGCATATTTTATGGGTCATTTAGCAGATATTTGGGATAAGGGGAAAATGACTTTAGAGAGAGAAAGGAGAGTTCCTGTTATATTAAATAATACAGTAATTTCTTTTTATTGCATGGCATGGGGTGATATTCTACTTGAGCCTTTTTTTTCCTGCTAGAATTAAATTTTCTTTGCATGGTTAGTTATACTTTGGGGATAAAATTTTTTTAGAGCTAAAAGTGTTATTCAACTTGATGACTTCTCACTTGACTAAAAGAGTGAGAATAACATTGGTCGCTAAATTTGATAAATTGTGTATGCGTTGGGGCCTCAGCCTCTCCATTTTAAAAAAGTGTATGATAGTAATGAACTACTTTGGGTTGCTAGGAGGAAAATAAACAACGATATTGTAAAGGGCTGGCTAAATATTAAATGCTATACAAATACCTTTGGTGCTGCTATCCAGGAAGGACTCATGACCTTTTAGATAAAGTTTATTAAATTTCCGAGGGAAGAACATGAATGAACAACAAAGCAGGCATTGCTATTGGAAATCAGTCCCCTGATATATTACTGATAAGCAAGACTGGTTTTCAGTTATACTTTCCTGTTGAGGAAATGCAAACACTTTAGTACATGATCTTACAAATAGTCTCAGTCTCATGAAGCAGGGGGCCATTTTTACAAAGGAAGCTTGATCAAAGAATATGTGACTTGATAAGGATCAGCAAGATGGCAGATGAGAGGGGAAATTTACATTAACATCTGGTTCTGTAGGTAATGAGTCACATGCTCTGTGATTCCAGCAGGCTTGCACCAAGGACAATTCCTGGTACCTAGTAGGTGTTCAATAAATGTTCGTTGCTTCAGTGAATATTATTTTTAAAATGTCCCATTGTCTAATCGCCAGTCTGCTAATGAGTGTGAAATACATTCTGCTTTCCTCTGCAACAATAGATTTGTTCATGACTCTGGGTTTCATATGGGTTTTAGGATTAGGATTGTAGTAAGAAGAAGTGATCTAAGTGGAGTGACAGTCAGTCTCTTTCCTGAATGTTACATGTTACTGTTTGCAGCATACTTTTATATTCATTTTCTCTGCCAACCCTACTAGGGTAGAAAAAATGAAGTCTCTACCCTAGTAGGGTAGTCTCTATTTAACTTTGCTTAACCAAACATGAAGGGTAGGTATTAGTTCCATTTTTCTGAAGAGTAAACTGAAATTTCAAGAGATTATTTTCCCGCCTAACATGTTACAATTAGTACTTTGCAGAAACAGGGCTAGAAATGAGATCTCCTAGTTCATAGTCCCATGTTTTTTTCTTTCCTAAAACAAGAAACAAAACAAAACAAATGAATACATAAATAAAACTTGAGGATCAGTCCTTTAATAAAACTATAAATTACAGTAGCAAGAACCTGTGTTAAATAAGAATAAAATGCCTAGAAGTCTAGTATTATTATTTTTATGGAATATTATATTAGCTAGAGTAATAGAAATAGCAAACACTATTGCCAGATACTCTCATAAGTGCTTAATTTAGTACTCATAACGATTCTTTGATGTCAGTACAGCGAATATTGCTATCAAATCTATTTTATCATTGAGTTTGAGTAGCAAAATTGGAAAATGACAATATCATACTATCCAAATCAATTTGGTTCCTCATTTTAAGACAGCAAGTAGTAGGAGTTTAAATAGCAAGATATTTATTCCAATCCATTTAGTTCCTAAATTTAGACAGTGAGGATACTTACATTATTATATTTGCTTTATATAAGAGGAAACTGAGGCCAATGGAAGTGAAGTAACTTGCCAAAGGCCACACACAGAGCTTCGATCCAGGCAGTCCAGCTCCGGAATAAGTTCTTATTTACTATAGACTATTCTGTCCTTTATCAGGTCCCTCAATAATGTACCAGAAAGCTCAGGGCCTTAAGTTTTGAGGAGAAAAAAAAAATAGTAAAATCAAGGGATTATTACAATATAGTCAGGAAATGAGAAGGGAGGACAGCTCTAACGATGTGGGTAGGTGAATTTGGATCAGATGACATTCACTTACCTATGGTTTTACTTTAAAACCTGGGAATCAACAGATGCATTTTCTCTAAAATATCTGCTGCTCAGAAACCCTGTTTATTTTAATGTTATTAGAAAAGTGATTAACCCAGCTGGAATCAGTATTAGCTACTTTACCTTGCTTCTGGGTGTATGTCTGAAATTCCAGCTCTGAGGTACATGCTGAACAGGTTCTGCTTCATTCAGCAAGTTATACCAGAAAAAACAATTTATTAGTGCTGTTTCCTAAGTGATACTTGCTGGGCAGTACTTCTAAGAGATCTTCTCTAGAAAAATGGTTCTCTGGTCAAATAAGCTGGAAATCACTGTATTATACAGTGAGGATCCCATGGAAAATTGCACATTGGCATATTAAAGGTTTTAGGAAGTTTTGCAGGAAAGAAGTCATTTAACTTTGCTTAACCAAGCATTTATTCAGCCTATTTAATAAAACATTTTTTAAGGAGTTTCACTGTTGTAATTATTTGTGAAACATCTATTAACATTCATGGAACAAACTTCAAGAAATCTTGAATTAATGTAAAAAAAAGTCTCATTAAAATAGATACTTTACAGACTCAGACCACAGCTTAGTTGACATGATAATATACAGTCTATTCAGAGAAAAATACAGTACTTACACTCTTTAATGTCAATAATGCTCCCGTGTGCACGATTTCTTTTATGTACATTATATCATTTGACTCTTAAAACCACTACTTGAGAAAGTAGGGCAGATATTATTCCAGTTAGTGTAAAAAAAAAATGAGGCTGAAAAGGGTAGCATCACCAGCTACTCAGACACTCAGAGATATGGTGGTTGATGACAAGACACTGCTTCACAAATATATCAAACCACCTTATCTCTTGTGATCTTGCTTGGCTGGGGGGACTTGTGTTTAAAGTTGTATTTTTCATAATGGTTGCTGGTTCATGTTGATCTAGCAACATCCTCTTTGGTGATTCCCATTAATGGTCATTGGAAAACATCTTACGTAACATCTGGCTGCGGTGGAAAGAAAAGTTTATGGTCATAGAAAAATACAAAAATAAATATTCTATGAGAAAAGATTAGTATGAATTTGTATTTCAGAGAATTGAAATAACTAAAAAATACAGTATGAAAAGAATTATAAAGATTGGTTATTATGGAGTTGTGTTAACTTTCACAAAAATTACTGGACCTTGAGTAATAGCCCACAAGTTGACAAGAATTATAATTACAATGTTCTTCAAGCAAGTGGGTGTAGAGGTTTGTATCTAAAATTTTTTCAATAGAATTATAGGATTTTACACTTGAGAATGGTTTTATAGATCAGTTAATCCAGATCCCTTATTTTACAAATAAGGAAATAGGCCAAGATGAGTTAAGGGCTCTACCAAACACTTACTGCTTTAGTGCAAAACTGGACAAGATCCCAAATCATCTCACTCTTCAAGAAAAGGCTGCCTGGAAGTTTGGGAGCAAGATGGCCAAATAGAAGCCTCCAGTGATTGTCTTCCCCGCAGAAATGCCAAACTGAACAACTATGCATACAAAAAAGCACCTTCATAACAACTAAAAATAAGATTAGTGATCACAGTGCTTGGTTTTTACATCATATCAAGGAAAGAAGCATTGAAAGGGATAGGAGACAGCCTTGAATCACTGACATCACCCTTCCCCATTCCCTGACAGCAGCCATGTGGCACAGAGAATCTGTGTGCTTGTGCGGGGAGGGGGAAAGTGCAGTGATTATGGGACTCTGCATTGGAACTCAGTGCTACTCTGTCATAGTGAAAAGCAACAGAGGACAGAACTCACTTGGCACCCACAGAAGGAGCATTTAGATCAGCCTGAGCCAGAGGCAAATCATCCATCCCAGTAGTTAGAACCTGAGTTCTAGCAAGTCCTGCAAGTGTGGACTACATTGCTCTGGGGTCTTGAATAAACTTGAAAGGCAGTCTAGGCCATAAGGACTACAATTCTTGTGGCAGAGTGGACTTGGGTACACGTGACATAGTGAGATACCAGCTAGGGTGGCCAAGGGAGTGCTTGCACCACCTCTCCCCCAACCCCAGCAGTGCAGCTCATAGCTCCAGGACAGACTCCTTCCCTCTGTTTTAGAAGAGGAGAGGGGAGAGTAAAGGGGACTTTGTCTTGCAACTTGGATACCTGTTCAGCCACAGTAGATGGGGCACCATAGTCCTGAGGCCCTCATTCCAGGCTCTAGCTCCTGGATGACATTTCTAAATATACCGTGGGCCAGAAGGGAACACACCACTTTGAAAGGAAGGACTCAGTCCTGGGAGGATTCATCATCTGCTGACTAAAGAGCCCTTGGGCCCTAAATATTCAGCAATGATAGCTGGGAAATACTTGCTGTGGCCTTGGGTAAGACTCAGAGCCATGCTGGCCTCAGGTGTGACCCAGTATATTCCCAGCTATGGTGGCTATGGGGACGAACTCCTTCTGCTTGAGAAAAGAAGAGGGAAGAGTAAAGGGAACTTTGTCTTACAGCGTGAGTATCAGCCCAGCCACAGTGGGGTAGAGCAACAAGAGGGCTCCTGGAGTCCCCACTTTCAGGCCTTAGCTCCTAGACAGCATTTATGGACCTGCCCTGGGTGAGAGGAGCCCACTGCCCTGAAGGGACAGATTCAGGACTGGCAGCATTCACCATAAGCTGACTGAAGAGCCCTTGGGCCTTGAGTGAATATTGACAGTAGCCAGGCAGTAATCACAGTGGGCCTGGGGCACTGGGGACCATAGGAAGAGATTCTTCCACTTGAGGAAAGGGGAGGGAAGAGTGAGAAGAACTTTTCCTTGAGGCTTGGATGGCAGCTCAGTTGCAGTAGAATAGAGCATGAGATAGATCCCAAAGGTTCTCTACTGCAGGCCCTGGCTCCTGGATGGCATCTCTGGACCTGCCCAGGGCCAAGATGAACTTTCTGCCCTGAAAGGAAGGACACAAGCCTGGCTGGATTTGCAACCTACTGATAATAGATCCCTTGGGCCTTGGGTGAACATAGATGGTAGCCAGGCAGTGTTCACTCTGGGCCCAGTGCTGTACTTGCTTCAGGCCTGACCCAGAAAAGTTGTAGTGGTGTTGGACACAGGGGTGCTCTTGCAATACTCCTCCAGCTCCAGGTAGCTCATCACAGAGAGAGACTCCGTTTGCTCATGGGAAGGTAAAGAATGAGAGCAAGAGTCTGCCTGGTAATCCAAGGAATTCTTCTGGATCTTACTCAAGACAACCAAGGTGGTACCTCTATGAGTCTGCAAGAGCAACAGTGATACTGGGCTTGGGGTTTCCCCTAAAGTAGATATGGCTGCAGTGAAGAAAGACTAGATCACAACACCCAAGTCCCTTTGAATACCTAGAAAGTCTTCCTAAGAAGGATGGATACAAATAAGCCCAGACTGCGAAGACTATGATAAATACCTAACTCTACAATGCTCAGACACAGACAAACATCCACCTGCATCAAGACCATCCAGGAAAACACAACCTCACCAAACAAATAAGGCACCAGTGACATATCCCAGAGATACAGAATTGTATGATTTTTTAGATAGAGAATTCAAAATAGCTGTTTTGAGGAAGCTCAACAAAATCCAGATAACATGGAGAAGGAAGTCAGAATCCTATCAGACACATTTAACAAAGAGATTGAAATAGTTAAAAAGAATCAGACAAATTCTGGAGCTAAAAAATGCAGTTGACATACTGAATAATGCATCAGTCTCTTAATAGCAGAATTTATCAAACAGCAGAAAGAATTAGCTCAAAAACAGGCTATTTGAAAATACACAATCAGAGGAGACAAGAAAAAAAGGAAAAACAAGAGTTATTGGCCTTAAGGAGGAGGCAGAGAGAGATCAGAGTAAGTTTATTCAAAGGGATAATAATAAATTTCCCAACCTAGAGAAAGATATCAATATCCAAGTATAAGACAGCTATAGAACAGTATGCAGATTTAAGCCAAATAAGACTACCTCAGGACATTTAATAATAAAACATCTAAAAGCCAAGGATAAAAAAGGATCCTAAAACCAACAAGACCAAGGAAACAAATAACATACAAAGGAGCTTCAATAAGTCTGGCAGCAGACTTCCCAGTGCAAACTTTATAGGCCAGGAGAGAATGGTATGACATATTTAGAGTGCTGAAGGAAAAAAAAATTATCCTAGAATAGTGTATCCACTGAAAATGTCTTTCAGATATAAAGGAGAGATGCTTCCTCAGACAAACAAAAGCTGAGGGATTTCATCAACACTAGGTCTGTCTTACAAGAAATGCTAAAGGGAGTTCTTCAGTCTGAAAGAAAAGAATGTTAATGAGCAATAAGAAATCATCTAAAGTTCCAAAACTCACTGGTGCTAGTAAGTACACAGGAAAACAGAATATTTGTGTCAAAAAACAACATATGAGTGTAAACTATTCATATGTTGAGTAGAAAGACTACAAGATAAACCTACAAAAATAATAACTACAATAACTCTTCAAGACAGTATAAGATATAAGTAGAAAGAACAAAAAGTTGAAAAGAAAAGGGATGAAGTTAAATAGTAGAGTTTTTATTGGTTTTCTTTTTGCTTGTTAGTTGTTTAAAAGGCAATTAGTGTTGTCATCAGCTTAAAATAATGATTTATAAGATATTATTTGCATGCCTTATGGTAACCTCAAATTAAAAAAAACTACAACAGATACAAAACAAATAAAAAACAAGGAATTAAAAATACCACCAGAGAAAATCACCTTTACTAACAGCAAGATGCAAGAAAAAGGAAAAGAAGACAACAAAACAACCAGAAAACAAACAAAGCAACAGGAGTTAGTCCTTACTTACCAATAATAACATTGTAAATGGACTAAACTCTCCAATCAAAAGACATAGAGTGGCTGAATGGATAAAGAAAAAAAAAAAAAAAGACCCAACAATCTGTTGCCTACAAAGAACACACGTCACCTATAAAGACACATATAGACCAAAAATAAAGGGATGGAAAAAGATATCTATGCAAATGGAAACCAAAAAGAGCAGGGGTAGCTATACTTGTATTAGACAAAACAGATTTTGAGACAAAAACTATAAAAAGAGACAAAGAAGGTCATTATGTAATGATAAAGGAATAAATTTAGCAAGAGGATATAACAATAGTAAATATATATGCACCCAACACTGGAGCACCCAGATGTATAAAGCAAATATTATTAGAGCTAAAGAGAGAGATCAACCTCAATATAACAATAGCTGCAGACTTCAACACCCCACTTTCAGCACTGGAAAGATCATCCAGACAAAAGCAACGAAGAAACATCAGACTTAATTTTTACTATAGAACAATGTATCTAATTGATATTTCTAGAACGTTTCATCCAATGGCTACAGAATACACATTTTCTTCTCAGCACATGTATTATTATCAAAGATAGACTGTATGTTAGGCTACAGCAAAACAAGGCTTAAAAAATTCAAATTACTGATATCATATCAAGCATCTTCTCTGACCACAATGGAGTAAAACTGTAAATCAACAACAGGAGGAATTTTGAAAACTATACAAATGGAAATTAAATAATATGCTCTTGAATGACCAGTGGGTCAATGAAGATATTAAGAAGGAAATTAAAAAATTTCTTGGCACAAATGTAAATGGAAGCATAACATATCAGAACCTATGGGATACAGTGAAAGCAGTACTAACAGGAAAGTTTATAGCAATAAGTGTCTATTTCAAATAAGTAGAAAAACTTCAAATAAGCAACCTAACAATGCATCTTAAAGAACTAGAAAAGCAAGAGCAAATCAAACTCAAAATTAGAAGAAATAATAAAGATCAGAGCAGAAATAAATGAAATTGAAATGAAAAAAATACAAAAGATTAATGAAGCAAAAAGTTGGTTTTTGAAAAGATAAAATTGACAAACCTTTAGCCCAACTAAGAAAAGCAGGGAAAGCCCAAATAAATGAGAGATGAAAATAGAGACATTACAATTGATACCACAGAAGTTCAAAGGATCATTAGAGGCTACTATGAGCAACCACATGCCCATGAATTGGAAAACCTAGAAGAAATGGTTAAATTCCTAGACACATATAACCTACCAAGATTGAACCATTAAGAAATTAAAACCCGGCTGGGTGTGGTGGCTCAAGCCTGTAATCCCAGCACTTTTGGAGGCCGAGGCGGGCGGATCACGAGGTCAGGAGATAGAGACCATCCTGGCTCACACAGTGAAACCCCGTCTCTACTAAACATACCAAAAAAAAATTAGCTGGGTGTGGTGGCAGGCGCCTGTAGTCCCAGCTATTCGGTTTGGTCGGGGGCGGGGGTTGCGGCAGGAGAATGGTGTGAACCTGGGAGGTGGAGCTTGCAGTGAGCTGAGATTGTACCACTGCACTCCAGCCTGGGCGACAGAGCGAGACTCCGTCATAAATATCAGCACCTACTATGCACATACCCCATAAATATGTGTGCCTATTATGTACCCATAAAAATAAAAAAATAAAATGCTGTGTGTTATAGTGAAAGACAGTAGGAGAATTCCCAGGGTCAGATCTGATTGCTTTTGACATGCAAATAAGTCTCCAGAACATGAATAGAAACCTAGCCTCTGTACCAGAATCTGACTGTAAGACTTGTACTTTCAATTGTCCTCTTACGTCTTGGAACATTTAATTACCTGCTATTCTGAAATTTGTAGAATTCCCATACCTGATTATCTCTTGCTCTGAGAAGCTTGACTCAGCATCAGTGTAATTTGACATCTTGTCCTCCTAATTCATCGTGGCTGAAAAGATTTTTCTCTTGTTCTGTCTTCACTGAGTTTTCATAGATTCATTCCACTCTCATGGCTTAATGACTTTGGGTTGTCTGTTGGCCTTGTGAATCTAATTCCTGCTAGCAATGTTTCTCTCTCTTGAACTCAATTTCTTCTGGCATTTCCTCCTAATGAGAACACTGAAGTAATAAATTCTCTCAATAAAATTCTCTGTACAGTCACAGTCTGAGTAAGTGGAGCCAGACTACTTATTCAGGTGAGCCAGGTATAAGCACACCTTCTGGCCCAGACACTTGTAAATGAGATAGTATCTGCCTTGCAGAACTTGTTTTAAGAATTAATAATAATTTTTACAAGATGTCTGGTATGTAACAGGTACCCAATAAATGGAAGATATCAGTATTATTATTAACATTAGGTGCAGGGCTATCTCTTTGAAAAGCAATTACATTAATGTACCAAAATGAAATATTAATATAATAAAAGCTATCCTGTGTGTGTACGGGGGAGCTAGGAGAGGGGTACAATTCAGTGAAGTCTAAGTGCCTTATCTCTTGTGATCTTGCTTGACCCAGGGCTATATTAATTCTTTGGCAAAATAGGCCCCTTGTTCTTCAGACAATCAGCCAGAAGTATTATTTTCCTCAGTGTACTTTCTGATTAATATTGAGTGTGAGACTGTAATGGCTATTAGTGGGGGTTGCATTGAGTATTGTCTCATGTTAAAATCAATATTCAGAATAGAGGGAGGTTGAAGCTGAGATACAACTTACATCGGGAAAAGCATGGCTAAGCCATTAGCAATTTCCACCCAAGCTTAAAAGAATGAGACCTTTTTCCTGGCTTCCTATAGGTTATGTGAACAATTTTTAGAATTCCATTTTGACTTATCTATAGCATTTTTGAGTGTATCTCTTTATTTAGATTTTCTAGTGGTTGCTCTAGATACTACATTCTATCTATCTATCTGTCTAATCTTGACAGTTTACTGGCACTGGTATTTTACCAGTTTGAGTGACGAGTAGAAAATTTACCTCCGTTTAAGTCTCTTTACCTTCTCCTTTTTAAGATAGAGTTGTCTTAACTATTTCCTGTGTATATCTTGAGCACCACATCATACAATACTATAATTTTTGCTTTAGCCATCAAACATAATTTGGAAAACTCAAAAGAAGAAGGCAAATACATTGTACTTCCCTATATGCTTACTCTCTCTGCTGTTTTTTCTTCCTGATGTTCCCAAATTCCTTTTTAGCATTTGCATTCTGTTTCAAGAATTTTCTGTAGCCATTCTTTTTGGGCGTAGATGCTGACAACAAATTCTCTTAAGTTTCATTAATTGGAGGATTCCTTGATTCTCCAGATACAGGATGCTACTAGGTTCACAGTTTTTTCTTTCAACGTTAGAAAAATGTTGTCCCTGCTCCTGTCCTCCAGGGTTTCTGATGAGAAATCTGCTGTCTTTTCAATTGTTTTTCCCTATATGTCATACATTGTTTTTCTCCCTGCTTTTTAAGTCTTTGTCTTTAGTTTTCAGAAATTTTATTGTCATATCTTAAATTTCTGTAGGTTTCTCTATCTGGATTCTGTGGATTTCTATCTTTTGTCAAACTGGGTATCTGTCAGTCAAATTATTTTTTTCAAATACTTTTTCAGTCCCAACATCTCTTTCCATTCCTTCAAAGATGCCAATGACATGAATGTTAAAACTTTTGTTATAATCCCACAAGCCCCGAGGTGTGTTCATTTTATTTTTTCATCATATTCTCTATTGTTTATATTTAGTGATTTTTTTCTTCTACTTCGTTTGCCAATTCTTTCATCTGTTTTCTTCATTTCTCTATTGAGTTATTATTTTTTAAATTTCAGTTGTACTTTTCCACTTCAAAATTTCCATTTGGTTTTTCCTTTTATTCATTCCTCTTCTATTTCTTTGCTGAGACTCTGTAATTGTTAAATTTGCTTTAAGCATGTCTGTAATTGCTCATTGAGGCACCTTTATGATGGCTGCTTTAACATCCTTGCCAGGTAATTCCAACAGCTGTGTCATCTCCGTGTTGACATCTGTTGATTGGCTTTTCTCATTCAAGTTGAGATTTTCATGGTTCCTTGGTATGATGAATGTTTTTTTGTTTTTGAATGTATTCTGGACATTAACTCTGAGAGTGGTGAAAGTCCTTGCTTCTCAGTTGGTCTTCTTGATACCATCACCCTTGGGAGGTGGTGCCTCATTATCCCCAGGTGGTGGTGGATGTCCTGGCTTTCCACTTGGCCTTTGCTGACAAAAGTGGTAGTAAAGCCATAACTTTTCCAACAACGTTTGGTTGGAGTAGAGTGGTTATTGTCCAAAAGTTTTTTGTCTTTCTGGGCTGTGCCTCTCTTGTTTCTTTGGCTAGAAAGAGCACGCCTTTATTGGAGCTTATTTTATCTGTGCCCATTGGAAGTTTCAGGTTGCCAGCTTCTTGTGTCTCGATTTTAGAATATTTGAGGCAAAGGAAAAAAAAAAAAAAAACCCAGGGAACTCACCACTGTGCTATTCCTCCAGTCCCAAGGTCTCTAGTTTGCTTTCTTCTCTATCTCTAAGAGTCTTCTTAGGTTTGTTTTATTTATAATACCCATGGTTTTTAGCTGTCCTTGGTGAGAAGAATAGAAATAAGTATATCTACTCCATCTTGTCTAAAACTCTAAAAGTTTTTCTCTGAGATTTTTATCCTTGCAAAGACTGAAACAACTCAGTTTAAGACTAAAGTTTAGAATTAGGGATAAATAACACAAAGAACTTTAATAATATTACTCCAAGCTATTGAATGCCAACTATGTGCCAGAAATGTACAACCAGTTATTTCTAATCCTTACAATAATATTATAAAGCAGTTATTACAATTCCAATTGTATAGATAAGGTAAATACGTTCATAGAGATTCGTAATTTGTCCATGATTTCTTAACGACTACATGTTGAAACCAGGAATCAAACATGTATCTGATTCTAAAGACTGAGCTTTTATTCATAAATTAAAATATAAAGATGAGTGGGTGTAACCACCAGCAGGTTCACCTAGCCCACTGCCTAGACAGAGCCAATTTATCAAGACAGGGGAATTGCAATAGAGAGTTTAATTCACACAGAGCTGTCTGGACGGGAGACCAGAGTTTTATTGTTGCTCAAACCATTCTCCCCCAAAACTCAGTGTTTGGGGTTTTTAAGGATAATTTGGTGGATAGGATAATTTTTAAGGATAAAAATGGGGAGTGCTAATTGGTCAGGTCAGAGGTGAAATCACAGGGAGTTGAAACTGTCCTCTTGTACTGAGTCAGTTCCTGGGTGAGGATCACCAGATCAGATGAGCCAGTTCATCTGTGTGAGTGTTGCGGCTCATTCACCCACTGCAAGGTCTGCAAAATATCTGAAGCACTGATGTTAGGTTTTACAACAGTGATGTTATCCCGAGGAGAAATTTGGGAGTTTTAGAATCTTTCAGCCTCCAGCCACATGACTCCTAAACCATAATTTCTTATCTTGTAGCTAATTTGTTAGTCCTGCAAAGGCAGTCTAGTCCCCAGGCAGGAAGGGGGTTTATTTCGGGAAAGGGCTGTTACCATCTTTGTTTCAAAGTCAAACTATAAGCTAAGTTCCTCTCAAAGTTAGTTCAGCCTATGCCCAGAAATGAATAAGGACAGCTTGGAGATTAGAAGCAAGATGGAATTGGTTAGGTCAGATATCTTTTAGTATCATAATTTTCTCAGTTATAATTTTTGCAAAGGCAGTTTCAGGGAGAATGGAGGTTGGGCCTGCAGATGAAAAGGAGAGTGGTTATTCTCAAGTTTCAAGCTATTATGATGATATGGCAATACAAATATTCTAAGATGCCCTCACATACAGATAATGTGTGCTGGACTACATGTATGGGCTGTCAGAAAATATTCCTATTAGTGGTGGTTAAAATATTTCCTCTTCTTATACTTTGGTTGTTGCGGTGAAGAGTTCAAAATATATGAAGATTAGGAGGGAATTCAACTCAATTTATTCAACTCATGATTCTTTGCAGCTCGTAATGGTAATATCGGATAAATATTTATCGAATGAATAATTACTATTTATCAAACACTTGTTAGGTGCTAAGTTTGGTGTTTTGCTGCATTATCCCTCTTCCTTAAAACAATCTGTCAAGTGGGTGCCATTATTAATAATACAATTATATAATTATTTACATAAAGCAATGGAGGTTTTGAAACAAATTAGGTGATTTATCTAACATAGGTTAAAAATGGCTGAACTGGAATTTGAATCTAGCCCCTCTTTAACACCTGGGTTCTTGGACACAACACACCCTACCAACAAGTGCTGAGAGAAATTAGAGGAAGACTGACTGCAGAGATGAGATGGGGCCCAACAGAGAGCAGAAACATTCCTGCAAATGCTGCTATACTGAAGCCAGGAATCAGAGTATGTTGTTAATTGACACCTATTGGTTACAGCCACCTAGGTAGATACTTCAAATTTGCCCTTTTAGAATGGTTGGTACTTTGTACTAAGATCCAGTGACATTTGCCCCTAATTTATCTTCCTCTGTTAGTTCTGTCCGGAAAGCTCCACAGTCACTGCATGACCCTTGAGGAGAGGATACCATTATTTATATTATTATTTTTCTTTGGTTCCTTTTGTTCTTTTAATTTAAACCTTTGTCATTGATGAGTCTGAGTATTTAGGTACAGCAGAGGGAAAAAAAAGTAAACTTTGGGTTGAACATTTTTAATGCTGCAACTCCATAAATAGTTAAGTGCCAGTTTGAAACAGTGTCTTTTGTGTTGCTCTGATGTCATACTGTCGATTATCATTATTTTGGACTTTATGATAATATATATCCGGCTAGTTGACGTTAAACTTTGATTAATGTTTAGAATCAAATGCCTTTGGAAAAGTGAGTCTATGCCAAAAAGTGGTGTAAATAAGATTTCAAGTAGGAACATTTACTTATTTAAGACAACTAATTAAAAACTTGAGTAGTTATAAAACCAAATAGCATTAGGTTGCAATCACTTTGTCTATACAGTTTATCTTATATATTAAAAACCGACCATTTTTATCCATTCGCTAAAGTGAAGACTTTAGCAGAAATTGGATAAGCTAGATCCAGTTACTGTCTAAACTTGGAGGTAAACTATACTTATTTTTAACTAGTTCATTTTACTTCCTGAAGTACAAATGAGCTATTCACTAAGAATCTGGGGAAAATTGCAGATCTGTTAGCCAATTCAGCAGTCTACACAGTGGTTGACTGATGGTGTTGATTGGTGTCTGTGAGATTTTGAGAGCTCTGAAAGTATCAAACAGAACAACACACACGATAAAGTAGGGAATGGATTAGAAGACCTGGGAGTGTTTCTAACCCAAAGGACTTTCTATATCCTTTAGTATCTAAAAAATTCTTGGCCTTCTATAAAGCTGTCCCCAGCAGCAGATGAGGGTGGCCTTCTGCTAACTAGTTACGTTCCCCTGGGGTCCTACTTGTAGTTCCAGATCAGAGATTGGAAAACTAGTTCAGATGACCTCCTACTCAACAATGGATTTGAATTTAGAACCTTAGGTGCAAATGAATAATGGTGTTTATTCCAAAAGAGAGTGTTTTCCCTAGTTTTGAAGATAAGTTGAAGACTGATTATAAAGGATGGACCTTTGAGTAGTTGTCGTTTACTACTGGGTGAATGTTTATCAGTGTTAGGGTCTGAAATTTTTACTTCCCTTTTCAAGGATTAGTCTGAAGCAGCCAGTGTATTTAAATAAGCCAGGAGCACTTGCTTGGCCTCTGGTGATTCTGTTTAAGTCCATCCATTCTGGGTCAGATGACCTAGAGGTAACTGCAGAAACAGATCTGGTAATCGTTGCTAGCTGCAGAAATATTTTAACTGCTGGTTTTCTTTAAATTACGATTTACTCCATGGTAAAATGGTAAAGTCAGCACTCTTAATTCCAAATTTTGAATCTAAAGGTTAAGAAAAAATCAGGGTCTCAGATATAGAAGCTTTTGGAATAGGGAAGGATTTAAACCAAAGTAACTAACTTTAGGTAATATAGAAAGACAGTTAAGAAAAAAAAACCCAAAAACAAGAACAACTCCCACCACCCACCACTGTTTTATATCTTGGCTCACTCTACTTTGTATGTGTGTGCACTTGCTCACATTTAAAATTACTCTCAAATGTATTCAATTAATAATTTGGTTCTAAAACCAGTCAGGATGATTTTGGCATTTTGTTATAAGACAGTGTTATGTAAACTCTTATTGGGTAAGGCTTCAGAAAAGAGTGTTTCTTTTTTCTTCTTTTAAATATTCAAAACTAGCTTATTTGTGGAAAGAATGTAGCTTAATATTCTTAACTTGCTTTTGGATTTTCTGCTTGCGTGTCTGTACATTAAAAGTTGGTCATGCTTCTCAATTTAAGAAGGAAAAGTGTTTTCCTAACTTCAGCAAGATGTTAGGTAAATAGTCAACTTCATAAGAGAGCTTTATGCACTACTTAGATGGAAGTATCAGTATCAGATTATCTTTTATAAAGTTTTATAATTTGTGCTGTGACACATGTTTAAAATACTCAGGATTCCTTCTGGCTTACATATCAAACTACAACAAAAATCCCTTTATTTGACTATACTGAAAAAAACTTTCTAAATAACAAAATCTTACTAGCTCAATAAAATACTCTATTATCTGAGAGAAAGTGGAAAGGGCATGTTAATCTAGACAATATGAAAAATGTAGGCTGGACCTGGTGGCTCACGCCTGTAACCCCAAGCACTTTATGAGGCTGAAGTGGGCAGATTGCTTGATCATAAGAGTTTGAGACTAGCTGAGGCAACACGGTGAAACCTCGTCTTTACCAAACAAAAACAACAACAAAACAAAAAACAAAAATTAACAGGATGTGATGGCACGGGCCTGTAGTCCCAGCTACTCCAGAGGCAGAGGTGGGAGGATCTTTTGAGGCCCGGAGGGGGCGGTTGCAGTGATCTGTGATCCTGCCACTGCATTCCAGCCTGGGAGATAGAGTGAGACCCCATCTCAAAAATAAAAGAAAAGAGAGATACAAATCTAAAGATGTCCCTGAGGGAGGCTCAGGTCACTACCTAAGGAGAAGTCAAGGAAGAATGAAGAAAAATGAAAAAGTCTGCTATGTTAAAAATTCTGAAACATTTTCCTGTAAATGTCTATTTTTTTAAAATGGCAATATTAAGCTTCAGAAACATTGGTTTAACATCTATATTTATTTTTCCAGCCAATCGATGCAGACTACTTCAGATGTGTGTATCTATTACTTTTTTGTATTTATTGATTTCTGGAACTCTCTCTCAATATTTATTTCTTTTTGTTCAAAATTTGTGTTTTGTCACATTAAGAAATCTTCCTGAAGATATCTGCTATCCACCCGTTTCAAATTAATTTATTTTTTTTCTCCTGGTTCATAATCTTCACAAAAATACTCAAAGTTAACCTGGCCCTATTTCAAACTCTGGCCAGAAGTGTCCGGATTATTTTTAACTTGTGTTCTCTGGAAGACAATTTTATAAACAAACCAAAAGTAGTCTTTGATAATAGAATGTGCATGAATTTGGGATGCAGGTAGAATTAGTTAAATTATTTAGACTGAGCTTTAGCTTTCTTATCTATAAATTGGAGGGAAATATACGAATTTCATAATGTTACAAAGATCAGATATTTAAAAAGTGCACATTCCACTAAAGCTCTTTGCACACCAGTGCACAATAAAGGACCACTATTTTTAAATCATAAGAATTTTACAATTTAGTCCTGAAAATGAACAGAATGCTTACAAATAAGTTGTTTTTGTTCATTTCCTAGGCACATGCTAGCTCGACTGAATTTTTCTACTTATCTAGTTTATGATAAGTCCTGATTATCTATATATCTGAAAAAAACCTTTATTTTGTTTGTTACCTTTGCACTGCCTAATTTGAGAAGTGGCTCTGAAAAATTTGTGATAGTCCACTCTCTTTCAAAGTATAGAAGCCTAGTATGCTTTCAATAGTTCTGAATGAATTGTTGTGTTTAGGCAATGGTTATTTGACTCTTCAAAATTAAGTGCATCCTCAAATTGTTTTGTCATATGGCTGTGCCATTAGAGGTAGTCATCTTTCAGGTTGTCTTAAAAGTTTGCCTCTCACTATCTCCCTTACTCTCCATCAGGTTGTGTTTTCTCAATAGCGTGCAACAATAGCTTTCATTTCACATGCTCCTCTTTCAGTGTGACCTTGACACTCCTTCCATTTGAAATGTGGGTTTCTTGTTTCCTCATAAATCTGGTGGTACTATGTGACACTATGTGACTTCCAACACAAGGTCATAAAAGCAATAAGACTTCTGTCTGGCTCTCTTGGGATGTCTGCTCTTGGAACCCAGCTGCCACGCTGTGAGAACCAAAACTGGTCCACATTGGGAGACCACGTGGAGAATACACAGGTATGTTTTCTGGCTGACAGACCAGCTGCGGTCCCTGCTGACAGCCAGCATCAACTGCCAGACATGTTAGTGAAGACTGCTTAAGATGATTCTAATCCTCAGCTATTGAGTCACACCCTCCTCTCCTCGCCTTCAAATCTTCCCAGCTGAGGCCTCTGACATCAGGAGCTGTGCTCTGTGTGAAATACCCACAAAATCAGTGAACATTAAAAAATCGCTCTTTTAAGATACAGAACTGTGTTTAGAGATGGTTTGTTACTTAGCTGTAGCATCTGGAACACTTTCTTTCTTTTTTCTTTTTTTTTTTTGAGACAGAGTCTCGCTCTGTCACCCAGGCTGGAGTGCAGTGGCGCGATCTCAGCTCATTGCAACCTCCACCCCCTGGCTCAACTGATCCTTCCACCTCAGCCTCCCAAGTAGCTGGGACTACAGTATGTGGCACCATGCCCAACCGTTTTTAAAAAAAATATTTTGTAGGCACAGGGTTTTGCCATGTTGCCCTTCCTGGTCTCCAACACCTTGGTTCAAGTGATCCATCCCTGGTGGCCTCCCAAAGTGTTAGAGTTACAGTTGTATCTCTTTTTTTTTAGTAGCTTAACAGTTTAGTAACTTAATCCACAGTTTCTGGGATCCAGGAAACTGTGAATTAGGAAATCTAACCTTAGAAATCAAGATTAGCTTTAAATTCTGTCCTTTACAATTATATTTCTTCTATCCTCAGATGCACATTTTTTTTCAACATTTTGCCAACTCTGAAATGAGAATGCCTTTTACAATTGGTCATGTTTCGTCATCAAATTGGCAATATTTTAAGTCATTTTTAGTGTTATATATAAAATAATGATCCTTCTTACAATAGAGGCGGTCTTATTTTGGTAAAATGCATATATTTTACATTTTTAACCTACCAGGTACTGGAATCTGACATACACTATTGTTGCAACAATGGCATACATAGATAAGGACAGGACAAATAATTCAAGAACCCTCCTAAGTGGTTGCTGCAATGTTAAACTGAATAGTGAAAGAGTGTCAGATCTAGCAGGCTCTAAAATAAGGCCACTGTTAGCATCCATTGTTACCTTGAAAGTATATGTATGAAAGCCCATTTCCCTCGGGTAATTGTCTTCACATACAGACACTTGGTGATCAATATTTAAAAAAGTCACTGCTAGAATTAGGTTTCATAGGGATACAGCCCAAACCCAGCCCAATTTATTTGGGGAACTGCTGGTGTTGCCATTTAGTCTACTCTTTCATAAATAAGGCAGCTCCTGCATCAAAGTTCTCTGGTACCTCATTTTATTCTGACATTTTTCTTGTAATATTTTTCCCTAAATTGATTATCTTATATTTAGCATTTTCCAAAATATCAGAGTACCTTGCAAGCTTTCATATCAACTTACAGTTTTTTTCATCATTGGTAGTGGTGAAAGTGCTAAACATTGCTGATTCTTGTTTTCATCCACCGTATCCAATTTTCAGAGTTCAGTCATGTTCCTACAGGTTTAACTTAGTGATTTTCATGTGTGTAGTGATTTTCATGTGCTGGAGTGGGCCAGTCCAAGGTCCTGATATTCATTAAAAGAATGATCACATTATAATAAGACTTGGGATTCTTTTAGGTAGTGCTTATAAAAGGAAGGCATTGTAGTGACCAACCAGGTGGTAAATGGCTGATCTACTGGGGCCATTGTAGCCATAATCCCTGACTCAATAGCTCCACATCTTTTAGTTTACATTCTTTCTTTTAGTCGGGTTGTTGCTCTTACAACTGACTTTCTGGTCTGCTGAGGAAGAAAGGTTTCAAGAGATTGGTTCCTTCTATACTCCTCTGAGAATTTCCTTTTGTTTCAAAGGGAAAAATAGCAAGTAACTGTTTTTAGATTAAATGAAGCATCTATTTCAGTTCATAATGTATACATTGTAGTAATTAAAGGTAGAATGACTTTTTAAGTAATTATATTGCATATGATGCAATCCCAAAGAGATGTAGTCCTTTCTAAGACTACATGGTTAGATGGTTGGTGTGTACAACTGCCAGGGTTTACTAAAGCCAAAGAGACAGTGTTCTGAGTTTAGATTAGAGAACAAAAGGAACCAGTCATTTGAAGAGCTGTCTGGGAAAAAATGTTTCAGGCAGGAGCAGCAAGTGCAAATAATCTGAGGTAGGAAAGAGATTCTCAGCATGATAGAACAAAGTAAGCAGCCAGTGTCCCTGACATCACAAGTGAGCAAGAGAGAGATTGATACTCAACTGATGGAGAGGAGAGCAGGGAAACAGAAATGGATCATAAGCACTTGACCTGCTAGGAATCATTGATATTGTTAGTTGCCTCCTTAACTTCCATTTTCCTCTTTTGATGTTCCCTACTTTTTTTTCTGTTTTTTTTTCTTTCTTTTCTTTTTTTTTTTTTTTTTTTTGAGGCAGTCTCTCTCTGTCGCCCAGGCTGGAGTGCAGTGGCGCAATCTTGGCTCACTGCAACCTCTGCTGCCCGTGTTCAAGCGATTCTCCTACCTCAGCCTCCCTTGTAGCTGGGACCACAGGCTCCTGCCACTGCGCCTGGCTAATTTTTGTCTTTTTTTAGTTGAGACGGGGTTTCACCATTTTGGCCAGGCTGGTCTCGAACTCCTGACCTCAAGTGATCCACCTGCCTTGGCCTCCCAAAGTGCTGGGATTACAGGTGTGAGCCACCGCACCCGGCCGTCATGTTCCCCACTTTTTGAGTCTTCCCTTCCTTTATGCATTGATCAGGCACTTCAAGAGGAAGCTGACTCCTCTCCATTTCCATGATTGGGTCCTGGTTGGCTTGGGCCTATCAGCATATTTCAACTCTGTGGTCAAGATGTTGTTTCCAGGGTGAACCTGTGACTCAAGAGAGCCAATAAGGGAAAACCACAAGACCCTTGCTCCTTCCTTTTGGAGATGAAAACAACCTGTTGTCCTGATTGCATTTTGTAGACATCTTATGAGCTGTCACTGGGAGAAATTCAATATTGTGGATGGTAGAAGAAAGCAGAAAACAGGACTTTGATGACAATTTTGAGCTCTGGATTTTTAAAATATAAGTTAATAAATGTCCTTCATTGTTTAAGCCAATTTGATTTGGATTTCCTTGTTTTGGCCTGTAGAGTCACAGTCCATTGAAAAGTAATGGTTTTATGCCAGGGAACGGCATTGCTCTTGTGCCATTTTTAAAAGGTTTATTCTAGTTTACATATAACGGTATCTATTGACTCACAAAGGGAAAAACCAGAGCATGGAGGAAAGGGTAAGATGAAATTGTAGTAATGTATGCAAGGCAGAAGTGATTAAACCTAGGCTAGTGACATTGCAAATAGAGAAAAACACATATGGAAAAAAATATATGTTGGCACTAGCATCAACAGGACTTGTTAAAGAGTTGTTTTTAGAAAACGAGGAATACAGATAATCATGGATGACCTCCCCAAAACTGTAGGAAGGTTTTGGTTTAAAAAATTAAGATGATGCCATTTACTGAAATGGCAGTAGCTGGTTTGGGCATGGGTGGAAAACAAGGATTTCAGTTCGCGATATGTTAAAGTGTAAAAGAACTGTTTTTCTTTGAGGATATGTCAATTATATAATTTTATATATGAGTGTGTGACTCAGTGGAGAAATCAAGGCTGAAGATATGGTTTGCAAGACATCAACATGTAATTGGGTTTTAAATAAATGAAATGAGATGAAGTAATCTTTGGAGAGATTGTAGATAAAGAGTTAAGGAGAGCCTGGGATAGAGCTCATGCACTTCAAAGTTTGGAGGTTGACTAGAAGAGCTTGGGATGAGATTAGGGAAAATTGGCCAGAAAGGCAGATGGGAAATGGAGGATGGAGAGTTACAGTAACAAAAAGAGGAATTGTTTCAAGAGAGGTATTAACACTGTGGAATCCTGATGAGAGTTTGAGTAGGGAGTGAAAGATATGTATATAATCAAAGAATAATTTAATCATGTTTTATATTTAAGACAGATATGTTCTAATATCTATGCTTTGAAGATAATATTTCATGATGAATCATAATTAAGCAGAATGTCACTTATATGTCCATATATTTCAGAGAAAAATAAAGTAAGCAGAATATTTTACCAAAGTAATAATTCTAATTCAAATAACTCTCAGGCACTATACGGCTCTATCCCATAAAAAGAATTGAAAATATTCCCATATTTACTTGCAGTTCTCAAAGAACATTAATGGAGATCTATGCCATAGTTCATAGCCTCATTTCTCTTAAGTGCCTTTCCTTTCCTCCTTTAATTCTCTCAAATTTGTAGAAGAGAGAGGGGAGAGGGGAAGAATGAATGTGTGTGTATACACGTGTGTGTCTGTCTCTAATATTTTTCCCACATCTCTTGCAGATACCCATCTCGTTTGTTTCTCTTTTATTCCACCTACCCCCATGTCTTACTACACTGCCATCTCCCCGTGGTTGCTGAGACTTTTGGTCCTAGTACCAGCCATTGGAGACCATTCTTGGAGGATTAAAAGACCCAATTATTTCTCTGGACCTTCCTCCTGGAGGGAAATGCAAGAAGTTCCTTGGAAAGCGTGTATTCTTCTTTCACTCTAATTGATGTTTCCTTGTAGAGAAACTCAGATGAATCAAATTATCTTTCTTCTTAAATCTAATTTTCTAGCCATGTTGGATGAGAGAGTTTAGGGTTCAAATGACTTCTCTTTTTGGGGGAATATTCATTTTAAATAAATTTTCCTACTCATTAATTCCAAAAGTCAAAATGCCAAATTTTAGAGGACTTAAAACATTCACTGAATTTGTGAAATAGTTTTTCATTCCAGTGGTTGAATCTTGCTTTTCTTTTGTTGCTGCTTTGGAGAAGGTTAATGCGCTTCCCATAATGTTATCACCCTGTTGAAATCCATCTGTCCCATAGCTCGGCAGTGGCGCAGCCCTTTCAAGTTCTGCAGGGAAACCAGATCAAATAAAAATATCCAGCTCTTCAACAAGTATATGAAAAACAAAAAGGAAAAGCCCATAAAGAAGAGACAGAGCAGATACCCTTGCCCTAAAGGTGTAATGTGAAACTAATGTTCTGTTAAACCTGTTGAGCATTACTCAGATTTCTTCATGAGTACATTCACACCTGGGGGAAAAAATGACCACCGTCATCCTATGGAAAGAAACAACAGAAATTACTAGAGAAAGAAAAGTAGATAGGCTCCATTTTCTGGTTCCAGTTGGAAATTTAACTTGAATCTTTTTGTTACAGTTAAAATATGCTTAAACTGTACATTTTTAAGAGTGATCTCATGGGAGAAACATAGCAATTCCTGAATATAACTCACTATGCTTGTGCCTTCCAAACATTTTCTTTCGTTTTTCAGGGCAGGTTTGAAGCAGAAGAAAAAGGAAAGATAGGAGTCGTGGCTCATTCACTCACTTCCTATAGTGTTTAAATGCTGAGGTGTCCTAAAACTTCTGATATTCTTTGGAAGCTAAGCTGAAGAATTTTTTTTATTTATTCTGGTCCAGTGCAAATATTTGTCCATTGAGCAATATATGGCACATTAGAATCATAAATCCACCATCTGCTTAAAATGAGCCAACACCCACCTGTAAGGAGACGGTTACAGGCTGGTATCCTGTTCCTTTAGTGCTTAAGTGAAGGCCACTGACGCTGTGGGGCCCTGCTTTGTTTGAGCTGCCCTGTGCTAAGATTGCCTGATAAAATTCCAAAAGGGTGTGTACGTTTGCTGCAACCCACAAAGACTACTTTCAGGTTCCCTTGGAGAAATCTTTTCACAGTAATGGGGGCAGAAAGAGGCCAAAATACCATCAGCTTTGGATATGTGGGTGCATCTGTGGATTCTCCGCTCTGATGTTCTAGTGCAAGGAATTAAATGAAAGAATAGATCATTTGGCATTCTGCGATTATGTCAATAGGCATGACTGCTGTTACATTAACTGAGCAAGAAAGGGATCTTCATTACCTTATTCCTAGCAAGTACTGAGAGCAGGGTAGAAAAAAAGACACTCTGCTCATAGTAGTTTATCTTTTATTTTTTATTGATTTATTTATTTTTTGAGATGGACCCTCACTCTGTCACCCAGGCTGGAGTGCAGTGGCGTGACCTCGGCTCACTGCAACCTCCGCTCCCCGGATCTCAAGCCATCCTCTCACTAGTTTATCTTTTAAATGACCACAAGTCCCCATTTTAAACTGACAGACATTCGACTGATACTATACCTTAGAATTCTCCCTGAAATATTTGTTCTTGCCACTCAACAGGAAGCTTATAGAATCAGGAAAATGAATTTATAGTGGAGGCTTGTTCCCTGAAGTAGCTACTATCGCTTTTAAAAGAAGCCCTCCTGGCTGGGCGTGGTGGCTCATGCCTGTAATCCTAGCACTTTGGGAGGCAGAGGCGGGAGGATGACTTGAGCCCAGGAGTTTGAGACCAGCCTGGGCAACATAGCGAGACCCTGTCTCTACAAAAATATAAAAAATTGTCTAGGCACGGTGCCATGCACCTGTGGTCCCAGCTACTAGGAAGGCTGAGATGGAAGGGTGGCTTGAGCCTGAGAGGTCGAGGCTGCAGTAAACTGTGATTGTATCACTGCACTACAGTCTGGGTGACAGTGAGACCTTGTCTCTAAAAAAAAAAAAAAAAAAAAATGCTCTTTAGAGGACAAAAGTTTCAGACTCACCATAACACATCAAGTGTTCCCCTGAAGGGCTTGCCTCTTAGATTATTCTTTGGGAAAACCCTTATACAAAATGAAGGCAAAAAATCCACTAGTTATTGTATTTTAGATTTTGAAAGTTGGTTGTCTAAGACTCTTGGGTTATTTAGACAAATATCTACATGTTATTTGCCAAATCTAGGTATGAAAGCAAATCAAGCAAAACCTGTTTGTTTGAGGTATAGTGCTTTACTCTGCAATTTTTTATTATTTTAGATTCAGGGGGTACATATGCAAGTTTGCTACATGGGTACATTGCATGATGCAGAGGTTTGGGCTTTTAATGATCCTATCATTCAAGTAGCAAACATAGTACTCCATAGACGGTTTTTCAATCCTTGCCTCTCTTACCTTTCGGAGTCCTCAGCATCTATTGTTCCCATCTTTAAGTCCATGTGTACCCAATATTTAGCTCCCACTTATAAGTGAGAACATGCAGTATTTGGTTTTCTGTTTCTGTATTAATTTGCTTAGGATGACAGACTCTAGTTGCATCTATGTTGCTACAAAGGACATGATTTGTTCTTTTTTATGGTTGTGTAGTATTCTATGGTGTGTATGTACCACATTTTCTTTACTCAATCCACTGTTAATGAGCACCTGGATTGATTCCATATCTTTGCTATTGTGAATAGTGCTGTGATGAACATATGAGTGCAGATGTCTTTTTGGTAGTAGATTTATTTTCCTATGGGTATATACCCAGTAATAGGATTTGCTGGGTCACAAGGTAATTCTGTTTTTAATTCTCTAAGAAATCTCCAAATTGCTTTCCACAGTGGCTGAACTCATTTGCATTCCCACCAACAGTGTATAAACAGTCCCTTTTTTCCAAAGCTTCAGCCACATCTGTTATTTTTTGATTTTTTAAAAATAGTCATTCTGACTGGTGTGAGATGGTATCTCACTGTGGTTATGACTTGCATCTCCCTAATGATTCATGATATTGAATATTTTTTCATATTTTTGCTGGCCGCTTGTATGTCTTCTTTTGAGAAGTGTTTGTTCTGTTCATGTCCTTTGCCCACTTCATAATGTAGTTTTTTTTCTTTCTGGTGTGATGGTTAATTCTGCAAAAAGGCATTTTATTTAACAGGCAGCATGGACTTCATACACGTACGTTATCAGTGCCTTGAAAACCAAAGAATTTTAAAAGCAGTAGTTTCTAGTTTCTGCATGCAGAAAAAAATACACATTTATTTATTTATTTGAGACAGTCTTGCTCTGCAGCCCAGGCTGGAATGCAGTGGTGCAATCTCGGCTCACAGCAAACCCAGCCTCCCGGGTTCAAGCGATTCTCGTTCCTCAGCCTCCCGAGTAGCTGGGACTACAGGTCACTGTAGGCCCTGAGTCTGGGCTGGCCATATCCTCCACAGGCCAAGAGCTGGTCTGTGAGGAAGGGTGCTTGCTGGTTGAAAAGGGTGGTAGAGTCCTTTGGTTCTGGTGTTAGCAGTGCAGTGTTTTGAAGGTGGCTCATTTTTATTCCATACCGATCTTCATGCCCAATGGGTGGGCATGAAGCCTCTTCTTTGCCAGAATTGACCCATAACTTGTAACCTCTCTCAGGGCCAGCTATCCTTAGCATTGGTAATGATATGTTGATAACTTCATTTGCTGTATGTGAATCCATTACTGTTATAGTTTTAGAATAGGCATAATTCTCAATGTCCTTGGTGCAGATTTTGAGGGAAATGCCCTTTGGGCCGTCCCTTCTCTTTCTTTAGGTTGATGTATCCCTGAAGGAGAGAGAGCTATTTGTCCTTCTTTTCTGGAGAACTGAAAGTGACCACAAAGTTCACTGTGGGTCAGCCCAGAACCAAGGATATCATGGCATTGGTGTTGCCTTCTGCCACTTGATCCAGACAGCTTACTGTCCACATACCAGTTAATCTAATTTTATTTTGTATCTTACAGTTATGTTGTATTTGAGTTTGGCCACAACTAACAGATCATTGAATAGGAAAAGATGCTGCTCCTGTCTGTGCAGGCCTCTTCCGAGTTCTGTCTGGCTGTCAATCCGCAGAGTCCTACTGGAGCACGCAAATGATGACAGAATTGCACATGTGTGATGCTAGCGGAAGGACTTTCCCTGGTACTAGGCCGTTTTTGCAGGACTTTATCCGGGTTAAAAGCTGTGGCACTTCTCCTTTCTGTTAGTGTTTTCTTCCTCCAGGGCTAAGCGCACAGGCAGGCATTGCTGGCCCTGACGACTTCGGAGCTGATCCTGCTGAAGGGCCGCACTCACCCAGGCCACTGCGGGGGATCCAGGGGCACGCTGAGGGGTCGGGGAACGGGGATCCCCCCACTCCAGCCTGGCACCCCCACTGAGGGAGGAGTCGGGGTGCTGAGGCGGGAGGCAGCTGGAGATGGGAGGGAGGCTGCCGGGTCTGCTCAGAGAGAGAATAAGGCCCTAGATATGGAGAACGGGGAACGGGGGGTGGGGGGTTCGGGGGAGGTGGCAGCAGTGCTGGCCGTGAGGGACGGGACAGGTCCTCAGATGACCCTTGCGGGCGCGCACCTCCAACGTCAAAACCCAGTGGCTTCAGCCTCGCGCCCAGAGTGGGATCTGCGGCTGAGGAGGGCACGGGCTCCACTCAAGAATCGTCACGGGCTTCCGCGGCTCTCCCCCCAGAGCCTCCTGCTGGGGGCACATCTTAAAGCAAATCCCAGCCTCGAAGGAACCTAGGCGGTCGGGTCTGTGGTGGCAGGAGGCGTGGCTGCCGTGCTCAGGCGGGCAGAGCTCCCCATGTGGGCAGCTGCCTCCTGCAGGGGCCTGTGTGTCGCTGTGCCCTGCATGGTGGGGTGGAAGCGGTTACAGCGGCGACCGCCCTTTGTCTTTTTCTTGTTGATTTGCTTAAGTTCCTTGTAGATCGTGTATCTCAGTCCTTTGTTGGACACATAGTGCATAAATATTTTCTCCCACTCTGTAGGTTGTTTTCAACTCTGTTGATAATTTCTTTTGTTTTGCAGAGATCTTTAAGTCTCATTTTTAATTTTATTGTATTTGCTTTTGGGGTCTTTATCATAAATTCTTGCGATTTTTTTTTTTTTTTTTTTTGCTACCAGAGTTCTGTGATTAGTATTAGTAAGATTCTTAAGTGTTCCATACAGGTAATAAAATCAGAAGAGTATGACCTCAATATGGTACAAGATCCAGGTTTTGGTAGATAGAATAGGCGATTTTAGAGTGTATTAGTCCGTTTTCACATTGCTATAAAGAACTACCTGAGACTGGGTAATTTATGAAGAAAAGAAGTTTAATTGACTCACAGTTCCACAGGCTTTTCAGGAAGCATGACTGGGAGGCCTCAGGAAACTGACAATCATGCCAGAAGGCAAAGGGGAAGCAGGCACCTTTTTTTCACATGGTGGCAGAGTGAGTGAAAGCGGAAGTGGCACACACTTTTAAACCATCAGATCTGGTGAGAGCTCACTATCTGGAGAACAGCATGGGGGAAATCTGAGCCCCCCATAATCCAATAACCTCCCACCAGGCTTCTCCTTCAACAAGTGGGGATTACAATTCCACATGAGATTTGGGTGGGACACAGAGCCAAACTGGATCATAGAGGTACTTGAAAGCCTCACTTACTCTCTTTCATCACTTACTGTTGGGGCCTGGAACTTCTTAAAGCTTTGATTTCCTCAGCTTTCCACTGTTAAATATGGAAATACAGGTGGGAATACTGTTAATTGCAAATACCTTACAGAAGATATTTGCTACTTTAATCATGAATGATTTCTAAGGGGAATCTAGACAAAGGGCAGATAAGGTTTTGAAAGATATTGGGGTGGGGCAGGGGGAGGGGTGGCGTGGGCAGGAGGCTTGAGGAAAAGCAAAAGAGACTGAGGAGAGCAAAAGATCCCAAAGTAAGAGTTTACCTAGAATAAACCAGAGTAAAGTGTGGAGGGGAGGGAGTTGAGTAGTGAGTGATGTTAAGAGGGCAATGAATGACTAGGGAAGAGGTTTGAAAGAAAGTTAAGAATGCTGCCAAAGATCACTTGTCTTCTTAAAAATTTTTTTATGGGTAACATTGCATAATATTATAGAGTAAGAACACTGGGGCATTTAGATCAGGGATTTTTAAATGAGGGTGCATGTGTACATGATATTAAAACAATACTACCTTGTCCCTCCCCTCCTGGCCCTCAAGCCTCTCAGCTTGAACATCACAGTTACACTGATCCACCAAAAACTGATAGAACCTTGCCCTTTGGTTTGTTGGGGGGCAAAGTGAAAACTTGGGGCTAGGAAAAGAAGGATTGCCTGTGATTTTGCTATAAAACATAATTAAAATTGATGTTAACTGCCTTTCTTTAACAAAGGATATACTCTAAGGATTTTCAGTCATTGTGAGAGATAGGACTAGCTGGATTTCCTAGGCGGACTAAGAATTCCTAAACCTAGCTGGGGAAGGTGACCACACCCACCTTTAATCACGGGGCTTGTAACTCAGCTCACACCTGACCAATCAGGTAGTAAAAAGAAAGCTCATTAAAATACCAATTAGGCTAAAAGCAGGAGGTAAAGAAATAATCAAATCATCTATCGCCTGAGAGCACAGGGGGAGGGACAGTGATCAGGATATAAACCCAGGCATTCGAGCAGGGAGTGGCAACCCTTTTTGGGTCCCCTCCCGTTGTATGGGAGCTCTGTTTTCACTCTATTAAATCTTGCAACTGCACACTCTTCTGGTCAGTGTTTGTTCCGGCTTGAGCTGAGCTTTCACTCATAGTCCACCACTGTTGAACGCTGCTGTCGCAGACCCACCGTTGACTTTCACCCCTCCAGATCCGGCAGGGTGTCCGCTGCGCTTCTGATCCAGCAAGGTACCCACTGCCACTTCTGATCCGGCTAGAGGTTCGCCATTGTTCCTGTGTGGCTAAGGGCCCGGGTTCGTCCTAATTGAGCTGAACACTGGTCACTGGGTTCCCTGGTTCTCTTCTGTGACCCACGGCTTCTAATAGAACTATAACACTCACTGCATAGCCCGAGGTTCTATTCCTTGGAATCCATGAGGCCAAGAACCCCAGATCAAAGAACAAAAGGCTTGCCGACATCTTGGGAGCAGCCCACCCTATCTTGGGAGCTCTAAGAACATAGACCCGTCGGTAACAATTGTATGGTGTCAATTTTGATTGTCTTCTATTTTTCACAGTATGTAAAATAAAGCACAATAGTATTAACTCAGGAGCCAAACTTGCTGGGTTTGAGCCCTGGCTCTACTCATTAGCTGTGCAACCTTTTTACCAAGTTATTGAAAATCTTCAGTCCACAGCTAACTCCTTAGTAAAATGAGTATAACAATATTTCACATTGATAGTAAAATATTAATCAGATAATCCATTCAAAGACCTCAGCACAGTGACTGGAACATAGAAAAGGTTCAATATATGTTGGCTTTAATAAAAACAAAAATACCAAATATAGTAATTAGCTCTTTTTTTTTTTTTTTTTTTTTTTGAGATGGAGTTTTGCTCTGTTGCCCAGGCTGGAGTGCAGTATGGTGATCTCAGCTCGCTGCAAGCTCCGCCTCTCTCTTTCAAATGATTCTCATGCCTCAGCCTCCCGAGTAGCTGGGACTACAGGTGCATGCCACCATGCCTGGCTAATTTTTTTTTTTTTTGTATTTTTAGTAGAGATGGGGTTTTGCCATGTTGGCCAGGCTAGTCTCAAACTCCTGTTTTTTGAGATGGAGTTTTGCTCTGTTGCCCAGGCTGGAGTGCAGTATGGTGATCTCAGCTGGCTGCAAGCTCCGCCTCTCTCTTTCAAATGATTCTCATGCCTCAGCCTCCCGAGTAGCTGGGACTACAGGTGCATGCCACCATGCCTGGCTAATTTTTTTTTTTTTTGTATTTTTAGTAGAGATGGGGTTTTGCCATGTTGGCCAGGCTAGTCTCAAACTCCTGACCTCAAGTGATCCACCCGCCTCAGCCTCCCAAAGTGGTGGGATTACAGGCGTAGGCCACTGTGGCTGATGGTAATGAGCTCCTTCTCTGAGAATGACTGTTGCTTTTGAATTAAAACTACAGCATTGACTTTGGGTATTTCATAGACTTGATTAACTTAAACAATGACATAAAGCTCTTTGGTACTGAAATAATACTTAACAGGGCAGAACTTTGTTTGGAGGATAGAACAAAAACCTGACAAACTTATTGTGAGAAATGATTCTTCCATTCTAGCATAGCTTGTTTTGAAGTGTGTGATAGGAAGTTCTGGTGTTTTCCCACCCATCATGGAAATCATGTAAATTGGAGAGGTGAGGAAAAAGCATCTGTATTGGTTTGCTAGAGCTGTCATAAAAAGCACCACACATTGAGTGGCTTAAACAATCAATTTATTGCCTCACAGATCTGGAGGGTAGAGATCTGAGATCAAGGTGTTGTTGGCAGGGTTGGTTCCTTCGTAGGGCTGTGAAGGAGAATCTTTTCCGTGCCTATTATCCAGTATGTTCACTGACAACCTTGAGCATTCCTTGGCTTCTGCTGCGTGATCACACTCTGCTTCCTGCTCACATGGCATTCCTTCTGTAGACATGTCTCTATATCCAAATTTCTTCTTTATATAAGGAACCCAGTCATATTGGGTTAGGGGCCCATTCTACTCCAGTATGACCTCATCTAATAACATTTTCCTTTAAAAAATTTAATTGACACATAATAATCATACATGTCTATGGGGTACATAATGTTATGACACATATAATGTATAATGATCACATCAGGGTAATTCACATATCGATCATCTCAAGTGTTTATCATTCCTTGTATTGGGAACATTCAATATCTTCTAGCTATTTGAAACTGTATATTGTTGTTTACTATAGTCATCCTACAGTACTATAGGACACTAAAACTTATTCCCATTTTTAATGACCTTATTTCCAAATAGGAAATACCTCCATTCTGAGGTACTGGGGGATAGGACTTCAACCTATAACTTTTTTGTGTGGAAGGGACACAATTCAACCTGTTACAGTATCCTATCCTGGAAAGTAACTATGATATACTTCCAGAAGTTGCAGTAATCACTACTTAGCAAAAATCTAGTTGCATTCCAATGAATTCATTCCAGAAAAGATGTTCAGAAACTGAATCACTGCTAACACCAGGGGAGCCAAGTGTTTAATGGCCTCCTATTGTGGGTGCTCTCCACAATTCTGTCACCCTCCTAACACTCACACAACTTATTTTGTGAGATTGTGTGTGGGCATGGGTGTGTGAAAGAGAAGGGGCCTGGGGACAGGGACTTTCTGCTCCCAAGAATTTTCCATTTAGTGAAAAAGACAGATGTTGCACAAAAAACAAATTTTATAAGAAGAAAAGAATGCTTTCTTTACTCAGTAAGGAGGTTCATGAATATACATATTGTATATAATTGCATTGTAAGAAGTACTACTTGTAAACTCAAGTAATCTTTATGTGTGTATGAAATCAATGGGTTTAAAAAGTATGCTTCCCTGAGGCTTGGCCTACTCTTACTAACTCTAATCTAAAAGTCTGAAAGATCCCACCTAGAAAATTTTTTATACTTATATATTTTAAGATTATACCAATGAACAATAATTTCTTCATCCCCTATGATATACCTGATCTTCTATTTTATCATGTTGTTTTCCATGATGGTGAAATACATTCTCCTTTCATTCAGGATTCATGGGTACTGCATCTTGTGTAAAGCCTGACGGTTCTACTAGGAGGTTGAGCTGTTTCTCTACTGATTTCACATTATTTTATTAGCTTATTTAGTAAGGAGTTATTTCCCACCAGTGATATATCTTAGCACTAGACTGTGAATTTCTTTTATTCAGTCTATCTTTGGATCCACAATATCAAAGTATCTGGCAGAGTGAAAATTAATCATTGAATAATTGGGAAAGATTAAATGCTAGGAAATAATTTAGGTTTTATTTTGATTTCAGAAATTGAGAGCTTGATCTGAATAGAAATGTTGCTATTTTAGGAAAACAAATGGGAAGGACAAGGAAGAGGTGAAGGATCTAGTGCAATAATTCTAAACTACTATTGACAATATTAGCAAATAAAAATACAGGTCACCCAGTTTAATTTAAAATATCACATAAACAACAAATACATTTCAGAATGTCTCAAATATTAAACAGGACATGCTTATATTTTGAAAATGTTGTTTATCCTCTATTTAAATTTAACTGGATGGCCTGTACTTTATATGGCAACGCCGTACTTTATCTAATTAATCCCTTTTGAATGTATAACTTTTTTGACTGTTATCTCTTTGAAATGCAAATGAAAACTCTGAAAGCCTGCATTAAAATGCTTTGCACATAGAATTGTGCATACTATTTCAGTTAGATGATGTTGGTAATTTTTTTTTAACTGTTGGCTGTGTTAGGGAAGTAATAATTTCTTGGAGGTTATAAGGGTAAAAACAAATGGAAGTAAATTTATATACATACACACACACATACACACACACCCCTATATGTATATACACATACACACCCACACACACATTCACTAAGCGTAGTCCTACATTTCCGAAGTAGGGGTAACCTAAGAAGGAATGGAATGAAAACAATTTTATGAGAAGATGTGGGGTAGAAATATCAACTACAATAGAAAGGGTGTTTTTTTTTTTAAACATGTTGGGGTCTCACTATGTTGCCCAAGCCAGAGTACAGTGGCTATTCATAGACTTGATCATAGCTCATTGCAGCCTCAAACCCTTGGGCTAAAGTAATCCTCCTGCCTCAGCTTCCCCAGTAGCACATGCCACTGCACCCAGTGAGGATTACAGAGTTTGTTAAAGTGGGTAGAGAAGGAAAACTAAGTTGGTTACAAGATTACAATGACTGAAACTGATTATCAAATATTTATATGTAAAATATGTGCATATTAAATGTTGGCATACATATAATTATATGCATAATAAAATTATATGTATAACAAAATAGAAACATGCATATTAAAATGTAAAGGTATATACATTTTTATTACAAAGAACAATTTATCATTTAGTAACATTTTTATGCTAATTGAAGAAAGATAAGTGAATGTTCAATGTTATTTATTAATTCTTAAAAAAAACTAAATTGTCAACTGATCTCTTTTGTAGTCCACTGCAAATAACTGCTAATATTTTGTTCCCCTGAACTATTTATGCAACCATGGAATCAGCTATATTTCTTAGTCTTCATATGTTAAACTATTAAATCAGAGAATGCCAGTGCATTCTGATCTCTTAGCATTCATTAAAATAAAAACTCTAGACTTTTATCTAAAAAATAAAAATAGGCTGTAATATAAAAATTAAAACAGGATATTTAATATTCTTTTGTAAATAAATAGGATACATGGGTCTCTAGTACTGATAATCATGTAACCTATGTATATCCAAATAGATCAATTTACTACAAGCCTGCTTAAAATTAACAGAATAGTGATCAAATAAGACCCAAAGGAAACCTGTTTTTCTCTGACTCATCAAATGTTGAAATTACAGGTGTCTATATCATAGACATTGCATATCTATCCCATATAAAAGTGTAGTTTTATATCACAAAGCAATTCAAATTTTCATAAATGCAATAAAATCCTGTGAGTTAGGAAAATTTTTGCCCATCTAAAACATTTTCTTTCTTTTTTTTTTTTTTTTTTTTTTTTTTTTTTTTTTTTTTTTTTTTTTTGAGACTGAGTTTCACTCTTGTTGCCCAGGCTGGAGTGCAATGGAATGATCTTGGCTCACTGAAACCTCCACCTCCCAGGTTCAAGCAATTCTCCTGCCTCAGCCTCCTGAGTAGCTGGGATTACAGGTGCTCACCAGCATGCCTGGCTAATTTTTCTATTTTTAGTAGCGATGGGGTTTCACTATGTTGACCAGGCTAGTCTTGAACTCCTGACCTCAAGTGATCCTCCCATCTCAGCCTCCCAAAGTGCTGGGATTACAGGTATGAGCCACCACACCCAGCCTCTAAAATATTTTCTACCTTCTGATAATTACTCCCAGCTGATTTTAGGATTTCTATTAGCAGGATTTTTTCTTCGTGTTGCTGTTATTTAAATAAATAGAAGACATGGTATTAACTCTCTGGAGGCTTCCTGTAAAGAACTGAGTTGATGATTGGATATTTGATCATTTCAGAATAAATATAATCCTTTCCTACTAGTTAATTGGAGAAATTCTTCAATTTTCCTGAAGTAGTTACACTTTTTTTAAAATTAGTAAAAGTTTTAAAGTATCTACCCAATAATTAAGAAAAACATGTAGCTGGATGCAGTGGCTCAGGCCTGTAATCCCAACACTTTGGGAGGCTGAGGTGGTAGATCACCTGAGGTCAGGAGTTTGAGACCAGCCTGGCCAACATGGTGAAACCCCGTCTCTACTAAAAATACAAAAATTAGCCAGGTGTGGTGGTACACACCTATAATCCCAGCTACTTGGGAGGCTGAGACAGGAGAATAACTTGAACGGGTAGCGGTGGGGATGTGGAAGTTGCAGTGAGCCAAGAGTGCACTGCTGCACTCTAGCCTGGGCAACAGAGCAAAACTTTGTCTCAAATAAATAAATAAATAAATAAATAAATAAATAAATGTAGTTGAATTTTTAAAATATAATTAGGTTTTAAATGTCTTAGTGTAAAGTATGAAAAGAAGTAAGTGGTTAGTGCTGTAATATGTAGCTAAAAATTAAAATCAAAAGTGGGCAGAGATTTATCCACTTGTTTTGGTAACATGGAGATCATTTATGACCTGGGTTAGCAGGTATGGTACAGTGGAGGAGACAGAATTAAAATTAGATTAGTTGGTGGTTAGACCAGGACAGTGGCTCAGGCCTATAATCTCAGCACTCTGGCAGGCCAAGGTTGGAGGATTGCTTGAGCCCAGGAGTTCGAGACCAGCCTGGGGAACATAGTGAGACTGCATCTCAAAAAAAAAAAAATTTAGAAAATTAAAAATAAAATTAGATTAGTTGATGGAGTGAAGGAGAGGTGAAGAAACAGAGACAAACGGTATAGGCATCTCTTATTTAGGTCCTCCTGTCTCCACTATAACTCGGCAGGCTTTCTTTGCTACTGATGAGGCAGAAATAAAACTATATTGTCAGTCTCAGATTTAAAAAACATTTATTTTAATAAGACTATTGCAAACACATTAAAAAAACTAAATAGTAATATTACAAAATCTATATACTTGCACATTTAGTATTTGTCAATGTGCCAGAGGTTTTCTTCATGAAATTTGACTTCTCTGAAGTGAAGGCTTTTTTCCATCATCTCTTATAGCTCTGATTGAATAAGTCTTAATGCTTTCTTCATGTTTTCTATCACTGAAATAAGAGTTAATATATATTATGCTATTAATAAATGAAAGTACAAATGCTATGATCTATTAACTCTAGAACCTGAAATTGACCCATTTAAATTAATAGCTTTGAATATGGGAATTCATCTATGACATTAAAGAATATGCTAAAAGTGTACATGTAAATTTAGGGATTAGACCATTGAGAGCTGGTTGATCAACTTTATCTTGAACAATTTCATCAGAGGGGTTTTGAGGAGTACCTCTTTTTTTTTTTTTAATGGATCGCTTTGTATTAGTATTGCTAGATCTTATAGGCACAGTTGTCTTATTAAATATAGTTGATAATGAATGTCGTAAAAAATAGATTTGGCCAGGCATGGTAGGGCATGCTTGTAATCCCAGCATTTTGGGAGGCTGAGGTGGGAGGATCACTTGAGGCCAGGAGTTTGAGACCAGCCTGGGCAACATACCAAGACCCTGTCTTTACAAAAAAAAAAAAAAAAAAAGAAAAAAGGATTAAAGTCCTAAGTAAGACTGTACCTCCTTGCTTATAGGCATTAAAGAAAGATGAAATGATTTTACTATCATTTGATAAAATCACATGAGATCTTTGATACTAGGAGAATCGACTGTCTCAAGTTTGTGCCATTTTAACGTGTACTGTATTCTTTTTAGTGAGCTCAGAATTTAGTAATCATAAAATCCCTTAGACATCCCTGTTAAAATAGATTCTGAGGTACCCCCAAAATTCTGATTTTGGTGGGAGCTAGAAGTTGGCATTTAAACACCACCACTAGCCTCAGTGACTGGTGTGTAGAAGCACTGATGTAGGGCATCATTGGCCCTTAACAAATAGTCAGGGGTCAGCTATGACCACTGTTTGAGATCATTTGTGAATACTTACATAGGGGTAAATCCCGAGGCTCATATGTGTACAATCTGTTCGAGTATCTTCCAGCTATATCAGCTCTAACTGTTAAAGAAGGGTCTGTCAAGAAAAAAACCAAGTCACGAAAGTATAATTTAGCATGCTCTTTTCTTTACTCTTGTAAAAATTTTATTATTATTTTATATTTGGGGGTTATGTGTACAAGTTTATTACATAGATATATTGAGTGATGCTGAAGTTTGGGCTTCAACTGAACCAACACCCAAATAGTGAACATAGTACCCAACAGTTAGTTTTTCATCCTTTGGCCCCCTCCCTCCTTCCCCCATTTTGGAGTTCCTATTGTCTATTGTTCCTCTCTTTATGTCCGTGTATAACCAGTGTTTAGCTCATATTTATATGTGTGAACATTCACTATTTGGTTTTCTGTTTCTGTGTTAATTTGCTTAGGATAATGGCCTCTGGCTACATCCATAAAATGTTCTTAAAATCATTTTTGTTTCTTAATCTAAAACAAATGTCAAGCCAATTTATAAGCAAAATTAGTTTTCATACATGTCGGTTCATGATGAATTAACCTGAATTCTCCTTTTAGTGTGTCATAGATCTCTGTCAATCTAGTCTGGGGCACTATATTGAAAGTACATTGGGATACAGATTTAACAGCATACATGCTTTGAAAAAATACTTAAAATTTTCAAATTACAGATATAGTGGATTTTGATTGTAGAACTAACAAGAGCTGATATTATTGGATTAGAAATGACTTATCTTTAAAAAGAATAGTACTTGAACTAGCATTTAAAAATAAAAGCAAGAATGCTGATTTTTACTAATTTTGTAGATCTGATGAAATGAGATCACATACATACCTACAAACATGATTCTAGGCACATATTGCCCATCAGGTGATAAATTCTTATCAGTGGTTTCATGCTAGCAGGAGAAGAAAAAAAAGAATGTTATTGAATTCATTTGTTTTTGATAGTTTCAAGATGATTTTGTGTGACTGTCAGTAAATTCTATTTTGGCCTTTTATAATTCCATATAACTTTCTGTATTATCAACATTTAGCTCTTTGTGCTTTAAAAATAGAAAAAAAGGAGGCTGGGCACGGTGGCTCATGCCTGTAATCCCAGCACTTTGGGAGGCTGAGGCGGGTGGATCACCTGAGGTCAGGAGTTTGAGACCAGCCTAACCAACAAGGTGAAACCCCGTCTCTACTAAATACAAACATTAGCTGGGCATGGTGGCAGGTGCCTGTAGTCCCAGCTACTTGGGAGGCTGAGAGGAGAATTGCTTGAGCCAGGGACGCTGAGGTTGCTGTGAGCCCAGATTATGCCACTGCACTCCAGCCTGGGCGACAGAGCGAGACTCCGTCTAAAAAAAAAAAAAAAAGAAAAAGAATTTTCCATGAAATTATAATATTAAGAAAACATCATAAAGTTTATGTACCATAAGGTTTAGCATGATGAACTTATTCTGAGCCATTTCTTGTATTTCTTCATTTTGGGCAAATACTTTCTTTAGTGCTGTAGGGGAAAACAAAATTGCCAGTTAGTTTTAAGGATCAAGAGACCTTTAATGTAACATAGCAAAATAAAGCTAATATTTAGCATTTGTTTGCATATATAACTCAGGTGTAAATATTAATAATTCATTGGCCTATTGCCACTTTGTCCCTCATTGGAAAGCAATGAGGGACAGTCCGTTCAAGGAGACATCAAAGGTTAATCACGGTGAAGACACTAGTTTTATAATTTTATGTAACTCATTGACTCATTGATTAAGACAACAACTTTTTTTCAGTGTTTCTACATCCTCTCAGCTCACCCTTTTCTTTTCTTGGGAAGAAGAGGAATATCTAATGCCCAAGGGAATATAATAGAAATATTCAGTAGATTGGTAACAATCATTGTGGTCTTTAAGCACTTTAGTAAAATGATGGTACTCTGGCAGTTGTCTATTTGTTTTTAATGGGATTTGCTGAGCGCCTTCTTAGCTATTATTACCAGGTCACTTTTCCTATTTTATATTGGAAATATTATATATTATAATATCTCAGGGGCTAAAATTACCTTGGGAGTATTGACAATCCTCCAGGTGATGAATAACCATTAATGGCTTCTTACTAAACAAAGAAAGTATGGAATTAAGTCAAATGATTAACTTTGGGTCAAAACATACAGTAGAGTTAGATTTAAAATTTTATTAGCTTCAATAAGACTTACAGTAGTAATCTCAGATTTACAAATCATAGCACTATAGTCAATAGCAGTGTTACTGTATTTGTGGCCCCAGAACTGATAGTATCAGTATCACTAGGTAACTTATTAGGAACTTAAATTCAAAGGCTCCATTCCAAAATTAGGAAAGGCTTCATTCCAAAATTAGCTGGGCATGGTGGCGTGAGCCTGTAGTCCCAGCTGCTCTGGAGGCTGAGACATGAGAATCACTTGAACCCAGGAGGCGAGGTTGCAGTGAGCCGAGATGGCGCCACTGCGCTCCAGCCTGGGTGACAGAGCGAGACTCTGTCTCAAAGAGACAAACAAAAAACCAAAGGCTTCATCCCAGACCCATTTAATCAGAATCTCTGGGGTTGGGGTGGTTTCAGGAATCTGTAGCTTAACAAGCTTATTAGGTAATTCTTATGTACTCTATAGTGCAGTTAGAGAAAATCAATTCTGTATCCAGAGATAAAGGGATATTATGAACAATGTATTCATTTCCAATGAACACTTACTATAAGATTTCAGGAAAGTCAAAGACTTTTAAATTTAGTTTTTAAAAAAGTTTTTACAAAAAAGCTGTTAATATTTGGCTATTTTCATATCCTTTCGTTCTTGCACATTGCAGAATGTACAAACAACCTGAATGGGAGTTCTCTATTTAATACATTTTTGGGGGGTCATTTTGATTTTAACCATAAAAAGTTAAAAAGATAAAAATTCTTCCTCCTGCTGGCTTCTGTAACTATGCTGTATTACTTTTTCTTATATTTTCTCCCAGAGGTTTTCAGGTCGTATAACTGAAAATCTATATGAATATGTTTATATATTGTATATACCCAGATGCGTGTTCACATTTATGTGTATATATTTCTTTTTAAAAAACGAAAATACTAGCACACAAGTATCTACATTTTGCTTTTAAAATATAAATCTTAGATATGCCACTGTTCTTTTATATTATGTTCTATTATATATTTTATCTTATTAGTCTCCCCAAAGATGGATATTTAAATTGTTTCCAATCTCTTGTGTTTAGATTGTTCCTAAACATTTACATTTGTACATTTATTTGCTAAACATGCTGTTTTTTTAAGGCACACAATTTCTTTACACTCATAATTGCATACTAAACTCTTGTATAGTTCATATTTACAACCCCCTATAAAGTTTTTGCATTCTGAATTAGTCCTTCACATTTTGATATTTGGCATAATGTTCAAACACACTTTATACACATTGACCTCTCCTTAAACCACTCACAGATTTAATAAATCCTACAGAAAAACATTCAGAGATTATTTGAAGGCTTGATCTTCTATTTACTTCAAGGTGACAGAAGAGTTAGTTTCTCGTGATGAAATACTACAAGAACGGAGAATTAACAAACTGTTGTGTAATTCATCAGAGAAGTATATTAACTCTGCTGAAGTACTACTGAATGAAACAATGAATCTGTGAAGTAGCAATCTGATTAGCAGGCTGGCTTCTATGTCCCATCACTCTCATAGTCTTCTATTATTACCTTTTCTTCCACATCTCCTTGGGCTGGAAAGGGCTGAGGCTGGCTGGCAGGCAGTTCACTGGCACTATTCTAACTCAGAGGAGGAGACCAGGTTTCCGGCTTTGTGTCCTAAGCGGCTTGACCCAGAGATTCCTCTGCAGAATGTCCTCCATTAAGCTGGGCTTCATTTCCGCTGTCAGGGTCTATCATTCCATGTTCCCTGTCAGTCAGGGCTTCCATTTTCAGTCTTCCAAAGTGTTGCTTCAGAGGGAGCCTTCCAATATCTTGGATAAAAGAAATCTGAGCTTGATTTCTCATTGGAATGGTTAGTAGAGCAAGGTATGGCAGTAGCTGAGTTTTGAGGCATAAAGCTCGTAGGCAGAAGTCAGGAAAAAGTGCTTTTGCTGCCAGGCAATTTTCCCAACACTTTTTATTGATTAGAAACCACTGGGGTGTGTGCAACGGTCAAAAACTTGATTCTCCTCCTTGGCAATGAGCATATCCTCCGGCTTTGCTGGAATGTATCACACCTCTCGTAGCTGTAGATGTCCTATATTTCCTGAGTAAAGAGCATGTATTCCAGTCACCACTGAGGATATCTGCAGAACTTAGAAATTCACCGGCTCTCACAATATCATCAATTTCCATGAAGAAATCTATGTAGTTTTGGTGAAGATATAAATTAAATAAGTCTCCTGGCATGTGTGACATTTCTACTACCCCCTCAGGTTCAACAAGTGTGTATCCCGTTCATATGCAGATAAATGAGAGGGCAACCAAGGTGAATCCAGTTCTGTTAAAGATGCTCTTTTACTGTATAGAATTTTCCCCAAAGCTCAGAAAAGAAACAGAGAAACATCTTTGCCACCAATAGCTTGGACCTCTTGATTTTCAAAAACCCTATCAGTTTTTTTTCTTCGTTTTGATTTTGACAGCATAGCATTTGATTTTAAAGACATTCTTTTTTTCCTTGGCCATAAGTTGTTTTCTCCTCTTGAAGACGAAATCTGGAGGCTGTTTATTGCACTTCTCATATCACCAGAACATCCTTGACAGAGCACCTCTAGAGAAGTTTTGTCAGGGACAGTAATTTTTCCTCCATTCTCGTTAGCTTCTATAGTCACTATTTGATTAACAAATTTCATCATAATTGTTGGTGCCACAGGATTGAAACTAATATTTGAGGTAGAACATTCTTCCTGATTTCTTTGGGAAACAAGAAACTTTGATTATTATCACCACTGAGACTGTCAGAGATTATAAATATAAGAGGATATTGACCAATCTTCACATACTTCCATAGAACTTCATGTAAAGTATGAGAATCCCGATAAACTGGTTAGGTAAATCTTCAACCAGAATTATCTTCTTATCAGTTCTCAGATGATCTCCAAGCATTTGTAACTTGTTGTACTTTGTTGCTCTTAGTAGAAACTCTTTGAAAACTGCTATCTGAGACTGATAGGGAAACATATGGAAGCTTGATTCAGTATGAAACATTTCCTTGAAATCATCTTTTTGGAAGTCTGGTAAAACTGGATTAATCCACTCTTGAACTTGAATACCATGCTCCTTTGATAGTGTTTTTTTTGGTCATTTTCTTTCCACATCCAGGAGGACCTGTTATTAATAAAACAGATTCATCCTGTTTTGGTTGCCTTTCTAAGACTTGAGCTTTTTACCAGGTTTCAGCTTCTTCAATTTTCTTTTCATGCACAGCAAGTTCATGCTAAGTTTCTGGTTTATATTTATCTACCCACGATTCATTTTCAGACAGGTAGTCTTTTGAATTTTCTAAACCATAAATCTGTTCTAAGGAAGACAGATTTCCTATTTTTCTAGCTGGAAACATCTTACCTTCTAATGTAGAAGACTCATTTTTTCTCTATGACTTCAGTTATTCACACCTAATGATGTGGCAGTAATAGTAGAGATGTCTCTACACTCTAGAAAATCACTGAATGATGGACCAATCCAGTCTGTTACCTTTGTGGAAGATACCTTTGGTCTAAGAAAAGTTTTTGACATTATAAGCTGTAATAGTTCCCATCCGTAGTATAGGACCTGTAATACATTAAACTATAATTCACCACCTTAAAAAGCAGGTAACTGTCCCTGAAGATGCCAGGTTTCTGAAATGAGAGACCATGCTGTTTTTTTAAAAAATGATTTTGCACATAGGTGGGTATGTTTGTGAATACATTTCCAGAAGTAGAATTTCTGGGTCAAAGAGTGTGTGCATTTATAATTCTGATATATATTCTCCATAGAAGCTGTACCAGTTCATACTCTCTCTGGTAGTGTGAGCAGTAATTGTTTTCGCTATTCTCACTAAAGCTGGTTATTAGTTAAAATTTTTTTTTCTCCAACAGGTGAAAAGAGGGAAACGAATGTGGTTTGTCTTTCTTATAAAAAATAGTCAACCTTATATGTTTGAGTTATTTTTCTATTCTGTGAACTTTCATATTCTTTGCTCACTTTTTTCTGTTGACTTGTTGACCTTTTTCTTATTAATATATAAGAGTATGTTGTATATTAGAGAAAGTCACCCTTGTAATATGTGCTGCAGTTTTCCATTTAAAAGAATATTTTTCCTTTGTTTACTGTAAGTTTTTGGTTATGCAGAAAATTCCATGTAATTGAAAATATTAGTAATTTCTTTTTAGACTTTTATCTTCTCCTTTTCTTTGTTTGGCTATGCTCAAGCCTAGCACACAGCACTAGCATGAGGCCAGGGGAGCATCTAGAGGACTCAAATTAGAGGCTTTATTTTTATACCCCAGGTATCTTTCCTGTCTCACTATAATCTTGGTTCTCCCCTATTCCAAGCATTTAAAGAAATAAAATTTTGCAGTAGTATCTTCTAGCACCTTAATGATTTAATTTTCATAATTATATCTTTCTAATTTATTTTTGCATAAATGTGAGATGTGGATGCAAATTTATTTGTTTTCCCCAGATGGCTATCAACTTCTGATACTAATTATTACATAACGTGTCTCCCCTATTCCTGATTTAAAATACTATTTTCTGTATTAAAAAATTCCTGTAGTATCTGTTTATCTATGGAGTTTGTCAACTACCTATCAATAATTGATTTACTTATTTATTTGACAAGTAAAAGTTGTATATATTTATGGTGTACAGTATGCTGTTTTGATATGTGTATACGTTGTGCAGTGGCTAAATCAAGCTATTTAACATATTCACCACCTCACATACTTATTTTTTGTGGTGAGAATATTTAAAATTTACTCTCAGCAATTTTCATGTATAAAATATATTGTTATTAACTATTATTCCCACAATGTACAACAGATCTCTTCAATTTATTTCACTTAACTGAAATGTGTGTCCTTTGAGCAAGAACTCCCCATCCTCACCCCCAGACTCTAGTAACCACCATTTTCCTTTGTTTCTATAAGTTTGACTTTTTTAGATTACACATGTGAGATTATGTGACATTTGTCTTACTGTATCTGGCTTGTTTCACTCACCATAATGTTCTCCAGGTTCTTCTATGTTGTTGCAAATTACAGCGAACATGGGAGTGCAGATATCTCTTAGACATGCCGATTTTATCTTTTCGATATATGCCCAGCAGGGAATTGCTGGATCATATGGTAGTTCTATTTTTAATTTTTTGAGTACTCTCCATACATTATGCTTTCCATAATGGCTGTACTAATTTACATTCCCACCAACAGTGTAAAAGGGTTCTCTTTTCTCCACATTCTTGCCAACACTTGCTATTATTCATCTTTTTGATAATAGCCTTTCTAAAAGGAGTGAGGTGGTATTTCACTGTGGTATTAATTTGCATTTCCCTAATGATTAGTGATGTTAAGTATTGTTTTCATCTACCTGTTGGCCCTTTGTATGTCTTTTTTTTTTTTTTTTGAGATAGAGTTTCACTCTTGTTGCCCAGGCTGGAGTGCAATGGTGTGATCTTGGCTCACCACAACCTCCGCCTCCCAGGTTCAAGCCATTCTCCTGCCTTAGACTCCCGAGTAGCTGGGATTACAGGCATGCACCACTACGCCTGGTTAATTTTGTATTTTTAGTAGAGATGGGGTTTCTCCATGTTGGTCAGGCTAGTCTCGAACTCCTGACCTCAAGTGATCCGCCCGCCTTGGCCTCCCAAAGTGCTGGGATTATAGGTATGAGCCACTGTGCCCAGCCTGTATGTCTTCTTTTAAGAAATGTCTATTTAGGTCTTTTGCCCATTTTAAAAACACAAATTCCATTTTTGTTTTGTTACTGAGTTGAGCTCCTTGCATATTTGCCTCTCTTCAGATGTATGGCTTTCATATATTGTCTTCTGTTGGTTATTTCTTCACTCTGTTATTGTCTCCTTTGCTGTACAGAAGCTTTTTAGTTTGATGTAATCTCACTTGTCTATTTTTGCTTTTGTTACTCATGTTTTTGAGGTCATATGAAAAAAAATCATTGCCCAGACTAATGTCTGGGTATATGGAATGATTTTTAAATACTGCTTTAATTTTAAGTGGATTGTGAGCATCAAAGGAGATAGGCTCTTTGGATAGCTATTCAGGATTTCCTTCATTTCAATGGCCGAATAGTGTTTTATTGTGTACATATACCATATTTTATCAATTCATCTGTTGATGGTCAGAAAAGATACTTGATATAATTTCAGTCTTCTTAAATTTGTTAGACTTGTTTTGTGTATCATGTGATCTGTTCTAAAAAATAATCCCTACGCTATGAGAACGTGTCTTCTCTTGCAGTTTGATTAAGTGCTCGTATATGTTTGTTAGGTCCATTTGGTCTAAAGTGTAGTTCAAGTCCAACGTTTTCCTTATTGACTTTTTGGATGATCTGTTCATTGTTGAAAGTGGGGTATTGAAGTCCCTTACTATTATTGTGTTGTAATCTATTCCTCTTTTCAGATCTATTAATATCTGCTTTATGTATTTAGGTACTGTGATGTTGGATGAACATATATTTATAATTGTTATACCTTCTTGGTAAATTAATCTCTGTGTTATTATATAATGACCTTCTTTGCTTCTGTTGACATTTTTTGATTTAAAGTCTGTTTTATCTGATATAAGTGTAGCTACTTTTTTTTGTTTTGTTTCCATTTATATAGGATATACTTTTAGATCCTTTCAATTGCAGTTAATAAACATCTTTCAAGGTGAAGTGAGGCCCGGCATGGTGGCTGATGCCTGTAATCCCAGCACTTTGGGAGGCCAAGGCGGGAGGATTGCTTGAGCTTAGAGTTTGAGACTAGACTGGGCAACATGTCTCTACCAAAAGTACAAAAATTGGCCCATGTGGTGGCACACACTTGTAGTCCCAGCCACTTGAAAGGCTGAGGCAGGAGGATCGCTTGAGCCTATAGTTGGGTCTTGTAAGTTTTTTTTTTTTTTTTTTTTTTTTGCAGGGGGCAGGGGGAACCTGTTTTTTAACCCATTGAGTCACTCCATGTCTTTTGATTGGAGGTCCAAATCCATTTACATTCAAAGTTTTATTTCTATACTTTTATTATATTTTATGTATTTACAAGTAACTTACTATTTATTATTGCTTTGTAAAATGTTTAATAATGATAAAGGCCTAATCCCTATTGCTCTCTTTTCAGAATGTTCCTAACTATCCTAACTACTCATGTCTATTTTTTCATTTCAATTTTAGAATTATCTTTTTAAAAAATCTTATCACCGGCCGGGCGTGGTGGCTCACGCTTGTAATCCTAGCACTTTGGGAGGCCAAGGCAGGTGGATCACGAGGTCAGGAGATAGAGACCATGGTGAAACCCCGTCTCTACTAAAAATAAAAAAAATTAGCCGGGCGTGGTGGCGGGTGCCTGTAGTCCCAGCTACTCGGAGAGGCTGAGGCAGGAGAATGGTGTGAACCCAGGAGGCGGAACTTGCAGTGAGCTGAGATTGAGCCACTGCACTCCAGCCTGGGCGACAGAGCGAGACTCCGTCTCAAAAAGAAAAAAAAAAAAAAAAAACAACTTATCACAATTTATTGTGATCATCTTAAAAAGTTTTTTAAGTATGGAGAGAATTGGCATTTTTATGATGTTAAAGTCTTTCTATCCAAGAATATAATAAGCACTGCCATTGGTTTGGAAATTTCTTTTTTCTTTTCAGTGTGTTTAGGTTCATATAGATTTTGCACATCTGTCAAGTTTATTCTGGGGTATTTTCTTTTTTGTCATTGTAAATGAGGTATTTTACAAGTTTTTTTGGATGTGTTTTTCTATATATAAATGCAGTCAATTTTTAAATATCAATTCTCATCTAATTCAACAGAATTTTTGTTATTCTGAATATTTAAATTTTTTAGTTTTTCACATAATATAAATTATCATTTGCAAATAAAGATTTTTTAACTTTTCCTTTGTACATTTTCTTTTTCCTCCTATAATTGCATTAGTTAGTACCTCTAGAAAAATGTTAGTAATTGTTGTGATTGTAGATACACTTGTCTTATCCACACTTTAATGGGACACTTCTATTTGTTTTCCCAGTAAGCATGATGTTGGTTTTTTGTTGTTGTTGCTACTGCTGGAATGCTATTGTTGGGATTAATTTAAATAAATTAATATTGTCAAATACAAAGTCTTAAAAATTCAAATATAGATGTTTTATTCTATTAATGCATTTTCAGAATTGATGGAGATGAGACATACTTGTATGAATTGTCTCCTTATAAATATTAAATTATTTTAATTAGCACATTTCTTAATCCTAAACCACCCTGGCATTCCCAGACTAAACCTCAATTTATCAGGGTATTATATTTTTTAAATGTTCTGCTGGTGCTCCTTACTAATATGTTGTTTGTTTGTTACAATGATATTTGGAAGTAAGATTCTTCTGTAGACTTCTTTCTTTTCTAATACTTGTCCAATATTGAAACAATAGTCAATTTGGAATCTTTATTCATCTTTAAAGAGTATTTCCATAGAATGTTCTTTAGATATTTCATTAATTCTTGGGGAGCTTTTAATAATATGTTTCTCAGCTTCATTCCAAAAAACTTAGTAGGTCTTTAAGAATAAAAATGGTATCATACTTGGTCATTGAGCCTAGAACAGTGTCTGGCACATAGCAGTGGACATTCAAGGAATACTTGACTGATTGATTATAAATTTGGATTTTTTAAAAAGCTACTCAAATTGTTCTGATATTCAAACAGGCAGGCCTTAGAACTGCTGCCCTAAACCAGTTTTCTGTCTAAGCTTGTATAATGCCTAATAAGTAATACTACTTTGTTTATACAACATACTTAAAAGCTTGATTGAGTAATAAAGACATTAATACAGAGGTATTTAGAGCTTTTGTTTATAAAATGCATTCTAATAGCAACTATTAGTCCCTTTGGCATACAATAGCAGAGCAAATACTTGTGGCATCCTTTTGAAAACTAAAATGCTTTTTTTGATTCATCTATGAGGTATCTATATGATCTGTTAAAATTAATGGAAAGTGGGAGGATACAAAATCAACATGCAAAACCAGTAGCATTTCTATATAACAATAACAAACTAGCTGAAAAAAAGAAACAAGAAAGCAATGCTATTTACAATAACCACAAAAAGGCCAGGCGTGGTGGCTAACGCCTGTAATCCCAGCACTTTGGGAGGTTGAGGTGGGTGGATCACCTGAGATCACGAGTTCGAGACCAGCCTGGCCAACATGGTGAAACACTGTTTCTACTAATAATAAAAAAATTAGCTGGGCATGGTGGCATGTGCCTGTAATCCCAGCTACTCAGGAGGCTGAGGCAAGAGAATCACTGGAACCTGGGAGGTGGAGGTTGCAGTGAGCTGAGATTGCGCCACTGTACTCCAGCCTGGCGACAGAGTGAGACTCCATCTCAAAAAAACAACAAACAAAACACACACACACACACACACACACACACACACGCACACACACACACACACACACAAACCAACCTAGGAATATATTAACTAAGGAGGTGAAAGATCCCTACAATAAAAACTATAAAACATTGATGAAAGAAATTGAAGAGAACACCAAAAAATGGAAAGACATCCCATGCCATGGATTGGAAGAATGAATTTTGCTAAGTGACCATACTACCGAAAGCAATCTACAGATTCAATGCAATCTCTATCAAAATACCAATGATATTTTTCATAGAAATAAAAAATCTTAAAATTTGTATAGAACCACAACAGACTCCAAATAGTTCAAAGCAATACTGAATGAAAAGGACAAAACTGCAGGCATCATACTACTTCAAAATATACTGCAAAGCTATAGTAAACAAAACAGCATGGTATTCGTATAAAAACAGACACCTAGACCAATGGAATAGAATAGAGAACCCAGAAATAAATCCACATATTTAAAGTCAGCTGATTTTTGCCAAAGGTGGCAAGAACATGCATTGGGGAAAGGATACCCTCTTCAATAAATGGTGCAGGAAAACCTGGATATCCATATGTAGAAGAATGAAACTAGACTCCTATCTCTCACCATATGCAAAAACAAATTGAAAATGGACTAAAGACTTGAATGTAAGACCCCAAACTATAACACTCCTAGAAGAAAATATAACGGAAGCCCTTCAGGACATTGTTCCCGGCAAAATATGTATGGGTAAGACTTCAAAAGCACAGGCAACAAAAACAAAAATAGACAAATGGGACTATATCACCTGAGAAGCATCTGAACAGCAAAGGAAACAAAAGAATAAGGGGATAACCTGTAGAATAGGAAAAATTATTTGCAAAGTATTCATTCGACAAGGGCATTATATCTAGAATATACAAGGAACTCAAACAACTCAACAACAAAAAACCCCAAATGATTTGATTTTAAAATGGGCAAAAGATCTGAATAGACATTTCTCAAAAGAAGACACAAAAATGGCCAAGGATATGAAGGAATTCTCAACATCTCTAATCATCAGGGAAAGGCAGATCAAAACCACAGTGAGATATTATCCCACCACAGTTAGAACTGATATTATCAAAAAGATAAAAAATAACAAATGCTGGTGAGGATGCAGAGAAGAGGGAATTCTTATACACTGTTGGTAGGAATGTAAATTAGTACAGCCATTATGCAAACATATAGAGGATTCTCAACTAAAAATATAACTACCATATGATCCAGCTTTCCTACTACTGAGTATTTATTTTAAAAATCAGTGTATCAAAGAGATATTTGCATCTCCATATTTATGGAATCACTATTCACAATAGCCAAGATATAGAATCAACCTAAATGTCCATCAATGGATGGATGGATAAAGAAAAAGTGTTATATATTCACAGTGGACTATTACCTAGCCATAAAAATAATGAAATGCTGTCATTCACAGCAGCATGAATGAGCCTGGAGGATGTGGTAAGTGAAATAAGTCAGATATAGAAAGATAAATACCACAAATTCTGACTCATATAGGGTAGCTTAAAAAAAAGTTGTGCTAATAGAAGTAGAGAGTAGAACTCTGGTTATTAGAAGCTGGGAAGGGTTCAGAGATGGAAGGATAAGGAGAGGTTGATTAATAGATGCAAAAATACAGCTAGATAGGAGGAATAATTTCGAGTAGTATTCTACAGCACTATAGGGTACATACAGTTAACAATAGTTTATTGTATGTTTTTAAAAAGCTAGTAGAGGCCGGGCGCGGTGGCTCACGCTTGTAATCCTAGCACTTTGGGAGGCCGAGGCGGGCGGATCACGAGGTCAGGAGATCGAGACCACGGTGAAACCCCATCTCTACTAAAAATACAAAAAATTAGCCGGGTGTGGTGGTGGGCGCCTGTAGTCCCAGCTACTCGGAGAGGCTGAGACAGGAGAATGGCGTGAACCCGGGAGGCGGAGCTTGCAGTGAGCCGAGATTGCGCCACTGCACTCCAGCCTGGGCGACAGAGCGAGACACCGTCTCAAAAAAAAAAAAAAAAAAAAGCTAGTAGAGAGGATTTTGAGTGTTCCCACCAGAAAGAAATGATATGTTTGAGGAGATGCATATGCTAATTACACTGATTTGATCACTACACATTGTGTACATGTATCAGCATATCACTCTATATTCCATAAGTATGTACAATTATTATGAGTCTACTACATATAAAAGGAAAAAAATGAGCTGAGAGGCATGTTACCTTTTTTGAGCATAAAAGAGACCTTCTTCATAAGTTTGTACCCAAGTGATGTCATCTCCCCATCCTGAAATAGAAGAGAGAAATCAATGCAGTAACCCAGAACTAGAGAAGAGCTCTGAAATGGGTATCTATTAATCAGATATCTACCTACAAATATTTAACTAAGCCATCAAGCTGTTGGCTGACATATGGTGCAGAGGACACACAATTTTCACAAGATATGGAGGTGATTTCCCTTTAGATTGCAGTACTGAGGTTTTGCTACTGCATTTCAAACCTCAAGGCCCATGGCCTTGAACCCAGTAAGTGCTTAATACATGTTGTTATGATTAGAGCTGATTGAAAGGACATCTTTGGATAATGTAAAAGCTGTGGCTTTAGGAATGTTTGGAAAGTAACAGTTCATCTTTGCATACTTTGTAATATTATTAGGAATCCTGTGGGCTGTACTCTACAATGTCCTCCTATTTTGGGTCCCAGGAGATGTTGACCTCTTCTAAATCAGTATACATTGTGAAATAAGGGAATTCCAAGTTTTGCTTTGAATTGACATGGAAAAAATTCTTGTGTGGGAATTTCATGGCCGAGAGACATAATAAAACACATGTGTTTTGGAAACACCCAAAATAATGGAGAGAAAAAAGAGAAAGCAATGAATATAGAGAGAATGCATTAGCCTTAAAGAAATGGTATGAGTAGTTGGGAATGTTTATTAGCAATTAAAGAATAAGATCGTCAAGGAGAAGAATGTGCAGAACCTCCAAAAACATTACTGAGTATTTTCAGGAAGTGTCTCAGTCTACGAGTGAGAGAGATTGAATTAATGTGAAAATTAGCAATATTTGGAAGTCAGTTTGGGCCCAGATTTTCTTGTACGTTTCAAATGTTGTCAGACCACAGTTTCTGGCTTTAATATCATGGTAAATATGATAATAATTTGATAAATATGATTCCATGATTTTTGCTTGTTTTTCATGTTTGTTTTCTGGCGACAGCTTTATTGAAATAAAATTCATACGCCAATACAATTCACCTATTGAAAATATATACTTTTGGCCAGGCATGGTGGCTCATGACTGTAATCCCAGCACTTTGTGAGACTGAGGCGGGTGGATCATTTGAGGTCAGGAGTTCAAGACCAGCCTGGTCAATATGGTGTAACCCCGTCTCTACTAAAAATACAAAAATTAGCTGGGTGTGGTGGCATGTGCCTGTAGTCCCAGCTACTCAGGAGGCTGAGGCAGGAGAATCGCTTGAACCTGGGGGTGGATGTTGCAGTGAGCCAAGATCGCGCCACTGCACTCCACCAGCCTGGTTAACAGAGCAAGACTCCATCTCAAAAAAAAAAAAAAAAAAAAAGAAAATGTATACTTTTTTCAGCATATCCATGAAATTGTACAACCATCATCATATCAATTTTAGAACATTTTCATCTCCTCAAAAAGAAACTCTATACCATTTAGCTATCACCTGCTCCCCATTTTCTTCAACTGCCACAGCCCTAAGAAACCCCAATCTACTTTCTGTCTCTGTAGATTTGCTTATGCTTGACATTTCATATAAATGAAATCGTGCAATATGTAGGCTTTTGTGACTAGATTTTTTCACTCAGCATGACCTTTTTAAGGTTCATCCTTAGAGTGAAATTTATTATTTAATTCATTTTTTGTGGTCAAATATTATTCCATTGTATGAATATACCATATTTTATTTATCTGTTCATCAGTTAATGGATATTTGGGTTGTTTCCACTCTTTGTCTTTTATGAATAATGCCGCTATGAACATACGTATACAAGTTTTTGAGTGGTATATATTTTCATTTATCTTGGGTATATACCTAGGAGCAGAACTGCTGATCCAATGGTAACTCTATATTTATATTTTTGAGGAGCTGCCGGGTTATTTTCTAAAGTAGCTGTATCATTTTATATACTCACCAGCAACATTTTTGTTTTTTGTTTTTTTTTTGCCTGATTTAAAATGTTAACATTGAAAAACATCTCTTGTTAGTTTAATGCCACATCTTAACAGGAACTCTTGCTCTCTGTAATAATCCTGAAAGATTCTCTTTCCAACTTTGGTTGCACACATGCAATATCTATACACCACATTTTACGTTAAGTAAAAGTTATTCTAAAACAGCTAGTGAGACTAGGCCTCTGCTTAATTTTCCCTCTTCTGTTGCAAATATCATTCAATGCTGGAGCATTAGCAGTGGGGAAAATTTCTATTCTCTGCTCCTGCTCAATTTAGTTCCACAAACAGTAAAGGAACATCTGCTGCATAACTTACTCCACAAAGCAGTGGGAATACAAACATAGAGCAATATAATCTCTATTCTCAACAAATTGTCCATAGCTCTGTAGGAAAGCCATACTGCATTATAATGATTTTTTTATATACTCTGTTATAATCACAATAGGTCAAAGCTGGTACACAGTTTAAATGCACTTCATGGCTTCTGCTCATTACTCTAATTCTAGCCCTATCTCTATCTCTGGCTATATTTTCTTGTCTTTTGAGATTTTATTCATTTATCTAACATATATTAAGTATTTACTATCTGCCAATCACTGGACTAGGTACTCAGCAATTCTGATGCAAAGGAAGTTGGATTTTTTTTGGATCACTCTATGTGTGTGTATTTTTTTCTCCCTGAACCTTCTACTACCTTTTTCTAATTAATCTTCCTTTTCTCCTTACTACCTTCTCTACTTAACTGGTGCTGCCCTGTGATCTAAGGGGCTCCATATGCTACACTTTATACTGTATCCAGACTCCTCCCACTCACCCCTACCTTTAATCTTCATTCATTCTGAGCCTCATTCTCTCCATTGTCTCCCATGTAGCAATAGATGGTAAAAGACTTTGCCAAATATAAACCAATTCTCAATAATGGTGTTCTCAGCTAATATCAGTCATCTTGTGTGTTAAATTGGTTTCTTATCAGTTGAAATAACAGAACCTTTAAGTTGTTTAAAATAGGGCATACAAATGTAATATATTTTTCAAAACATTCAACAAGAGTTTTAAATAAATATTTACAAGTTAGCACACAGAATATTGATGCCTTGAGGTATAGTTATCACAGTGCTGCTTAATGCAGACCTGGAAAATCTTTAAGGGCAATAACTAGTTTAGTCTTTGTCACTTTAAGGCTACTGAGCTCATTGTTTTACAACAATTAGGCTTATATATAGAGAGAGAGTTATGTTTAGGAAAATATTTCAACTTTTTCATTCCTTTCTTTTGCAAAAATATATTGACTTTCTGTATATATAGTTTGTGTGTTTGTTAAACTGAAGTAGAGTTAATTAGCTTAGGTAAACATTGATGAGCACTTGGCTGGCACTCAATACATCTGTTAAGAAATGAGTGTACTTGAGAAGCAAGTCAATGTTTTAGAATTTGAAATTATATAATATATTTATATTATAGCATATATTTATATATAATTTATTATAATACAACATAAATGTATACTATAATATATATCATATATAATATATAATTTATGTTATAATCATATATATTACATATACATATATATATATATCAGAGGTAGGAACAGGATTATTTGTTCCCACATGGTTATTCAAAACTAGCAGTATTACTACAAGGCACTTGACCACTATTTGCAGTGGTAATGTGAATGGAGCAAACAAATGGTCAAGTACTTTGTGGTAATACTGCTAATTTTGAATAGCTATGTGGGGACAAATAATTCTGTTCCTACTTCTGTTACTTAGAGATATAGAAACTAACTTTGAGAATATTTTCTTGGCCGGGCGCAGTGGTTCATGCCTGTAATCCCAGCACTTTGGGAGGCCAAGGCGGGTGGATCACAAGGTCAGGAGATCGAGACCATCCTGGCTAATACGGTGAAACCCCGTCTCTACTAAAACTACAAAAAATTAGCCAGGCATGGTGTCGGGCGCCTGTGGTCCCAGCTACTCAGGAGGCTGAGGCAGGAGAATGGCGTGAACCTGGGAGGCAGAGCTTGCAGTGAGCCAAGATCGTGCCACTGCACTCCAGCCTGGGTGACAGAGGAAGACTCTGTCTCAAAAAAAAAAAAAAAAAAAAGAGAATTTTTTTTATAAAGTGTTTCTTTACACATGAATATATATTTGTTTCTTAGGCCAAAGTAAAACAATAAATACAAAAAGAAATGTTTTCTAAACATGTAGCCGATGGTAATCCTTGATTATGTCTAAAACCACTGTCTTCCAGAGTCAATATAGCAAAGACTTAGTTACCCCGAATTCTCAGGGTTTGGGGTATAGTATAATTTTCTGGGAAGGCTTATATAAAATCATTCCAAATTTTTTTTTTGGAGGACTGGGAAATAGAGGACTGGGAATTTGAGCAAATTTTGAGGAATCTTAAATTGCTATTAGGACACCAATATGACATAGCAATCAATCATTATTTTCTAGGACTCTGGTTACCAAAGTTATAGACAGCAAGCCAATTCTCCATTATTTTGGCAAAAGATAATGCAAATTTATGTTATTGTTTGCTAGTTGATTTGATTCACTGCCTTAAATAAACTGATTCCTTCTGTTTTTGAAAATCCATTTTGAAGTCACACACAACAAAAATCATTCAGTTAGTTGAATTTGCTTTATAATTAGACTATGAGTGAAGACACCAGATATTTTAAAAAGCAATCCAAATGACTGAGTTTAGAAAATAAAATGAGATTACAGCACCTCTTGAGAGTGTCTGAGGAGGCCTCTTTTCCTTTTTTATTGCAATGGCAAGGTTGGAAGAAACTGTGACGAGTAAGAGGCAGAGACCCAAGGCTGAGTGTAGCATCATGTCTTCTAGAGAATCTCTCAGAAGAAGCTAGATGACAGAAAGGAATTCTCAGCATCCAGTGAGTTACTTCAAGCTATTATTAGAAGATATTTGCTAAGAGTTGGACCAATACTGTGATGACAAACTGTTCTGCTTTTTTGGTTTGACATGGTATAACCAACCACATAGAACTTCCATTCACATTTTATTTTTAAAATACTTAATCAACTCAGTACATGCTCAGCTGGTGAGAAGTCATGTTCTGAGCCTCCAGGGCATAGTGCTGTATAATAAAAGAGAGCTGGATCAGGGCACACAAAGCCTGCTTCTGAACCGGCCTGTAGTGTTCACACCAACAAGATGAAACTCAAATAGGATTATGTTTTTTAATGTCTTGTAAACTATGAAGTGACTTTTAGCATGCAGAAATATTCTTTGCCTTTTGATTCTCCTTCATCTAATAAATAGGTCAAAACATTTTAACTCTATGCTAAGATAAGATTATACATGAATAAATATTGCTTAAAATAGAAATCAGAGGAAAAATAGAATATGGAGGATTCTTGTCCTTCAGTTCCTTTATAGTTTCTTGACTTTCTCATCCTTCCAACAATTACTCAGACTTTTGCCCTTCAGTTTATGATACAGCTCTTTATAAAAATCAAGTACTGTCATATTACTATAAATTAGACATATGTATAGAAAAGAGTAGACGTGTCATGATTACATTCTCTCCTGGTTAGCTAGAATTCAAACTGATTCTTAACTCAATGTGCGTCTTTTGTACTTTGCACGTTAAGATAAAGACTAAAGTCCAAAGTTGGGCCTGATCTGGTCATAAACCACTTGATAAATATATTACAGAAAGTCTTTAATACTTGTGAGATGTTTAGTTACAGCATTAGCATGTAAAACTCATTTTAAAATGGTTGGCGCATGCAGTTTTGAAACTTTACCTCAAAATATAAAATACAGACATCCTTCACATTGATTCAAAGTTCCTTTAAGATGTCTTTCCTATCGACTTACATTATTTAGTATTGAATTCGTCACCAAAATAGTAAAATTCCTTAGCCAAAATGGCTAGTGACTGATTCTTTAGTGATTCTGTTCAAACAAGGATGTTGCTGTATTTTATTGTAGTAGGCACTGTGGAAAATGAAAAATAAGACACAATGTTTTGGCATTGGTAAAACATTTGGCAATTTTAATCACCTAGTTATTGTAAAATAGCAACCACAGTCGTAGAGGAGAACAACAATTTGGTGGTAAAGAAGTTTACAGATTCTAGATTTCTCCAGACATTTCCTCATTCCTCCCATTATACTAGTTTCCCCTTCCCAGTGGTGTATCTATTACAGCCCCTCTGTGGACTGAAAATCGTTACCCCTCCAGGTTAACCTTAATTTATTTCCCCTCCCTAATCCCCAGTAGTCCCTCCCTCTTTCCCTTCCCCTTCCCCTTCCCCTTCCTTCCTTCCCCTTCCCCTTCCTTCCTTCCCCTTCCCCTTCCTTCCTTCCCCTTCCCCTTCCTTCCTTCCCCTTCCCCCTTCCTTCCTTCCCTTTCCCCTTCCTTCCTTCCTTCTTTCCTTCCTCTTTCTCTCTTTCTTTTCTTTTTCTCTCTCTTTCTATCTTTTTTTCTTTTTCTTTTTTTTTTTTGACAGAGTTTTGCTCTTGTCACCTAGGCTGGAGTTCAGTGGTGCCATCTCCACTCACTGCAACCTCCGCCTCCCGGGTTCAAGCAATTCTCCTGCCTCAGCTTCCCAAGTACCTGGGACTACAGGTACCCGCCATCATGCCCGGCTAATTTTTGTATTTTTAGTAGAGATGGGGTTTCACCATGTTGGCCAGGCTGATCTCAAACTCCTGACCTCAAACGATCCACCTGCTTCAGCCTCTCAAAGTGCTGGGATTACAAGGGTGAGCTGTGTCGCCCGGCCTCCTTTCCCCTCCTCTCCTTTCCCCTTCCCTTTCCCCTCCTTTCCCCTCCTCTTTCCCCTCCTTTCCCCTCCTCTTTCCCCTCCCCTCCCCTCCCCTCTCCTCCCCTCCCCTCCCCTCCTGTCCTTTCTTTCCAGGCATATAAAAACCCTGTTAAACAATTATCATGATGCCCGATAAGAATTTCAGTTTAAGTTCTCATAACTTATTAAACCATAAAACATTTCAGAATGTCATCTTATACCTTAAGGCCTCGGTCATCTTATACTTGAAAGACTGAAACAAAAAAAGGGTGGATTTTAGTAAAGGACAGGGACAGTTGACTCTGGAACATGAAGCCCAACCCAGGGAAGGCAGCCTTCGTTAGACAGGTTGGGAGTTGCAGTGGAGGAACTGAAACAACCATCTAGGACAGGATCTTAACCTGGATCCAGCAGGCTTCTAGAAGGCCTGTGGATGAGCTAGAGAAGGCTCAAAACCCCTGGAAATTGTGTGCAAAATTTTATCTGCCTCTGTTCCTTTTCCATGCGAATAGGGTCCAAAACCTCATTAAAATTCTTCCAGGGATCTTGGATATAAAGAAGAGTTAAGAAAAGTCAATCTGGAGGAACCTTTAGAAAGATTTTTCTATGTTAGGTACAGAGACAAGCAGGCGGAATCTGCATTTTAAAAAAGAAAAAGCATAGCTTCATCATTCTTGCTATTTTAAAGCTGCCAAGCTTAGAGTTAAGTGGGAGCCATTTTTTCTTTAAAATTTCAAGTATTTATGTATTATTGTCAAATACTTTCTAATTAAAAAATAAAAATCTTGGTTTTCTGGTTTTACACTGATAAATTATAAAATAGATATTAAATATATTCTGTGACAAAGCAGTACAACTTGTACATTGTAGATTTTGAATAAATAATGCTTTCCTTGGTAAAATATAGTGTAAACTGCTGAGGGTCCTTTAGTATCAGTTGCAAGGTTAAGCTACTCGGGGGAACACAGATAAATATGGCGTGGTTACAGGCCTACAGCAACTTAAAATGCATTTGGGAGGCACATAACCATGTGTCAGCAATTAGATTGTATAAACATTGGTCAATTAGCATTTTCTGACACTAGTATTTTATTTTTCAAAAGTAATTTAACATAAGTAACTGATACTATAAGTTCCTATATTTTAAAATAAAACAAGACTTAATATAAAGAAGAGCTATTATTACTCGTAGAATACTTTTTAAAGAGTCGTTTTTGTGCTTGACGTCAATTTATTCTAATACCATTAGTATAAATAGAGATAAAACTCTGAAACCAGCAAAGGAAATCCAGTTCAGTAAAAGAAGAAAAATAAAAATTCATTTTACTTTCCTACCCTTTACTGAAAGCTTCACTTTTAAATAGCAAAAGGTGATTATTTAAATATAGCAAAGCTTGACCACTGATTAAGTAATCTGGAAACTTTGCTTGCTTACCTGACTTGGCCAGTGCTCTTGTTGGAAATGTATTCTGGATGTTTCTGGTTAAAAATGGGTGTGGATTTATAGACACACGCACACACCTGACCTACAACCTCACCTGCATAGAAACAAGAGCATAGTTACCGGAAAACAAACTTAGAAAAATAGGCTGGTCTGAAAAACTCTGTACTTCTTTCCAGTTCTCATGCTTCTCACACTAAAAAAGCTCTTTTCTTTTTCTGTAAATTAAGATTGAATGTCCTCATAAAATAAGGTCAAATACCATCTTTGTGCTTCTTTCTCTTTTACCTTTTATTTCCCAAGGTAATTTAATGTTTGGCTGAAGTTCAGCACAAAAAAAAAAAAAGGAAGAAAGAAACCGGAATGAATTTAAGAACTGTGTGCATGCCATTGTTCAAATAGAAATTCCAAAGGGTTACTCTGTTTACAGGAATATAATTAACAGCTAAAGAGATTTGATACTTTTTTTTTTTTTGAGACAGAAGGAAATAAAAATTCTGTTTTAAAATTGAATATTTTCATAATTTGATTATTCTTTACAATTTTTCTATAAAAGCTTTACTGCGCAAAAAAATTAGAAAAATAGGCAATTAGATAAGTTTAAATTTATCAATACATACTGTTTAATTAATTGAGAGTAATTAATTACTGTTAAAATAACGTAGGGCAGGGTGTCATCAAATTTGGTATACCTGTTTTTTGTACAGCCCAGGAAACAGGAACGATTTTGACATTTTTAAATGGTTGGGGAAAAAAAACCAAAAGAAGCATATTTTGTGATATGTAAAAGTTACATGAAATTCAATTTCAGTGTCCATAAGTAGAGAGAGATGTGGCGGATGGCATGCAGCCATGTGCATTTGCTTACTAGTGTCTATGGCTACTTTTGCACTGCAACAGCAAAGTCCGGTACAGTCCAGGACAGTGGATACCAAAATCTGTGCACACTCCCATATCTGGCCCCGTGTAACACACAGATATGAAAAGTTGGTCCTCCACATATGCAGGTTTGGCATCCCGTGAACACAGTATTTTTGATCCACTTTTGGTTGTGGATGCAGAACTTGCCCACACAATTCAAATCTATGTTGTTTAAGGGTCAACTGTGCTTGTGACAGGGACTGTATGATCTGCAAAACCTAAAATATTTACTATCTTTAGTAAATGTTTACAGAAAATGTTTGTTGAACCTTAATCCAGGGTATTGTTTATAAATTCCTTCCTTCCTTCCTTCCTTCCTTCCTTCCTTCCTTCCTTCCTTCTCCTTCCTTCCTTCCTTCCTTCCTTCCTTCCTTCCTTCCTTCCTTCCCTTCCTTCCCTTCCTTCCCTTCCTTTCCTTCCTTTCCTTCCTTTCCTTCCTTTCTTCCTTCCTCCCTCCCTCCCTTCCTCCCTCCTTTCCTCCCTTCTTCCTTCCCTCTCTTCCTCCCTTCCTTTCTACCTCCCTCCATCCCTCCCTCCTCTCACTCTTTTTTTGTTTCTTTTTTTTGTGGGGAAGGGTCTAATTTCTCTGAATATATTAGCAAATATACTGTGCATGAATGGGAGTGATGATTGTCTTGCTCCTGATGTTAAAGGGGGTGTGCTTCTAATATTTTAACTTTAGATGTAGTGCTGGATTTGGCTGAGTTGACCATGTTAAGAAGGTAACCATTATTCTTAAACTACATCTCTTAAAACCAGGAATGTTGGATTTTGTTCTATAAAGATGGCTATATGGATTTTCTCATTTGATATAGAAAATTTTACTGTTTTCCTAATTAAACTCTCCATTGTCCTGAAAGAAACTTCGTGTAGCTAGGCTGTGTATTCTTTAACCGTACCGCTGATTTGTGTACTTGTCTAACTGTGTTTTCTTCCTTACTTAGGATTCTCAAAGGGACCCTTCCCTGGGACATGCTATTCAAATGGAATCCTTCTTGCTGAAGGTTATGAAACTTGACATATAATTTTAATTTTAAATCCAACCAGCCTTTGCAAAGCAAAGAAATGGCTGGGCAATAAGCCTTACATTTCTCTGTTAGTGAAAAGTCTGGGAATGCTTTCAACTTCTTGTTGACTGAGAGTGGTTATGGAAAAATCTCAAAATATTCTGCATCCCTGTTAAACTTCTCACATAATATTCATTTAAATAAACTATAAGATAAGAGTGAGAAAGAGGAAGTCGAGTACCTGTGGGGTAGTGAAACTAGATCCTGTAATGTCTGAGCTGATCAGTGTCTTTGGGTCTCTCCTACTAGGGTAATAATGCAATGTGTCCTCTAACCCAGGACAATTTTGAAAGTAAAAGGAGGTAATAAAGTCACTGGAATTATAGCATCTTAAAATAATATTTTGAAATATTTATTTGTCAGACAAAATTGGTTTTATTGTGTAATAGATCACAAATAGTTCTATGAAAGATTATTCTTGGAAGTAAAATTAAAGTATATTCATGTACATGATGGCAAATTATACAAATTATTCTTTGTATATATTTATGTTAATCATTTTCTTAACTGTACCTATCTGATACCAGGTGGCTGGTATTTTTCTGGCATTAACTGTCTTTCTTTTTTCAATGTGACCTCATATTTATTTTTTCATAAAATTGCCTGCAATAATCTTCAAAGTCAATTTTACGGTTAATGGATTTGGAATTGTCAACAACTTCAATTGACTCTTCCTGTAGCTCATATTACATCCTATTTTTAATTAAGAAAATAATTTTTCTATAACTGTTGGGTTACCTGGTAATTTGAGAAAGTTCAGTTCACTGGAGGACAGTTTTAATTCTAATTTTAATCTTACTGAAATATTATCTCAAATATTGTCTTTTAGCCTCTGCTTAGAGTACCTTCTTCAACAGAAAATTTTGCAAGATGAAACAAGTAAAATAAGTCATCTTGCCTTATAATTATTTTAAATGTTTCATTAATTTTCCAAGCTACAAAATTGCAGGGCCTCTCTATTTCATTCTATTCAGGAACAGAATATAAGTGTGTTTAATTATATACTCTTTTAATAATAAATCAAGCTATTTTGCTCTTGGAGTTGATTCTTTTGAGGGCATTGTTCTATATTTTTACAAGTTTAATTGGTCACATAAATATTAGTTAAATATAGGATTAGGATTACCTATTCACTTTGTGTGTGTGTGTGTGTGTGTCCATCTGTCTGTATTTCAGTTTATCAGTCTCTTACTAAGAAAATATATATACATTTTAAAAGGCTGACAGTGGAAAGTAGGTATTCCTCTTGCCCAGTCTATGGGTCTTCTTGAGGCAATAACAATTACTTTCTGAGTCTTCTTCCAGAAACACTTTCTCTCTGTTAAAGCATGTCTCTATCCGTTTATCATCTATCAATAATCTGTTTATCTCTTTCTATATCTACCTATTTATGTTTGTATATTAACACAAATGGTGTCATTCAAGGAATACTTCTGAACCTCTTTTTTATGTAATAATATTGAAGATTGTACCATATTAGGACAGGTATTTGTGAAACTATTCTGTAAATGAAAGAGAATAATGTCTTGCAGAGAGCATTTATGTATGACTATTTTCTAAATCCTGTAGAGGCAAATAGTTATATTGGGTTTGGAGAAAAAAGACTCTTTGGATTAAAGCAATAGATAGCTCCAGAATTCATTATTGAGCCATGTAATTTTATACCAAACATTTAAATGCATAGTGTTTTTATAAGCCTCTCATAATCAATGTCTGTAATTACAGGTTCTTGCTCTGTTAAAATTAGTTACACTTCCTATTGCAAAACAATAATGTTTTATTTCCATTAAGCATAAAGGCTCTGAACTTGCAGGGTAGTACATCTAAACACTTGATAAACCTGTGGTATTTTTACAATATAAATATAAATGAGATTTTCTTCTTGGTATTTGCCCTGTGAGCTAAATAAGATTAAGTAGAATTGTGCCTGTAACTTTTGGATTAGAGATTCAAGTCCTTCAATCAGGCTCTTACCTGTAGCTTGTCGTGATAAACTTTGTACTTTTTCCCATAAAAATACTCTTATATCTTAAACAGGCATAGCATTTTTTCCTCCTACGGTGGAGATCAGGGACTTAGCCTGGCCAGTTTCCTCAGCCCAGGTCAGGGAGGGCCTGTTTTGGAAGACGTGAATAAAATTAAAATGGATTGTGTGTAGCTCGGAGGCAGCTATGGTAAATCTGAAGTGAGATCCCCAAATAGTTCTCAAGTAGATGAAGGATAGATACAGAAAATGGGAAGAACAAAGCGGAGCCAGAGAGTAACAGAAGCAGGGAAAGGAGGGAGACGATAATGGGTTTGGGGAGGAAAGAGTGGTAGGGCTCTTGAGTGATGTGTGGGGCATTTGGCTCCATACAACAGGCTGGAGAATATGGATGTGGTCTTACCATGAGATTAGAGGATAAAGAACTTTTTGAGTTGGCAAATAAGGTGTTATAATGTGATCCGAGTTTTAAAAGTTATGTTTTAACATGAAAAAATAAATATATTCATAAGCTGCAGATGTAAAAGCACCAAGCCATAGAATAAAATATGTTTCTAGGGAAGCTATGAATCTTTCCATAGGGAATCATTTTATTTTGATAGCTTCAAAAATTCTAATAGAAGATTATCTCCTGAAAGAGAATATAGCTCCTCTAGTTGATCTTCTTCTTAAGGGCTAAATATTGTATATACAAATCTACAGTGAAAATTAGTTTTCAAAGATGTATTTCTAAAAGTCAACTAAATTGTATATTCTTATAAGTAAAAATTGATATTTTCTGTGCTTGATGATTAAACCGTACACTAACAGTCCTCAGTCCTGCTAAAACTCTTCATTCATTTCCCTCTTGATTGATTTTATTTATTTATTTATTTTTTGAGACAGGGCCTCACTCTGTTTCCCAACTTCGAGTGCAGTGGCATGATCACAGTTCACTGCAGCCTCTAACTTCTGGGCTCAAGTGATCCTCCCACCACAGCCTCCAGAATAGCTGGGACCACAAGCACGTGCCACCCATACCCAGCTAATTTTTGTGTTTTTTGTAGAGACAGGGTCTCACTAAGTTGCCCAGCCTCCCAACGTGCTGAGATTACAGGTGTGAGCCACTACACCCAACCCCTCTTAGTTGATTAATACAGAATTTTAAGTTCATATTTTTACCATTGCTATATATTGCTTTTAAAGAATTACCATACAAGATATTGTTGGTTGTTTACTTAAGACTATTTTTCTTTCATATAACTCTCTTTTCTGAAGCATGCTGATTTGGTTCAGCTTTTCCCTTTCTACTGTGCTGTTTTATATTTAAGATGGGCCCCATAGCCAGACTCTGGGGCTACATTGATGAGTGTATTCCAGTGGTTCTTAACCAGGGGACATTTGGCAACGTCTGGAGACATTTTTGACTGTTGCAATTGGGGAGGGTGCTATAGGTATCTAGTGGGTAGACAGCAAGGAGGATTTTAAACAATGTACAGAATAGTTCCCTCCAACAAAGAATTATCCATCCCAAAATGTCATTAGTGATGACATTTTTACCCAATCATGGTGGTCCCCTTTCTAAATCACTGTTGGTTTAGGCATAAACATGTGATACAATTCTTGCTGATGAAATAGCAGAAATCTAAGGAAAGTTCCGTTTCATTAATAAAAATCAATAAATGTGGCCGGGCGCGGTGGCTCACGCCTGTAATCCCAGCACTTTGGGAGGCCGAGGCGGGCGGATCACGAGGTCAGGAGATCGAGACCATCCTGGCTAACACAGTGAAACCCCGTCTCTACTAAAAATACAAAAAATTAGCCGGGCGAGGTGGCGGGCGCCTATAGTCCCAGCTACTCTGGAGGCTGAGGCAGGAGAATGGCGTGAACCCCGGGGGGCGGAGCCTGCAGTGAGCCGAGATCGCGCCACTGCACTCCAGCCTGGATGACAGCGAGACTCTGTTGCAGACAAAAAAAAAAAAAAATCAATAAATGTAAAGAAAATGACTCCCTTTTCCACTGATACAGTCATATCTGGATGCAATGTATTGAACTCTGACAGCCACCTTAGATTCATGAGGATGATTAGGAAGAACAATGTTGATGTACCTTAAAGAGCCTGAGAGAAAGATGGAGAGAATCTCTGTGTGTGTGTGTGTGTGTGTGCTCCTGTGTGTGTGTGTCTACATATGAGAATCACCATTTTAACCAGCCTCCAGCCTGAAACTGTCATATCTCAGGGCTTTTTCTAAGAAAAAAATTTTCTTTCTATTGTTTAAGCCAGATGAATTTTTGTTACTTTTAGCTATCAGGCAGCGTCTTAATTGATAACATTATTTAGCATTTGCTTATTTCATAATTAAATATTTAACCTTTTTGACATTTAGTTTCATTTTTGATTGAAATTTCTTTTATGTCCTATCTTTATCATTATTTATTTTGCTTTACTAATAGGCTCGGTAAAATTTGCGTGTGTGTGTGTGTGTGTGTGTGTATAATTTTAGAAGAAGGGTACATTGGTGATATTAATTAATCTTTGTAAGTCTAAAATGCCTTTTTTTTCATCTCATGGGAATGAGAGCTTGCTTGAATGTTGGATTATTCATAGTTCAGTACATTTTAGATATAGCTGTTGAGGGTTCTGTCTGTTTAGTGTACACCATCCTCTATTTGTTATGGAAGAAAGGTTTGAGGACCATCTGTCGTTATTGTGCGACCTGTTTTTTTTTTTTTTTTGTCTAGAAGCTTATAGAATTATTTGCTTGTTCTTAAAATTAAAAATGTTAATCAAAGCCGGGCGTGGTGGGCTCACACCTGTAATCCCAGCACTTTGGGAGGCTGAGGCGGGCGAATCACCTGAGGTCAGGAGTTTGAGACTAGCCTGGCCAGCATGACAAAACCCAGTCTCTATTAAAAATACAAAAATTAGCTGGGCATGGTGTTGCACACCTGTAATCCCAGCTACTCAGGAGACTGAGGCAGGAGAATCGTTAGAACCTGGGAGACGGAGGTTGTGGTGAACCAAGATGGCACCACTGCACTCCAACCTGGGCAACAGAGCAAGACTCTGTCTCCAAAAAAAAAAAAAAAATATTAATCAAGGCCATTTCCATCACAGTTATGGCGGCTAACACTAGTATCAGCTCCTTACAGCTGCTACTGCTAGAGCTTGTAGACAAATCTAAGAATCAAAAATTCTCATTGTGATGAAGAGTGATGAGGAAATTGTTGATACTCTTCTGGGATTTGATAACTTTGTCAATATGGTACTGTAAGATACCACTGAGTTTGAAATCCCACCAGAAGAAAGAATACTAAATTAGATCAGATTTCGCTAAATGGAAATAATATAATAATGTTGGTTCATGGAGGAGGAGGACCTGAGGTATGAATGTGTTTCCTTGTTTTGTCTTGGAATGAAAAGAAAATAGATTTTTTTTCGCCTTTTAGTGTTTAGATCCTATAAAGCTAAGTTTCCTATTAAGGGAAATGTTTTGAAGATGTATACCCATTTTTGTAAGTTAATCATGATTATCTTGGAAAAAAAAGAAAAGAGTTTATTTGAAGACTAAAATGGAAGTGTTTTGGTTAAAAAATTTCATCAAGATATTATAAAATATAAATTGCTACTTCTTAATTTTGCCTAAGACTCAATAAATGTGTTTAATTATAAACACCAAGGCTGTGTTTAGTTTCTGGAAATGTTTCTTCTTATCATCTAGCTGGTTATTGATTTTCATTATGATCAACTCTTTATTTCTGGAAAGCTTGTTTTCCAGATTTGAGACGTTCCTCAACTTACGGTGGAGTTACATCTTGATAAACACATTATAAGTTGAAGATATTGCAAATTAAAAATGCATTTAATGTACCTAAACTACTGAACAGCCTAGCCTACCTTAAGTGTGCTCAGAACGCTTACATTAGCCTTCAACTGGGTAAAATCAGCTGGCAACACACTGCACTGCAGAGTATTGATTTACCCTCCAGATCGCATGGCAGACTGGGAGCTGAGGCTCGCTGCCTCTGCCCAGCACAAGAGAGTCTGCTACTACATATCACTAGCCTGGAAAAAGATCAAAATTCAAAATTTAAAGTAGGATTTCCACTAAATGCATATGGCTTTTGCACCATTATAAAGTTAAAATTGTAAGTAAAACCATCTGTATTGGAAATCTGACATTATTATCTGTGTGTCCTTTATAATTCGCATCTCTTTAGCCTGCCTCCACAAAGGCCTGAATTTCTCCTTGTTTTTTTTTTTTTTAACCGATTTGATCGTTGTAGTAGTCAGTTTATTCTTTATTGTTCCCATTACAGTAAAAAAGTTAGCAATCACACTTTTCAGTTTGAAACCTCTTTTCTATTTTCAAATTGTTTTGTTTATGACTACAGATCTTGTTTTTTTTTTATCTGTATGATAAGATGCTTCTGTAAGGGGTTTAGCCAGCTATTAAACCTCCAGAGTGACCTCATCTCCTAAGCCAGCACCTTTGTCAGGTTTACACTGTGGGTGCCTTTGTAGCTCCCCACTGCATTAAGACTCCAGGTTTTATTGTACTTCCTGGAAATGCCAGCAGAATGAACAATTTCTCCCACAAATCATCACATGACTTAGCTTTATTTTCAGGCCCCACTGCAAACTGTTGGAGGCAGGTGCTGTCCCTTCCCTTACTCCCTGCAGGCTGTCTTTTATACATATTAGATTATGGGCATGTCAGTCCTCACATCTTGTTTGTGCTGCCGTAGAGAGATTTCTTGAATTTTCAGGTTGACTAAGTACATCTTTCTGTCATTTCCAAGTGGGTATAATTGTCTCCTTACTATATTCAAAATAGAAGAATGTGGGCTGAGTTTGGCATCTTGTATAGAATGCTACCATTTACTCCACTTTAAATTGAACCTAACATAGGTTGAATGACTTGTCCAAACTCACAATAAGTAGCAGAGCCTGGTCTTAAACTTAGATCATTTGAACCCAAATTTTGTGTTCTTCGTACTATGGAAGGCAGTATGCATAGTAGTTAAGAGTGGGAATCCTAGAGAAGGAGAGTAGACAGGTTCTGACATCTGGAGGAGTAGACCCATAGGGAACCATGACAAGGAATTGATTCTCTAGTCAAGCAGGAACACGAAAAGAGAATTTTCTTTTCACACCTTACTTCACAGTGTGACCACTGATTTCAATCCCACCTTTTGTGATGCTTCCTCTAACATTGTTGTCATTGCCTTAACAGTTGTCATGGCTTGCTAGTTATGCGAGGAGAAGTGATCATGGGGCCATTTGCCCTGAGCATCCAGCCTCTAGTGGTCCTTGTATACTGGGGCTAGGATGTCTGGGTTCCAATCCTGCTCAGTAGCCACCATGACCACAGACAAATTACTAATGCAAATAGAAATGATGGTAATGTTTATCGTACAGAAGTGTTGTAATGATGAAATGTGAAAGAACATGAAAAGTGACAGAAAGCAGGCAGTACCTTCCCAAACATGTGGGCCTACCCTAGAGCAGGCTCTTTGGTAGTTAATGAAGATAAGACAGCAAATACAAAGGTCAAGTTGCTCCTTTTTTTGGAAGAGAAAATAAATCAGTATTTAAAAAATGATAGTTGATGAGTTCCCAATAAATATTAGCTTCTCTTATTTATTATATAACTATTATTCAAGTGAGCCCACTAAGCCCAGGAACTAGTGAGAAAACTCTCTTAGCAATAAGATGGACTGATGTATTACGTATTTTCCCAAAACATGATTTTTTAGAGGGTAGACTTCTCTCAAGAGGAGAAGGAGCTAGTTTTGAAAATTCACGATTCAAGTACTAATTCCATTTCAATTTAAACAAGTTTAATTCAGTTTTGTTCATGTTTTTCTTGGCCCAACAAATTATCTTAGTGAACTGTCTGTCTGCCGAGGAGGTAGGTTTACAACCTGAAGAGTAAATTTGGAAGCTCAACAGGAACTGAGCTGAGCTGCTCTCTGACTCTGACATTAGATGTCACTACAGTCAAAGGAAAGCAGAGTGGGCAAGCTAGCAGTGAAGTGAAACTTGAACATGGTGGAGGAAAGAGACATGTTTAGATTGTGGTGCAAAGTTCCTGGATAAGAACTTGTGACATGATTTTCCTATCCACCTTGCCATGGGGAAAAAGGAGCATTTTAAGATATGTATGACAGCCACATTCATTTTCCTAAGACGTTGACTAGGAACAACTCCTAACCACTTTGCACATCTTGGTATTTCTTCCCCTAATAGATAATAGAACTGATAGAGGCCCCCAAGGATTTTCAGTGCAGAATATTCCTAATAGGTTCTAAATGAGAATTTTACTGGACCAGATCACTAAGTCTAGTTCTTCTAATGAGCTCAATGCTTAAAGCTTAAGTTGTCTTTCAAATATTCTTCAGTTATATACTTTATCAGGTGTTTCCAAAGTTTCTTTGCTTAAAGATGTGGCCGGGTGTGGTGGCTCACGCTTGTAATCCCAGCACTTTGGGAGGCCGAGGCGGGCGGATCACGAGGTCAGGAGATCGAGACCACGGTGAAACCCCGTCTCTACTAAAAATACAAAAAAATTAGCCGGGCGTGGTGGCGGGCGCCTGTAGTCCCAGCTACTCGGAGAGGCTGAGGCAGGAGAATGGCGTGAACCCGGGAGGCGGAGCTTGCAGTGAGCCCAGATCGCGCCACTGCACTCCAGCCTGGGTGACAGAGCGAGACTCCATCTCAAAAAAAAAAAAAAAAAAAAAGATGTGAAGAACCCCAGGTTACTGGTATTTGTGTGTTAAGAGTAGAATTACGAGGTACATTCACATTTGTTTACTTAAGCAAAATATCTACAAACAGTTGGAGGGTGCAGGGGACCCAACTAATGTTTCCAATTATTGCTAGGCAACTGGGTGAACTGAAAAGTCCATCCTCCCAAGGGATATTATATTAAATATATCTTTTTATGTGTGTGAACTGGCACACACTATTGGAATAGATTCAGAATATCTAACAATTGATGTGGCATAGGTACCAATGAATTAAATCTAGTGATGGCTATGGCTTCCAGGGGAAAATAAGGGTGCTCCATATGGGTGTAGGGAGGATCTGATGGGGAACAACTGCTGCAGTGCCTATTTATCAACTCCTGAGGGAAGTACTTACACATATTAACAACTGGGATGACTGTACCGGTATCTATTGGTTGAATATCAGCCTGTGTATATATAACTTGGCTTATCAAGAGCCCACAAGATCTCTGGTTTAGGTTCCAAGTACAAGTATCAAAGTTCATTCTCATTAGCCTCTTGATAATGGTCTGGGCTGCTAATTTTTACATTGCTTTAGTGATGGGAAGGTCCCACATGGAGGGAGATTTTATGAAATATGCAGAGAGAAGCTTGGTCTTTGCATGTCTACATCTTTTTTCAAGCTGTGATGAAGGCCTTGATTCTGAAGGGCATCAAGAGGCAGATACAGCTCTGAAGATTCAGAAAGGCAGATTCGTGTCTAGCATAACTACATTACCTTGGTGATCCCAGGAAGTAGACTGGGGATAGGAGTGGGGTTCTCAGTATTGGTGACAAAGTTTGTTTTAAAGTGTCCTGATTTTTTTCCTTTGCTCCACATGAGAATTAATGCACCAGTTTGCAATATATGTAAACTGTTTCATGTAGATTGGTTGAAGAAGACTGGATTGCAAGGGCCTAAGAGCAGGCAGTTTTCACGTTCAAGGTGTTTTCGCATCATGTGCAGTGCTTAGATTACTGAGCCCATAGTAGTTACCTAAATCTTATTTGATACTTGATTGATATTTTTGTTTTCTGTCGATTATTCTCATTGAGAAGAAATGGACCTATGACTGATTTCAGACCAGTGATTTTGGTAATGTTTTGAATTTGCTATAATTATTTAAGCTGTTCTTCTGAATACTTGTATCATTTTCTTGGTGATTCAGAACCAAACTTACAGCTAAATTATCTGCATTATATTAATCTTTGCATGCATTAAAACTGCTAAGTTTTTATAATGGAAGGAAAGAGGACTACTACTTATATATGTCTCAATGTGCCTGTGCCACGTTGTTTTAATTATGCCAAGTTTTCACTGACAAAAGTGTGAATGGAGTATACAATTTAAAAATATGAATATGTTATTAATATTTGGCACTATAACTTTAGTAATCACTGATTACCATCATGATTAGGGACCTTATCTCACCAATACCAGATACATATTGATGTCACAATGAACTGTATTTTTCTACTATTATATGAAATTACTTTCTTTTAATTCCACTATTTCTCATTGTTTGGCCACTTTTATGTAGGGGTTTTCTCTCTATTTCATTGTTACATGTATCTTTTTTGTACAAATGTCTTAAAAATTCCAATTCTTAAGGTTGATTCCATTGTACATCTTTACATTTCACAGTATATAGTTAGGTTGTAGTCTTGTCAAGGTGAGAAATTACCATGATGCCATGATAGCTTCTAACTATGCTACTGTTTCAGAAGTCAGGATCCAAGGTCTCACAGACCAAATTAAGACCTCAAACTACGTGGCTTATTGAGTCAGAACACAGTGAGAAGCAAAGGACAAAGAGTAACATAACTTGGATGGGATGCAAATGAGAAGGAGGGACTACAATACTTAAATCTAGAGCTGCATAATATCCATATATCCTGCCCCTTTCCACTTCATTAGTATTCCCTGTTAATGGTAGGCAAATGATGACTGAGTTGCATGTGGGAAAGGAGGCTCAGCAGAAAGAAGGTGCTCAAAGACACCTTGGTATATCTGAGAGACCACAGGGCAAAATGACCAGTAGCTATTTTTATATAGCAATGACTTTTGTCTGTATGGGGCAGAAAACATGAGGAGCCAGAATAAGTGTCAACAATGCGTGACTGACTTAACTATGATGTTACTGAAGGTGGCATAATTTGAATCTAGAAAAATATATAAAGATATATATATACACACACTTATATATGTGTACTTTTACATCTTTAATGATATTTAATTTGAAAAAAATGCATCCATTGAAAATTACATTTCCAAGACTTTTGAAGAAATTACACACTTATGTAACTTCCAGCACAATTAAGATAAAGAATATTTTCATCAGTTTCCAAAATTTCCTTGTGCCACTTTGTAGTCAATGGCCCACCCTAAACCCTAGACAACCACTACTCTTCTGTCTGTCTGTATAGATTAATTTAGTCTTTTCTAAATAAAATTATATAGAATGCGGTCTTTTGTGTTTAGCTTCTTATGCTAACCACATTTTTGAGATTCATCCATGTTATTTCTTGTATCAGTAGTTCATTCCTTGTTATTGCCAAGTGTTATTCCACTATATAAACAGATCTCAATTTGTTTAGCCACTCAACTATTTTTTTTTTTTCTGATTTTTTTCTTTTCTATTTTTTTAACTTTTATTTTAAGTTCAGGGTTATGTGTGGAGGTTTGTTACATAGGTAAACTTGTGTCATGGGGGTTTGTTATACTGATTATTTCATCACCCATGTATTAAGCCTAGTATGACTTAGTTATTTTTCCCTCTCCTCTCCCTTCTCCTATCCTCCACCCTCCAATAGGCCCCAGTGTATGCTGTTCCCCTCTATGTGTCCATGTGTTCTCATCATTTAGTTCCCACTTAGAAGTGAGAACATGTAGCATTTGGTTTTCTGTTCCTGCGTTAGTTTGCTAAATATAAAGGCCTCCAGCTCCATCTATGGCCCTGCCAAGGACATAGTCTCATTCTTTTTAGTGGCTGCATAGTATTTCATGGTATATATGTACCACATTTTCTTTATCCAGTCTATTATTGATGGGCATTTAGGTTGATTCCATGTCTTTGCTATTGTGAATAGTGCTGCAATGAACGTACATGTGCATGTGTCTTTATAATAGAATGATTTATATTCCTTTGGGGATATAACCAGTAATGGTACTGCTGAGTCAAATGGTATTTCTGTCTTTAGGTCTTGAGGAATTGCCACACTGTCTTCCACAATGGTTGAACTAATTTACACTCGCACCAACAGTGTTTAACTATTCCTTTTTCTCCATAAACTCACCAGCATCTGTTACTTTTTGACTTTTTCAAAATAGTCATTCTGACTGGTGTGAGATGGTATCTCATTGTGGTTTTGATTTGCATTTCTCTAATAATCAATGTCACTGAGTTTTTTTCCAAAGGATTGTTGGCTGCATGTATGTCTTCTTTTGAAATGTGTCTGTTCATGTTCTTTGCTCACTTTTTAGTGTTTTTTTTTTTTCTGGTAAACTTGTTTAAGTTCCTTATAGATGCTGGATATTAGACCTTTGTCAGATGGATAAACTGCAAAAATTTTCTCCCATTCTGTAGGTTGCCTGTTCACTCTGATGATAGTTTCTTTTGCTATGCAGAAGCTCTTTAGTTTAATTATATCCCATTTGTCAATTTTGGCATTCATTGCAATTGCTTTTGGTGTTTTCATCATGAAATCTTTGCCCATGGTTGTCCTGAATGGTACTGCCTAGATTTTCTTCTAGGGTTTTTATAGTTTTAAGTTTTATATTTAAGTCTTTAATCCATCTTAATTTTTGTATATGGTGTAAGGAAAGGGTCGAATTTCATTTTTTTGTATGTGGCTAACCAGTTCTTTTGTACCGTTTATTAAATAGGGAATCCTTTCCCTATTGCTTGTTTTTGTCAGGTTTGTAGAAGATCAGATGGTTGTAGCTGTGTGGTCTCATTTCTGATTTCTCTATTCTGTTCCATTGGTCTATGTGTCTGTTCTTATACCAGTACCAGTGTTTTGGGTACTGTAGCCTTATAGTATACAGTTTGGATAGCATGATGCCCCCAGCTTTGTTCTTCTTGCTTAGGATTGTCTTAGCTATTTGGGCTCTTTTTTGGTTCCATGTGAATTTTAAAATAGTATTTTCTAATTCTGTGAAGAATGTCAGTGGCAATTTAATGGGAATAGCATTAAATCTGTAAGTTACTTTGGGCAATATGGCCATTTTAATGCTATTGATTCTTCCTTTCCATGAGCATGGAATATTTTCCCATTTGTTTGTGTCCTCTGATTTCTTTGAGCAGTGGTTTGTAGTTCTTGAAGAGGTTCTTCACTTCCTTTGTTAGCTGTATTCCTAGGTATTTTATTCTTTTAGTAGCAATTGTGCATGGGAGTTCATTCATGATTTTGCTCTCTGCTTGCCTGTTGTTGGTGTACAGAAACGCTTGTAATTTTTGCACATAGATTTTATATCCTGAGACTTTGCTTAACTTATCAGCTTAAGAAGCTTTTGGGGTTTTCTAGATATAGGATCATGTCATCTGCAAACAAAGATAATTTGACTTCCTTACCTCCTATTTGAACACACTTTACCTTTTCTCTTCCCTGGCCAGAACTTTCAATACTATGTTGAATGGAGTGATGAGAGAGGGCATCCTTGTCTTATGTCGATTTTCAAGAGGAATGCTTCCAGCTATTGCCCATTCAGTATGATATTGACTATGAGCTTGTCAATAATGGATCTTACTATTTTGAGGTATGTTCCTTCAATATGTAGCTTATTGAGAGTTTTAAACATAAAGACATGCTCAATTTTATTGAAGGCCTTTTCTGCATCTATTGAAATAATCATATGGTTTTTGTCTTTAGCTCTATTTATGTGATGAATTAAATTTATTGACTTGTATATGTTGAACTAATCTTGCATCCCAGGGATGAGGTCAACTTGATCATGGTGTATAAGCTTTTTGATATGCTGTGGATTCAGTTTGCCAGTATGTTATTGACAATTTTTGCATCAATGTTCATCAAGGTTATTGAGCTGAAGTTTTCTTTTTTTGTTGTACCTCTGCCAGGTTTTGGTGTCAGGATGATGCCTCATAGAATAAGTTAGAGGGGAGTCCCTCCTTTTCGGTTTTTTGAATAGTTTCAGTAGAAATGGTACCAGCTCTTCTTTGTACCTCTGGTAGAATTCCACTGTGAATCTGTCTCTTCCTGGGCTTTTTTTTTGGTTAGTAGGCTATTTACTACTGCCTCAATTTCGGAACATGTTATTGGTCTGTTCAGGGATTCAGTTTCTTCCTGGTTCAGTCTTTAGAGGGTGTGAGTGTCCAGGAATTTATCCATTTCTTCTAGATTTTCTAGTTTATGTGCATAGAGGTGTTTATAGTATTCTCTGATGGTTGTTTGTATTTCTGTGGGGTCAGTGGTGATATTCCCCTTATTTCTGATTTTGCTTACTTGATTCTTTTCTCTTTTCTCATTTATTAGTCTGGCTAGTGGTCTATTTTATTATTACTATTTTTTTCAAAAAACCATCTCCTGGATTCACTGATTTTTTGAAGGGATTTTTGTGTTTCTGTCTCCTTCATTTTGGCTCTGATCTTGGTTACTTTTTGTCTTCTGCTAGCTTTAGGGTTTGTTTGGTCTTGATTCTCTAGTTCTTTCAGTTGAAATGTTAGGTTGTCAACTTGAGATCTTTCTAGCTTTTTGATGTGGACATTTAGTGCTATAAATTTTCCTCTTAACACTGACTTAGCTGCTTTCCAGAGATTCTGGTACATCGTCTCTTTGTTCTCATTAGTTTCAAAGAACTTCTTGATGTCTGCCTTAATTTTATTATTTAGCCAAGAATCATTCAGTAGTAGGTTGTTCAACTAACTTCCATGTAGATGTGTGATTTTGAGTGGATTTCTTAATCTTGAGTTCTAATTTGATTATGCTATGGTCTGAGAGACTATTTGTTATTATTTCAGTTCTTTTGCATTTGCTGAGGCATGTTTTACTTTGGCTTATGTGATCAATTTTAGAGGAAATGCCATGCAGCAATGAGAAGAATGCATATTCTGTTGTTTTTGTGTGGAGGGTTCTGTAGATATCTATTAGGTCCACTTGATCCAGAGCTGAATTTAGGTACTTTGTTAATTTTGTCTTGGTGATCTGTCTAATATTGTCAGTGGGGTGTTAAAGTCTCCCACTATTACTATGTGGAAGTCTAGGTCTCTTTGTAGGTCTCTAAGAACTTGCTTTGTGAATCTGGGTGCTCCTCTATTGGGTTCGTGTATATTTAGGATAGTTCCCTCTTGTTGAATTGAACACTTTACCATTATGTAATGCCCTTCTTTGTCTTTTTTTTTTTTTTTATCTTTGTTGGTTTAAAGTCTGTTTTTTTCAGAAACTAGGACTGCAATCCCTGCTTTTCTGTTTTCCATTTGTTTTGTAAATTTTCCTTCATTCCTTTATTTTGAGCCTGTGTGTGTCTTTGCAGATGAGATGGGTCTCTTGAAGACAGCATACTGATGAGTCTTGGCTATTTATCCAGCTTGCTATTCTGTGTCTTTTATTTGGGGGCATTTAGCCCATTTATATTTAAGATTATATTGTTATGTGTGACTTTGATCCTGCCATTATGATGCTAGCTGGTTATCATGCAGACTTGTTTGTGTGGCTGCTTCATAGTGTCACTGGTCTCTGTATTTCAGTGTGTTTTTGTAGTGGCTGGTAACAGTCTTTCCTTTCTATATTTAGTGCTTCCTTCAGGAGCTCTTGAAAGACAGGCCTGATGGTAATGAATTCCCTCAGCATTTGCTTGTCTGAAAAGGATCTTATTTATCTTTTGCTTATGAAGCTTAGTTTGGCTGGATTAAAATTCTGGGTTGGAAACTATTTTCTTTAAGAATGTTGAATATTGGCTTCCCAAATTCCTCTGGTTTATAGGGTTTCCACTGAGAGGTCCACTGTTAGTCTGATGGGTTTCCCTTTGTAGGTAACCTGGCCTTTCTCTCTGACTGCCCTTAATGTTTTTTCTTCTATTTCAGTTTGGAGAATCTGACAATTATTTGTCTTGGGGTTGATCTTCTCATGGAGTATCTTTCTGGGGTTCCCTGCATTTCCTGAATTTGAATGTTGACCTGTCATGCTAGGTTGGGGAAGTTCTCCTGAATGATATCCTGAGGTATGTGTTCCAACTTGGTTCCATTTTCCTTGTTTGTTTCAGGTACCCTCATCTGTCATAGGTTCGGTCTCTTTACATAACCCATAATTCTCAGAGGTTTTGTTCATTCCTTTTCATTCCTTTTTCTCTATTCTTACCTGCCTGTCTTATTTCAGAAATATAGTCTTTAAGCTCTGAGGTTCTTTCCTCCACTTGTTCTATTCTGCTATTGATAGTTGTGACTGCATTGTGAAGTTCTCATGTTGTGTTTTTCAGCTTCATCAGCTCAGTTATGTTCCTCTCTAAACTGGCTTTTCTGACTATAAGGTCCTGTATTGTTTTATCATGATTCTTAGCTTCTTTGCATTGGGTTACAGCATGCTCCTTTAGCTCAGTGAAGTTGGTTATTACCCACCTTCTGAAGTCTCTTTCTGTCAATACAACCATCTCTGCCTCAGTCCAGTTCTGTGCCTTTGGTGGACAAATGTTGTGGTCATTTGGAGGAGAAAAGGCATTCTGGCTCTTTGAGTTTTCAGCGTTTGTTTTCATTGATTATTTCTCATCTTTATGGGCTTATCTACCTTCAATCTTTGAGGTTGCTGACCTTTGAATGGAGTTTTTGTGTTTTTTGTTGGTGTTGGTGTTGGTGTTTTCTCTTCAATGGATTTTCCACCTTGGCAGGGACCTGGGGGTCAGAGTATGTAAAACTCCTAGGTCTCTGCATGCCTGAGTGGCTGCTCTGCCAAGACTCCATACAGCTCTGTGTATTGGACCCAAGGCCCTGGTGGCCTGGGCTCACAAGGGGATCTCCTGATTCACAGATTGCAAAGATCCATAGGGGAAGTGTGACTTCCTGGGCGGGGTTGCACAATCACTTACCACCTCCCCTGGCTGGGGGTGGGAGTTCCCTTGGTTCCATGCCACTCCTGGGTAGGCTGCTGCCTCTCCCTGCTTCTCGTTGTTCTCCATTGGTCCAGCTGCTTGCCTATTTATGCAAGAACCTGGATACCTCAGTTGAAGGTACTGAATTCACTCATCCCTTTTCTTTCCTCTCTGTGAGTGCCATGGACCCTAGCTTTCTAATCAGTCATCTTGCCTCCACCTATTTCGTCATCCAAACATGCCTCCATTTCTTTATTTTAAACATGTGGTAGAATTCACCATAAAGACAATTGGAACAAGAGTTTTATTTGTGGAAAGTTTAAAATTAAAAAAAAAAAAAGCCTTTTATTTTAAAATAATTATATATTCTCAAGGAATTGCAAAGATAGTCCAGAGAGGTTCTGCATAGTCTTCAGCAGTTTTCCTTGTTGGTTATATCTTACCTAACTACAATACAATAACAATGCCAGGAAACTGGTATTGCCACAAAATGTGTATATAGTTGTGTGCAGTTTTTATGCTGTTAATATATACAGCTCTTCCATCATCACAAAAATCTCCCTCATACTATCCTTTTATAGTCACCCCTATCCTCTTCCCTTTTTCAACTGTAAGCCATGACAACCACTAATCTCCATTTATGGCCTTTAACCTTCCTCTTCTTATAATACAATTATCTTAAAAATTTACTCTATATAAATTATGAGCTACTTCGGTGTTCTAATGTTTGCTTCAACCTTGAAACATAATTTAGAAAACTCAAGAAGTCTGTTGTATTTACTGATATTCTTACTTGTTCTTTTGTTCTTCCTTCCTGATGTTCTCAGATTCTATCTTTTTATTATTTCCATTATATTTCAAGAACTTCCTTTAGCCATTCTTTCAGGGTAGATCTGCTGGCAACAATTTCTCTTTATCTGATTTTGATTCCCCATCTAATTTTTAAAGGGTATTTTCACTGGATGGAATTTTGTATTGGTAACTCTTTTTTTCTTTCTGCTCTTGAAAAATGTGTTCACTATAGTGTCTGATGGTAAATCTGCTGTCATTTGAATTGTTGTCACAAATTAATTGATAATATATTTTTTCCCTTTAGGTAATGTATAATTTTTCTCTCTAGATTTTTTTCTTTGTATTTAGTTATTTAGAATTTTTTATTATGATATGTCTCTAGGAGGAGTTCTCTGGGTTTTTTTCTGTTTGAGATTCACTCAGAATCTTGAATCTGTGAATTTCTGTCATTTACATTTTTGGAAATTTGTTAGCCATTATTTATTTTAATATTCTTCCAGCCTTACCTTCTTTCTCTTCCAAAATTCCAATGACATGGATGTTAGATCTTTTGTTATGGTCTCACAGGTTCTTGAGGCTCTGTTTATTTTTTGCCAGTCAATTTTCTTTTTGTTGTTCGGAGTGGGTCATTTATTTTATTCTATCTTCAAGTTCACTGATTCTTTCTTCTGTTTTCTCCATTCTGCTGTTGAGCCCATCTAGTTAGTTTTAATTTTTGTTACTGTATTTTTCAGCTCTAAAATTTCCTTCTGATTTTTTAATAGCTTCTATTTATCTATTGAGACTTTCTCTTTCTTTTCTGTCTTTTTAAAAAAATTTGTTTTATCATGTTTGTAATTGCTCATTAAAGGATTTTTATTATCACTGTTTAAAAATCCTTGTCAGAGAATTTTAATATTTCTGTCATCTATTGTCTGTTTTCATGCAGGTTGATACTTTTCTGGGTCTTAGTATGATGCATGGTTATTCACTGAAACCTGGACATTTTTGGTGTTATGTTATGAGACTATCTTAATAAATTTTCTGTTTTAGCTGTCCTCCTCTGACTCCACTGTTATAAGGGTAGGGAATTAGGAAATAATGCCCACTTATTTTTAGGGGAAGATGAAATTCCAGTTCCCCCAAATGGCCTCAGTTGGCACCTAGGGTGGGAGTACTGACTCCCCGTTATGCCTTGCTAATACCACTCTGCCTGAGAAGAATAGGAGGACTTTGCCACTTTTCCCCATGCAGCCTCCATGAGGCCACAGGGGAGATGACCTCATTAATACTGAGTGACGGTGAATGTCCCGACTTTCTACTAGGTTTCTGACACTAACCCAGAGGTGAATGAAAAGAGTACTTTGTTATCACCTAGTGGGTGTGGAAGTCTAGGCTCCCTGTGTGGTCTTCACAGACACTGTGAGAGTAGACCTCACTGTGACCTCATGAATATAAAAATCCAGGTTTCTCCTTGGCCTTCTTTGACATCACCCTGACAGGTAAGTTGAGGTGATTCCTTCCAGCCTGACAATGATAGGAATCTAGATTCTTTATTTGACCTGTGTTAGTGAGCGTGAATTTGTAGGGGTTTTTCTTATATGGTACTTTGGTGGAGTAGAGTAGATATTGTCTAAAAATGTTCTGTATTTCTAGGTTGTCCCTTTCCTGCTCTTTGGTTGCATGAACTGACTTTTGTTGAAATTTCTTGTTGATCAACTCCTGCTGGTGTTTTTGACTTGCTGCCTTCTTCAACACTAAGTTTGGGATATAAGAGGATAAAAAAATTCCCAAAACTCACGAACATAATCTTTTTCAAGACCAAAGGTTTCTAACTTGTCTGCTTTCTTCTCTCCATCTTTCAGAGTCGTCGTATGCTAATTTTATATATAAATGTCCTGACTGTTTAGTTGCCCTTATTGGGCATAGTAGAAAAAGGTACTTCTTCTACTCCATATGTGCAGAAGTGGAATGAAAAACTTCTGATTATGGAATTCAGTTTTGTTAAGTTGATATTCTATGCAGATTTTCTCTTTCTTCTTGGGTCAGTTATTGTAATATGAATATTTTAAGGAATTTGACTATGTCATGTATATATTCAAATTTGTTGGAATATAGTTTTTCATAAAGTTATTTTCTTATGCTTAAAATCTCTGCCATAATGTCGCCTTTTCTCTAATATTGGCAATTTGTTTCTCTCTTTTTTCTAGATAAGTCTATGTTGTAGTTTATAAACTTTATTAATCTTTTTATTGAACCAACTTTGGTTTCATTGATTTTTCTCTATTTTTGGTTATATATTTTATTGGTTTACACTTTATTATTTCCTTATTTCTGATTCCTTTCTATTTAATTTGCTCTTCATTTTCTGACTTCTTAAGGTAGGAGTTTAGGCCACTGATTTCACATCTTCTTTTCTAATAAAAATATTTAATTCACAGATTTCCCTTTACACACTATTTTAGCTGCATCCCCCCAAATTTTGATCTTTTCAAAGAATTTTGATTCAGTTCAAAAGATTTTCTAAATTTCTCTTTTTTTCCTTTTTTACACATTGGTAAAACACGTTAATTTCTAAATATTGAGAATTTCTTGGGTATATTTCTATTATTGATTTTTAATTTCATTTTGATGTGTTGAATTATTTCTGACAAAAAATCTATGATAATACTTAGATTTATTCTTTTTTGGGTGTGTATATATAAATATATAGATACATATATATCACAGATATATAACAAAAAGATATATATTTTGTCATTTTTGGGTAAGGTGGTCTATAAATATTAATTAGATTAGAGTGGTTGACAGTGTTCAGATTTTCTATGTCCTTATTCATATTTTGCCCACTTGATCTATCAGTGGTTGGAACAGATGTGTTGAATTATATTTCTACATGTTTAAACCCCATAATACATTGAATTATTTTTGCTTTATACCATCAATTACTATTTAGAGAAATTAAAACAGATTTAAAAAATGTTTTCTTACATACTGACTATTTGAAGCTTTATTCACTCCTTTGAGTAGAACCAAGTTTTCATTGTGATCATTTTCCTTTTGCCAAAAGAATGCCCTTAATTACTTGCTTGAGTGCATGTTTGTGGCTGATAAATTCTTTTCACTCCCACTTTTGAAAAATGTCTTTATTTTGCCTTTTGTTTTTTAAAGACTGTTTCTTTAAAAGTGGATTTAGAATTCTAAATAGACATTCTTTTCTTTCAGCACTGTAGGATATCATTACATTGTTTTTTTGTGTTAAATCATTTCTGACACAAAATTTATGACAATACTTAGATTTATTCTTTTTAAAATATTGAATCCTTTAGTTCTGTCTGGTTTTTAGAATTTTTTTCTTTATCACTATTTTTCAGAAATTTGACTTGCTGTGATTGACTTTGAGTTCTTCCTGCTTGGGATAAATTGAGTTTCTTGTATATGTGAATTTAAAATTTTACCAAATTTGGAAACATTTTCAGCCATTATACCTTCAACTTTTTTTTCACTTTCTTTCCTGTCTCTCTTCTATCACTTTGTGAATGTTTATATAATATATAAATATATATGTATTTGACATTTCTTGGAGCGTTGTCTGTACTCCAGTATGCATAGTTTCTGTTGTTATATATTGTCGTTGATCATTTTTCCTGAAGTGTCTAATGTGCTGTTAATCATACTCCATGAAATTCTTATTTCAGATATTGTATTTTTTATCTCCAACAGTTTCCTTTGATTATTTTTATATATTCTATTTCCCTGTTTACTAGACTTACGTTTTTCTTTATATTCTTAAAAATATACTATTTATAAAAGCTTGTTTAGAATTATTCTTTGTAAATTCTTTCACCACTGTCTTTCTTGGATCTGTTTATATTGATTGATTTTTTCCTGTATAGTGGTTAAATTTTCTGCTTCCTTATATGTTTGGTAATTTTTGATTGGATGACAAATATTTAAATTTTCACGTTTTTGAGGCATTTAAAAAAATTTATTTAAAATGTGTAGGATCTTTTCATGACAGTCTTGATTATTACAGGCCATGTTTTTAAGCTTTTTGAAGGTGGTCCTGGTGTAGCTTTTATTCTAGGGCAGTTTAGTCTCACTATTAAGGTGTGACCCAAGAGATTTCTTGTGAATGTTCATATGTTCAATGAAGTCTCTCCACTCTGGCTGGTGGAAACTCAAACAATTCCCAGCCCTGTGTGAACTCAGTGAATTGTTTAGTTTACAGATTCTTGATTTTTGTTCTTTCCCAGCAGTAGCTCTTCTCTGGCCTCCTGGAATGTCACTTTATGTGTTTGTAAATTGGCATTCAGCCAAAGACTTAAGGAAAACCCTATGCATATTTCTGTAGTTCTTTCAGTATATAACCCTTTCTATACCTAACCCATCCTCTGGTCCATAATTTCTAACCCTCGTGGTCTCCCTGAACTTGAATCTTTTTCCCCTCAGCTCTGTTAATATTATCCTTCCTTGTGCTATGGTCCAGAAATTACCTCCAGGCAAAAAGCTGGGGTGATCGTAGAACTCACTTCATTGTTTATCCTCTCAGGAATTACCTCCTATATTCCCTATTGTGTAATTCATGAAAAACAGTTGTTTCAGTATTTGTCTACTTGTCTTGTTGTCCAATCTTGTAACAGTTACTCCTTTATGAAAAGAAGTGAAGGTTTGTGCCTTATGCATAGTTAATGTTTACCTCATCCTTCCCTTCCTCTTTATTCCTAAATAATGCTTTTGGGTTTTTTTCCCCTTATCCTTTTAAGTCTATGTAAAAATATCATATGTTCTACTTGCTTATTTCATTTATTCTATGCTAACATGTTTCACAGGTTACTCACTTACTACCTATACTGGACACATCTTACACATATTTCCCACCACATTTTTTTGTTCTTTATCGTAATTCTTTATATGTTTGAGGTTTAAAATTTTCAAGTACTTATTAAGAATTGTCCAGACAGCTAGTTTATGATGGATTTCTCCATAAATGTACACGTGGTTATTTTCTTAGATGAAAGAACATTTTTAAAATTTTTTAGTCAAAAAGGTCCGTGGTGCATGATGAGACTCATTCATTTTTCATTTTTGGTCAAGCATTATTGGCATGATCTCTTCCTACAGTGGTTCTTCAGGTCAAAGTTACTTTGTAATATTGTTCTGAGTCCTTTTTTGTGTGTATAAATGATTTTCTCAAGCTGATTGAAATTTTGGAAAAAATGCTATCCTAGATATTTTATTATGTATTTACTAAATCTCTTTGGCCTGGCTGGATGCAATCATGAGAATAAAACTAAGCTTGAGTTACCCTTTTGCTATTATACTCTACCTTCCTTTATAGTATTCTGCTGGCCCCCCTGAATTCTGATCCCTTTTTTTGAGATGTTTAAAACTCTCTTTGCTTATCTTATTCCTTGCAAAGTAAAATTCTGACTTGGGTTAAGGGTGAAGTTTTCACTGGGCTATTGTACTAAAGGAGTGAATGTTTTGGTGAAGCTCAAAGAGGTTAAAAGCTTCTGTTTCCTCATGGTATGTTCTGTTTGGCTACTCCTCTCAAAGGGTTTACATGAAGCAGACATGATAAAGCAGCCCAAGCTGCTTTTTTCTTGGGAGAGCCTTATCAAGGAGATTGTGGTAGCTGGCTTAGCTCTGTTTTCTCTTATTGAACTTTTCCTTGAGTTTATATTTCTTTGATTCTTCTTGATAGAGTGGAAAAATGCAAAGGGTCAAGATATGGGTGCAAATTTAAAGGCCAAAGACACCATTAGTTACAAGTGGCCAACAAATATATGAAAAAATGCTCAACATCACTAATGATCAGGGAAATGCAAATCAAAACCACAATGCGATACCACCTTACTCCTGGAAGAATGGCCACAATCAAAAAACCAAAAAAAACAGTAGATGTTGGCATGGATGTGGTGATCAGGGAACACTTCTACGCTGCTGGTGGGAATGTAAACTAGTACAGCCACTATGGATAACAGTGTGGAGATTCCTTAAAGAACTAAAAGTAGAACTACCATTTGATCCAGCAATCCCACTACTGGGTACCTACCCAGAGGAAAATAAGTCATTATATGAAAAGATACTTGCACGTGCATGTTTATAGCAGCACAATTCACAATTGCAAAATTGTGGAAACAACCCAAATGCCCATCAATCAATGATTGAATAAAGAAACTGTAGTATATATACAGGATGGGATACTACTCAGCCATAAAAAGGAATGAATTTATGGCATTCGCAGCAACCTGGATGAAATTGGAGACTCTTATTCTAAGTGAAGTAACTCAGGAATGGAAACCAAACATCATTTGTTCTCACTGATATGTGGGAGCTAAGTTACCAGGATGCAAAGGCATAAGAATGATGGACTTTGGGGACTTGGGGGGAAGGGTGGGAGAGGGCGAGGGATAAATGACTACAAATAGGGTGCACTGTATACTGCTCGGGTGATGGTTGCATGAAAATCTCACAAATCACCAGTAAAGAACTTACTTATGTAAACGAATACCACCTGTATCCCAATAACCTATGGGAAAATAAAAAAATAAAAAGGTAGGAAAACCAGTGAATTAAAAAAAAATTTGGTAATAAAGGAACACGAACTAAAAAAAAAAAAAAAAGACTTAGAAAATTCTTCACCAAAGCAGTTCAGTGCCTCACCAGAGCTGGCTGTTTTACATAAGATTTTGACTTCAATGCCTTACAGTACTGAAAACATACATTGTCTTGAGTGTCCACTTTCTGAATCTTCATAAACTAGTGCTGGTGGTAGCAGGTTGGCTGAAGCTTTAGCATTCGTTAACTTTATCTTAACTTTTCTTTTACCATGAAGACATGGGTAAATTTTAGTATAGTTTGACAGATTGTAGTTAGAATGTTCAACATCCACATATTTAAGAAATAAAGTTCCTCATAAAGTTTAAAACTGACATCAGGAACAGCCTCTGCTGTTAGTACTACAACTTGCAAGTATTGTAAGTGCTAGGTGTAGTTAGTAAAATCTGGAATGATGAAAATAGTGATTCTGAAACTTTAGGTCAAAATTCCACATGGAAAAACAAGTTTGACAATAGAGAATATCTTTATCCCTGCCTCTTGCTAGTAGAAAACTGGTACTAGCTAATTATTTTGGGGGACAAAAAAAATCTCATCTCAAAACAGGCAACACTTTAATATGTAACACTTTGGATTTTGGATTGATGGTGCCATGAGTGGTGGATTCTGCAGAAATTGATCACCTGGATTATTTTCTTTCAGTTTCAGCTTCAATTTTCCTTATGTGACTACAATTGATACCCACCTGTCAACATCTAGGACCAAAGAGGCAATCAAACAAGGAAGAAATTCCTAATCTGTCTCATTCCTCAACAGGCTATTAATTCAACTCTGATTTATTTCTTAGATATTCTCTAATTTCTGTAATTGTGTGTATGATTATATCCAAAGAGAGGAAAAAAATGACCAAGTGGTGCCGATTTGAGGGATTGACATGAGATACCCAAGGCTTTTATTTTTGGTCAGGGATCTTCAGTGGATAGTCATGAAGTCTTACTCCCAGTTGTCATTTCAGGAATTTAGAATAGAGGTCAGCCACTGCTGGAGACAAACGGAATTAGAGATTAGTGATGTCACCAATGCCAGTTCTTTAAAAAAACATTTGTGTGTGCATAGTAGGTGCATATACTTATGGGGTACATGAGATATTTTGATACAGGCATACATTGTGTAATAATCATCTGGGCAAATGGGGTATCCATCATCTCAAGCATTTATCCTTTGTTTATTGTTACAAGCAATCCAATTATACTTTTATTTTTACATGTACAGTAAATGATTGTTGACTGTAATCACTCTGTTGTGCTGTAAATTCTGACTTTAAAAGAAAAATAGTTTATTTCAGATGCCAATTTCTCACCTCTCAGTAAAATTGCTCTCTCAGATAAGGTGAATGCAAGAACAGAGTGGTAGCATTTACCTCTTTTTAAGAAAAAATTCAACTATTTATTTATTTGTTTTTTAAATTTTTGTGGGTACATTATAGGTGTATATATTTATGGGGTACATGAGATGTTTTGACACAGGTATGCAACGTGAAATAAGCACATCATGAATAATGGAGTATCCATCCCCTCAAACATTTAGCCATTGAGTTGCAAACAATCTAATTATACTGTTTAAGTTATTTAAAAATGTACAGTTATTATTGACTATAGTCACCCTGTTGTGCTGTCAAATAGTAGGTCTTATTCATCTGTCAAACTATGCTAAATTTACCCACGTCTTCATGGTAGAAAAAGTTAAGATAAACAGCTCTTTATGTTCATGAGTTCAATTGTTGTGATTTTTAGACCCCATATATAAATGATAACATACATTGTTTGTCTTTCACAACTGGTTGCTCATAGTAACCACCAAAGATGCTTTGAATTTCCTCAATATCGACTGTAATGTCTCCTTTTTCATTTCTGATTTTATATATTTAGATCTCTTTTTTTCTTATTTAGTCTGACTAAATGTTTGTCAATTTTGTTTAACTTTTCAGAAAACCAAGTTTTTGTTTCATTGATCTTTTGTGTTGTTTTTTTCAATTTCATTTATTTCTGCTTTGATCTTTATTATTACTTTTGTTCTACTAATTTTGAGTTTGGTTTGCTCTTGCTTTTCTAGTTCTTTGAGATGCATTGTTAGGTTGTTTATTTGAAGCTTTTCCTCTTTTTTTGATGTAGGCACTTACTGCTATGAACTTCCCTCTTAGTACTATTTTTTGCTGTATCCCACAGGTTTTGGTATGTTTGGTTCCCATTGTCATTTGTTTCAAGAAATTTTTCAATTTCTTTCTTAATTTTTTTATTGATCACTGGTCATTCAGGAGCATATTGTTTAATTTCCATGTACTTGTATAGTTTCTAAAATTACTCTTGTTATTAATTTCTAGTTTTATTCCATTGTGGTCAGAGAATGTACTTGATAGTATTTCAATTTTTCAAATGTGTTAAGACCTATTTGTGATCTAACATGTGGTCTATCCTTGAGAATGATCCATGTGTGGAGAAAAAGAATGTATTCGGCAGCTCTTGGATGAAATGCTCTATAAATATCTGAGATCTATTTGGTCTGTAGTGTAAATTAAGACTGATGTTTCTTTGTTGATTTTTTTGTCTGGAAGTTCTGTTCAATGCTGAAAGTGTGGCGTTGAAGTCTCTAGCTATTATTATATTGAGGCCTATCTCTCTCTTTAGCTGTAATAACATTTCCTTTATATATCTGGGTGCTCCAGTGGTGGGTACATATGTATTTAAAATTGCTATATCCTCTTGCTGAATTGATCCATTTATCATTATATAGTGACCCCTTCTTACAGTTTTTGTTTTGAAATCTATTTTCTCTGATATAAATATAGCAACTCTTGCTCTTTTTTTGCTTTCCTTTAGCATGAAATATCTTTTTCTACCCCTTTATTTTCAGTCTGTATGTGTCTTTATAGGTAAAGTGTGTTTCTTGTTGGCAACAGAGCAATGGGTCTCGTTTTTTCATCCATTCAGCCAGTCTACGTCTTTTGATTACAGAGTTTAGTCCATTTGCATGCAATGTTATCATTGATAAGTAAGGACTTACTACTGTTATTTTGTTATTTGTTTTCTGGTTATTTTGTGGTATTCTCTTCTATTCTTTCCTGTCTTCTTCTAGTGAAAATGATTTTCTTTGGTCATATGATTTAGTTTCTTGTTTTTTATTTTTTGTGTATCCATTGTATGTTTTTCGGTTTGAGGTCACCATGAGGCTTGCAAATAATAACCCATTATTTTAACCTGATAACAGCTTAATACTGCTTGCATAAACAAGCAACAGGAAAACTATAAAAACTCACCTTAACTATATCCCCCCACTTTTTTTTTAACATTTTGTTGTTTCTATTTATACCTTATTGTACTGTGTCTTGAAAAGTTGCTGTAATTATTATTTTTGATTGGTTTATTGTTCAGTCTTTCTACTTAGGAGTGTTAGAGTAGTTTTCACAACACAGTTGTTATAATATTCTGTTTTTCTATGCACTTATTATTACCAGTAAGTTTTGTACCTTCAGGTTATTATTGCCAATTAATTTCCTTTTCTTACAGACTGAAGTACTCCCTTTAGCATTTCTTTTAGGATGGGTTTGGTATTGATGAAATCCCTTAGCTTTTGTTACTCTGGGAAAGTGTTTCTCCTTTATGTTTGAAGGATATTTTTGCTGGATAACTATTCTAGGGTAAAACATTTTTTTCCTTCAGCACTTTAAATATGTCATGCTACTCTCTCCTGAGAGTCTTTAGTAAATAAGGTTTCCATTGAAAAATCAGCTGCTAGAGGTACTGGAGCAACGTTGTATGTTATTTGTTTCTTTTCTCTTGCTGCTTTTAGGATCCTTTATTTATCCTTGTCCTTTGGGAGTTTGATTATTAAATGCATTGAGGTAGTCTTCCTCGGGTTAAATCTGCTTGGTGTTCTATAACCTTGTACTTGGATATTGATATCTTTTTCTAGGTTTGGGAAGTTCTCTGTTCTTATTCCTTTGAATAAACTTTCTACCCCTGTCTTTTTCTCTGCCTTAAGGCCAATAACTCTTAGATTTGCTCTTTTGAGGGTATTTTCTAAATCCTGTAGGCATGTTTTATGTTTTTTATTCATTTTTCTCTTGTCTCCTCTGACTGGGTATTTTCATATAGTTTGTCTTCAAGGTCATTAATTCTTTCTTCTGCTTGATCCATTCTGCTATTAAGGGACTCTGATGCCTTCTTCAGTATGTCAGTAGCATTTTTCAGCTCCAGAATTTCTGCTGGATTCTTTTTAATTATTTCAATCTCTTTGTTAAGTTTATCTGATAGAATTCGGAATTTCTTCTCTCTGTTATCTTGAATTTCTTTGAATTTCCTCAACACAGTTACTTTGAATTCTCTGTCTGAAAGTTCACATATCTCTGTTTCTCCAAGGTTAGTTCCTGGTATCTTATTTAGTTCATTTGGTGAGGTCATATTTTCCTGAATAGTGTTGATGCCAGTAGATGTTCTTCAGTGTCTGGGCATTGAAGAATTAGGTATTTATTTTAGTCTTCACTGTCTGGGCTTATTTGTAGCCATCCTTCCTGAGAAGGCTTTCAGATATTTGAAAGAACCCGGTAACACTGTGGTTCTTGCAGACTTGTAGTGGTGCCACCTTAATGGTCTCAGATAAGAATTAGGAGAATTCTCTGGATTACCAGGCAGGAACTCTTGTTCTCTTCCCTTACTTTGTCCTAAACATATAGAGTTTCTCTCTCTATTGTGAGCCATCTAAAGCTAGGGGTGGAGTGACACAAGCACCACTGTGGCCACCACCACTATGACTGTGCTGGGTCAGACCTGAAGCCAGCACAGTGCTGGGTCTTACCCCAGGCCTGCTCTAACCACTCCCTGTCTACTGTCCAGGTTTGTTCAAGGCCCTGGGGCTCTACAATCAGCAAGTGGCAAAGTCAGCCAGGGCTGTGTCCTTCCCTCCAGGGTGGCGAGGTCCCTCAGGCCCTGGGTGGGTCCAGAAGTGCAGCAAATCAGGGACTAGAGTCAAAAACCTTAGAAGTCTACTTGGTGGTTTATGGTACTGTGGGTGAGCTGGCACTTAAACCAGCACAAGACGGGGTCCTTCTGTCTCTTCCCTTCCCTTTCCGAAGGCAAAGGAGTCTCAGCCCATAGCACCACCACCCTGGGCCATGAGGAGTACTGCCAGACTACCACCACTGTTACCTTAAGGCCCAAGGGCTCTTAAGTCAGCTTGTGGTGAATTCTGCATGGCCTCTGACTCACCCTTCAGGGCAGTGGGCTCCCCTCTGGCCCAGGGCAGGTTCAAAAATGCCATCCAAGAGTCAAGTCCTGGAATTGGGGACCCCAAGATCCCACTTGGTGCTCTGCCCCCTTGTGGTGGTATTCATACCTAAAGTACACGACAAAATCCCCGTTAATTTTCCCTCTGCTTTTCTCAAGCAGGGGGAGTTTTGCCCCATAATCACCACAGCTGGTAATGTGCTGAGTCTCACATGAAGCCAGCAAGTCCCAGAGCCCATGGCAGTTGATGTACTATCTGGGTATCGCTGTTGGTTATTCAGGGCCCAAGGGCTCTTCAGTTAGCAGGTGATGAATGCTGGCAGCACTAAGTCCTTTCCTACAACGCAGTGGGTTCCCTTCTGTCCTAGGGTATGAGACCTCCGGAAAGGGGGCCTCACGACTCTGACTGGTATCCTATCCTGTTGTGGCTAAGCTGGTATCTAAGATGCAAGGCAAAGTCATCTCCAGTCTTCCTTCTCCTTTCCTCAAGTGGAAAGAAGGGGTCTCTTTTGGAGCTGCAAGCTGTGTAGTCTAGGGCTGGGGGGGCGACGATGCCAGCACTTCCTTGGCTGACCCAGCTGGTGTCTCAATATGTTGCGTGCTCCCACAATCTACAGTCTCTGAGCCTAGTTCAGCCTAGGACTTTCCTAAGAGTTGCAATCCTTATGGCCTAGACTGCCTTTCAAGTTTACTTAGACAACGAGCACACCTTGATCCTCAGTGGTGAGGTTTGCCAGCACTCAAGTTTGGATCCCTGGGATGAGCAATTCCCGTCTGGCTAGGACTGGTTTAAATGCTCCCTCTGTGGGTGTCAGCTGAGTTTGGTCTGTTTTTTCTTTCTGCTCTGATAGGACAGCACCTATCAGTGCTTCACAATTGCTGTGTTCTCTTCCCCCAGTGCCCAGAGATGCTCTCCACACCGCACTGCTGCTGCTGCTGCTGCTACTGAGGGAGAGGAAGGGATCAGGTCTGAGATTCAGGATTGTTTTATCTGCTTCTTCAGTGCCTGTTTCAGCGATATGAAGTTAAAACCAGGTACTGTGAGTGCTCACCTGATTTTTGGTTCTTAGGATGCTTTTCCCTGTGTCGATAGTTGTATTCAGCCATCTTGCTCTGCTTCCCCCTCTTTTATTTTTTAAAAGATTTATTTATTTAAAAAATTTTTTAAATTTTATGGATACAGAAGAGTTGTATGTATTTATGGGGTGTACATGTGTTATTTTGATACAAGCATACAATGTGTAATGATCAATCAGAGTAATTGGGATATCCATCAGCTCGAACATTAATAATTTCGTTGTTTTAGGAACATGCCAGTTTCAGTCTTCTAGTTATTTTGAAATACACAATGTTGTTGTTAGCTACCCTACTATGCTACAGAACCCTAGATCTTATTTGTTCTCTTTAACTGTATTTCTGTACCTGTTAACCAGCCCCTCTTTATCCTCCGCCTCCCCAGTTCCCTTCCCAGATTCTGGTAACCATCATTCTACCCTCTGCTTCTATGAGATCAGCTCTTTTAGCTCTCTCATATGAATGAGGACATACGATATTTGTTTGCCTTTCTGTGCCTGGCTTATTTTGCTTAATACAGTGTCCTTCAGTTCCATCCATGTTTCTACAAATAACAGGATTTTATTTATCGCTTGATAGTAGATTTCTCCAAGTCCAAGCTCCTTTAAGTTTATAGATGAAAGACTGCGAAAAACTGAGGTTTCTTGTAAAAATGGCAACAGGCAAAAATGTAGTCTTTCTTTTAATCTTCAATTTCCTCTACCTAATATTTTAGGATGACAGATTCCCTGCCATTGTGTATATGTGGCTCAATACCCTGCATCTAGATCCGTGATGGTAAATACACTATGTGATTGCAATCACTCCTCTGTTTCATAACCGTGCTGACATTGCTCCCTGATCACAGCCTCTGTTGGTGTCAGATGTCAGGGAGGAGGCCTCTGGCTCTGAACACTGTGTGGATCATCAAGAGACCTGGTGTGTTTAGGCTTACTTGGCTATTTTCAAGTGTTCATTGGCTTGCGCTATTTATGTTAGCATTTTAAGCATTCTATGATCACCAGAAGATATTTTTGAGGTACAACAATTCTCAAAGTCCCTATTTTAAGATTCTGATTGTTAGGGGGTTAAATTATTGAGGAAGAAGCTCTGTGAAAAATATTATAAAGTATTTAGCCTATGTAGACTTTAGTGACTATTACTTGACCTGAAATTAAGATGTTTCCTCTATTATTCCCAAGATGCTGGTATGTGTTATGAAGTAAATAAAAATCATAAGGGCCTGCAAACCACAGTGGCTTCAGTCTTCAATATGTTACTTCAACAATTTCCAGGAAGCCATAACTACTTACTACGGGGAATTATAGAACTGGTTAAAGCATTCTCACAAAATGTGTGATGTAATATACACCCTACCCTGCAGGTACAAAATGGTCCAGAACCTGTTCTGCAACACTAGAACCCTAGTATCTTCATGAATAGAAAGTATTTAGATGGGCTTTCAGTGCTTGAGAAGCCAGGAGAGTTGCTTACCCCAGGGTTTATTGCAAGTGATGAGGAATGCATGGTTGTTTCTTGTGGTCTACATGTGGAATGTACTGGCAGATGCAAAGGTTTTCTACTATTTGCATGAGGACAGTGAGATACAGAACTTTCACAACAAGTCAGGCAAAGCAAATTTATTATTCACTGATAGACAGCAAAAACACATAGTCTAGGATTCATGGTGAGCTGGTCCCCCAGGGCTCAGGAAAGCTCTCCAGTGTGGATAGAGTCTTGTCTGTGTGTGTCCCATATTGTACTGCAGCCAAGGGACCCCCAAAGCACATCATCTTGTAGTTTGCGCCTTGGGTGTCATTTGCTCCCTGAGCTCAAGTGTTGCAGAATATCCTGTTCTAGAAGGAACATAGCTCTGGCTATTCTAGCCTGTTTCTTTTTTTCTTATGGTAATGTATTCTGCACAAATTCTACGGTAATTCTGAGCACTACAAGTTGGAGAGGGGAGAGCTGGGTCGAAAAAGGCCACCCGAGGACCTGCTCTCCTACAGCAGGGACATTTGTATTCAAAGATTGCTGCCTATAGAGGAGCAGCAACTTGGAAGAAAAGGCCTAATACTTAAGGGTCAAGGAAGGAGTTGCAAGTGCTCACCCAGCGTGGAGAAGCATCTGCCCAAGTCAAGGAAACTTTACAAGAGAAATCCCCAGTGTGCACCTCTATAAAGAGCCTACAATGGTATTTCTACAAGAGTGAGTCATCCTTACTTCTGCCAGACCCAGAGAGTTGCAAGCTGTCTTTGCTACCATTTCAGGTAAGACATTTCTCATCTAATTTCAATGCTTTGCTCTTTCTCATCCTGTACCCAGCCCTTCACTCCATTCAGGAGGAAGAAGAAACCAGCTAGGAAACAGGGAAGGAGACAGGAGGGAGAAAAGTACAAGCGGGAGAAATACAAAATAATCCATCTGTGCCTTTTTCTCCTATTGTAGGTTTAGCCTGAAGCCAGCCTGAGCCAAGAAAAGGAAGAAGGTTTTGCTATTTAATCAAAGTAGTTTTGATTTATATTTTGTACTGAAAGTTCTATTTTTTAAATTAGTATGTTGGCAACTTCCAATGTATGTAGAAATGTATGTACCTAAGAATAAGCAGAAAAAGCATGGGACATGCTGTTTATCCAGGGGCAAAGAAAGATTACTCCCACTGGATATATTTTAAAAGGCGACAGGAGGCAAAAAATAAAGTTGTGTTTTGCATACAACATGAGCTGTGCTTAGTCAACACACCAGAAATAGTATCAAAGGGAAGAAAACTGATGGGCTGTGGTGCTAGGAGTTGGGCGGGGGGCAGTGCAGTGTGAAGAATGAATAAATTGGAAGCGATGCTGTTGTATGTTAGGGCCTCTTGGGGTTGCTTTTGTCCTTATGCTCCCTCCCATGTGACCTGTGGGATCTGCCATGCTTAGGAGCTTAGGAAGGCCTCTCTGTCCTGGGGATGCCTGAGAGAGCTTTCTCTCATCTTGGGTCTGTCCTGATTTGCTGTGGAAAAGGTAAAATGACAAGGGCTAATGTTCAGATGTGGCTTCCAGTAGAGGGACTCTGGGTTTTGTATTATGCCAGAGAAACAACATGGTCGAGTCCAGTCCATGACGGTTGATCCTAAGTGCCTGGGAATAAAATCTTCTTGAATTTATTAAAACCACCATCATGTGCTTGAAGTGTTCCTTCGTCTCCTGAGGGTGATGGTATCAAATGACTGAATGAGAAAATGGAGCAATGGGTTCTGACCAGTCCTCAGTTTATCTTTACTTGTGAGATGGCTAACGATTTTTTTTTTAGAGAGAAGAAAAAACTCATATAGTGTTCAATTTGTTAAAAACAGATAACCTTTTATAGATCGTTACGTAGGATGTGTCTATCAGAAAGATTTAGAATACTTACGTTGTGCTCTACTTCCTTTTTCTTCAACTTTTGCATTATATATCAAACTGTTTACTCAGAATAGTGTCATAACAGCAGACGACTATCTGATCATGGAAAGGTCAAATTTCAAGTATGCAAATAACCTATTTCTTTCTCCTTTCTTTGCTGCTGAAGTTTAGCTTCCTTTTGTTTCACACAGTAAATGGAGTTGGCATGATTTCTGTGTTTCAGGGTGCCTTTCATTCTGAATATTGTGCAAAGTCTTTGTCCTAGACAGTTTGACTCAATGGAATATCACCTTTCACTCTTAACTTTTCCCAAACAGAAACAAGGTCAAACTTGTTTTAAGCTTTGACTGAATTCTGAATACAACTGGTGCTTAGGAGTTAAATGAACTTAGTTGTCTAAATGGCTTGAATGAGGGCCACCTGCATGTTCAGTGGTTTCAGGTTATCTACCTTGATATTCATCTAGTAAACCTGTCTTTGTCTTTCCAAAATGCTGGGAATCCTAGGGCGCTATGGCACTATGTGTGATGTGGGGTGATATGGTTGAGGATGTGAGCCTTGGAGGGAGTCAGGTCTCACTGGATCCTTGTTCTACTCCTTGCAGAGATGTGTGAGTTGGTCAGAGAACAACTTACCTGTCTGTTTTCTCCTTTTTAAAATGAAATGAAAATAATACCCTTTAAATTTATCAAGATTAAGGAGAAAGCTGATGTGAGGGTGCAGTAAAGTGCCTACTCATAGAAAATACCCTATCCATGTTAGTTAATAATGAAGATAATGTTTTAAAAGCTGTTTCCATGATTTAATTGAATTAAATTTCTTAAGATTTCAGAACCTTAAATATACCCAACTAATGCCAAGAATAGTAAAATGTATTTCAAGCATGAAATGGATTCAAAAAGTGAATTATTCCATATTTCCTATATAATAAAGGGCTTGAAGAAAATGGCCAGGCAGCTTTTGAATTTCAGTTATGTTGGCAGCGCCACCTGCTGTTGGAAATAAAAACACTTCTGGAATATTTTGAGAAGCAAGAAATACAATTATGAGTTCTTTTCTACTTTTTTCAGCAAAGGTGGACCAATCTGTCATGTTTTTAACTGAGAAATTCAATTTTGTTGAAGAGCTAGGTGACAAATACCTATGACATTCTTTTGAAGTATCAGTCACTGTCTTTAAAAAATGATTCCCTAAGGGTGTCATCATTAACTTCTTAATCCACTTAGTGACTAACCCTTATTATCAAGGGTTTAGTTTCTTTATTTTAAGGTATCTTGATCTCACATTAAAATGTTGAAATAAAAGACCCACATCACTCTAAATGTTGCATAGTTTTTCTCACTTAGCCCAGGATCAGATTAATCAGGACATGACATTGGTCGGCTTTTTATTCCATTTTACAAAACAATCTATAAGTTTTAGGCCCACATGAAAAAACTTTTGAGTGTGATACTGAGAGATCACAGACAGGTGTCAGTGTGTTATACACCCTAGATTGTACCCTTGCTAACAAAGGAGTAACTCAAGCCCTAAAGCCACTTGGGGCAAGCGCAGCATTTCGGATATCTAACCATAAGTTGAAATGGTTATATAATAAATTGTCTATCAGTCATGTGGCAAATAAAGGAAAATCTCACATGAAATACATTTCCCATCATCTTTTTTATTGTGGTAAAATTCACATAGTGTAAAATTCACCATTTTAATCATTACAAAATGTACAATTCAGTAGAATTTAGTACATCAACATGTTGTACAACCATCACCACTCTCTAGTTCCAGAACATTTTCATTACCCCAAAAAGAAACCCTGCACCCATTAAGCATTTACTCCTCATTTCCCCTGCAACCCCTGGCAGCCACGGATCTGCATTATGTCTTGATGAATTTGCCTATTATGGATATTCCATATAAATGGGATCATACATTATGTAGCCCTTTGTGTATTCTTTCACAAAGAATAACACTTTCTAGGTTCATTAATGTTGTAGCATGTATTAGTTCTTTCTTTTTATGGGCAAATAATATTCCATTGTGTGTATATACTAAAATTTGTTTATCTATTCATCCATCTACAGATGCTTTAGTTATCTCCATCTTTTGGCTATTGTAAGTAGTGCCACTGCGAACTTCTGTGTACAAGTTTTTGTTTGAACACCTGTTATTTAATTTTTGGGGGTGTATACGCCGGAGTGAAATTCCTGGGTCATGTGGTAATTCTATGTTTAACTTACTGAGGAACCATCAAACTGTTTTCTGTGGTGGCTGCACTATTTTGCATTCTGAGCAGCAATGCATGAGAGTTCCAATTTTGTTGCATTTTCCTCAAAGCTCTTTTGAGGATAACTATCCTCGTGAGTATAAAGTGGTCTCTCCATGTAGTTTTGATTTGCATTTCCCCAGTGACCTTGAGCATCTTTGGATGAGCTTGTTGGCCATTTGTAGATCTTCTTTGGAGAAATGTTTATTCAAGTTCTTTGCCCCCAATGATTTTTTTTTAAAATAACATTGTAAGGATAAGACTAGAGAGGAGAGAATCATGGTTAGGCTCTTCAAAGTTGTTAAAAACAGGCCGGGCACGGTGGCTCATGCCTGTAATCCCAGCATTTTGGGAGGCTGAGGTGGGAGGATCACTTGAGGCCAGGAGTTTGAGACCAGCCTGGCCAACGTGGTGAAACCCCAACTCTATTAAAAATATAAAAAATTAGCTGGGCGTGGTGGTGGGTGCCTGTAGTCCCAGCTGCTTTGGACACTGAGGCAGGAGAATTGCTTGAACCCAGAAGGCGGAGGTTGCAGTGAGCTGAGATTACGCTACTCCACTCCAGCCTGGGTGACAGAGCACAACTTCTGTCTCAAAAATAAAATAAAATAGAGTTGTAAAAACCAAAACCTACTCTGGTCATCTCAGGTGGGAAGTGATTATTATAAGGCTGCGTGGGGAAATATGGAAGCACAAAAACCAATCTTAGCAGTCATGCAGTGGTGTCTCATGAAGAAATGGAATGCACTTTACTATTGTTCAAATGTTCAGCAATCATTTGAGGGCCCCTGTGCAGGGTTATGGTAGGCGCTGGAGCCGTGGAGAAGTGTGGCGGCCTGGTTCCCAGAAATTGGTGTCCCTTACTCCCTCTTCTCTTGACTCCATCCTATTGGCCCCTTATCCTTTTTCTCCATTTTCCCTTCCTGTCTTTTTTGTGCTTCCTGTTCTTTTCCTTATAGTTTCATTGCCTTGTCAATGTCCTGCACTCAAAAGTCTCTGGGAGAGAACCTGATTCCTTTGGTTGGTCACTGTCCTTCCTGAAGTGTCTTCCAAGGCGGACTTTTTGCACCAGGCTTCCTCATAGCCATAGGCCTGTGTGTGTAGCTTATAGGGGGTCCAATCAGATGTAGCCAGGCCGATGGACAGCTTATTCATGAGGAACGGACTGACCACTGTGCTCAAACAGCAGTGGAAAGCAAGGCAGATGTTGAGGGTGTTTCATGGGCTGTCTACAGTGATATTTCAAACTTTCATACATTTACAAGAAAGTTGCTGCTGCAACAAGTGTTTGCCACATACTTAGTGGCTACAAACGATACAAATTTCTTGCCTCAAAGTTCTGGAGGTAAGAAGCTTGAAATGAGTCTTACAGGGTTAAAATCAGGGTGGTAGAGCATCTGATTCCTTCTGGAGGCTCCAGGGCAGCATCTGTTTCTGGCTCTTCCAGCTTCTAGAGCTGGAAGCTTTGACTGAATTTGGCTGCTGTGTTCCCTGGATTGTGCTTTCATCACCCCAGTCTCTGCCTCCATCGTCACATTGCCTTCCCCTCTGCCTGACCTTCCTGTATTCCTTTTATAAACACCCTCGTGACTACAGGGCCCCACCTGGGTAATCCAGGACAATCTCCCTATCGCCAGATCCTTAATTTATCCACATCAGCAGAGTCCCTATTGCCATGTAAGACCACATCCAGTTCTCAGGATTAGGATGTGGACATCTTTGAGGGAGTTATTATTTAGTCTACCATGGGGTCATACTAAAAAGCAAACAAACAAGCAAACAAACAAAAAACCAAATAGCTTAGGCCAAGGGATTTTAGTCTTTAAAGCACTGAATAGAACAATTCAAAGAAGTGAATGTAATTGGAAGTTTCTGCTATTTCTTTTAGCATTTTATTTATGAGACTGTGGTTTGCAAACAGTGTTGTTGCCTTAACGTTAGCATTTTGGAAATGAGCCATGAAAGGTCGAACACAGAATAAGTATTGCTTGGCAAAATTAATGAAGTGGATTACTCACAGGAATTAAGCAGTTCTAAAAGCAATTAGGCCACTCCAGGGGTTCTTTACAGCTTGTGGATTCATTAATATTTAACAAATCATGCTGCAGGAGGCACAGTGGATTCCTCCAGAGCAGCATACATTAGAAGGCCCTCTCTTTCTGAAAGAGTATGCAGTATTTAGTCTTAGAAATTACCTTCCATAGAGTTCATTTCTTAAGCAATTCATTTCCCATGTGATTTTCTGTTTTCACCAGATAGGCCCAGTCCCCAGGCCATGAAGAGATGGGGTCAGATTGTGCAGTGGCCCAAGGTGTTAGACTGGTTAGACCTTTTCCAGAGCCAACCTGTCTTAGAGAAATGGGGTGGGGTGTTACCTCTACAAGGGAGATTAAAACACATCTTTTTTTTTTTTTTTTCTGTTTGTTTGAAATATTTGCCTAGGGAGTAGGCAGGAAATGTCTTTTACATGAAACACCAGTGTTTCTCTAGTGAAGCATTAATTTTTATTTCTGCTTATACATCACCCCATCCCCATTCCCAGGAAGTACAGGACTTCTAACCCACTGTAAATGTTTTTTTTAAAATTATTATTATTATTTTTTAAACACACACACACACACACACACACACACACACACACACACACGCACATAACTTTCTTTTGTGATTGGTCACATTTCTTCTCATCACACCTTCACCTACTTAGCCCCAAACCTGTGCATGTAGAGCTTTCCTTTCCTTTGGGAGGTCGAGGCGGGCAGATCACCTGAGGTCAGGAGTTTGAAATCAGCCTGGCCAACATGGTGAAACCCCGTCTCTACTAAAAATATAAAAATTAGCTGGGCATGGTGGTTCGTGCCTATGGTCCCAGCTACTCGGGAGGCTGAGGCAGGGAATTGCTTGAACCAGGGAAGTGGAGGTTGCAGTGAGCCGAGATCACATCACTGCACTCCAGCCTGAGTGGCAGAGCGAGACTTGGTCTCAAAAAAAAAAAAAAAAAACAAAAAACAAAAAAAAAACAACAAAACTTTCCTTTCTACCTGCTCTAATAGGAGAAGAGGTGGGTACTTGGTAGGATTCCTAATCCCCATGATGAAAGCAAATGAGGCCTGGTGGCCTCAGCCTGCTAACAATTTGAGCATGCCTCCTTGTAAAATCCACGTTTTAAAATCCTTGCTTTGGCTATAATCTATTTCTCCCTAATCAATACAAATCACCCTTTGAAAAACTCTCAGCCCATCCCTCACTTCAGCCCAAAGCTGTCTTAGCTATTTTTTCACTGTATACAGTTTGGTAATAGGGGTCTGTCTCACATCTAAGTTCAAATTTCCATTTCTGGTGAAGAAGTCTTTCAGTTTCTATCTTTGCCACTATCTTTTTTGAGATCTCAAATATATTCAGTCAGAGCATAAGTTCAAGGCACTGACTTTCTTCACTCTTTCAGTCTCTGTTTGATAAACATGGTTTTTAACACCCAGCCTGAGAGTGAGCTTGAACCCCACCTCATCTTCCCACCCACTATAGTTGATAAGCGGTCATGGCAGTGTCATGATAGTTGCCAACATTTGTACTGGAAATAGGCCTAGAGGAGTGTTTCCAGTGACTGGCTTCCTGGCCATTTAACGTAGGTTTCACTGTTACTGTGCTTTGAGATCTAGTCTTCAGCTCTGAAATGTCAGAAATTTGGCATTATCCTTGAAGCTGGGTTTGAGGGGACTGATTCACAAACAAAACTCATGAAAGACAAATATGTAAAACCAGAATACTAGTTTATTACTTTACCAAGGAAAACAAAATACTTTCCAGTAAGGCAGGTTAAAGGAATTACCTTTAGAATCAGACCACGGTGCCTCTGAGTATAACAACTTCTCTAGGTATTTGTTTAGTCAAATGGGAATGAGTATAATACTTACATTATGGGGTTGTGTGAAGAATGATTGACAGAATGTAAGCAAGTGGTTTGTTTGGCGTAAAGGAAGTAACTGTTATGATCATTTATATCATTTTACAATATGATGTAGAGAGTAATTGATTAACTCCCAGGTAGCAGAATCGAGCTGGAACCAGGTTTTCTGAGATGTGTTTCTACAAGAGCTTTGTGATCATGGATCTCAGCAGTTTGCTTCACACTGAAGGTTCTTTCCACGTCCAGGGCTGCCCGAGATTACCCATCACACTTTGCCTTCTATGCAAGTGCAAATCTCACCTTCAGAACTGACCATTCAGCAGTTGTGAAGAAGTAGTTCTGGAATTTTTATCTCTCTTAAATCAGTTTGCTACTAGATATAAAATCTTCTGATAAATTGCCATTTTATAGGCCAACATATTTTTTCTTAGTTCAATATTTGTGACTAACATGATGTGTGGCAATTGTCTAAGTTCATGGATACAGTTTTAGAAATCCCCACCTCTCCCTTCTTTATTGCTTTCCAACTAATTTTATAGACATTTTTTCTTTAAAGTCTTTTTTTTTTTTTTTTTTTTTGATGGAGTCTCACTCTGTCACCCAGGCTGGAGTGCAGTGGTGTGATCTTGGCTCACTGCAACCTCTGCCTCCTGGGTTCAAGTGATTCTCCTGCCTCAGCCTCCTGAGTATCTAGAACTACAGTTACATGCCACCATGCCTGGCTAATTTTTTGTACTTATTTATTTATTTTTTGAGATGGAATTTTGCTCTTGTTGCCCAGGCTGGAGTGCAATGGCGTGATCTCGGCTCACTGCAACCTCTGCCTCCCAGGTTCAGGCGATTATCCTGCCTCAGCCTCCCGAGTAGCTGGCATTACAGGCCCCTGCCACCATACCTGGTTAATTTTTTGTATTTTTAGTAGAGACGGGGTTTCACCCTGTTGGCCAAGCTGGCCTCGAACTCCTGGCCTCGTGATCTGCCTGCCTTGGCCTCCCAAACTGCTGGCATTACAGGCATGAGCCACTGTGCCTGGCCTAAAGTCTGACTTTAAAGTCTGACTTCAGCTTTGAGTCTTGCAATAGATGACTTAGGATCTCAAAGGTGGCAGTAGAGAATAGTAGGAAGAAAGCAAGTGAGGATTCAGGAGGATGTGGTTCTACTCCTAGCTCCAGCTATTCTGGACCTTGGACCAATTGCTTTCTCTCTGTATTGCCAATTTCTTTACTTGTTAATTAGGAAAGATGTTTGCTTTACCCATATGGGAGAAATAAATGAAACACTACAGTGTGTTGAAAACTATAAAGTCAATGCAAATTATTGCAGAATGAGGTAACCCTGCCTGGTTCTATCCCTCAGCCACTCAACCACTACCAAATCTTTACTCTTTCTGAGAGCATAATCACAGTCTCTAACTTTAAAGGGATGATGTGCACTGTACATTACAGCATTTTTGTAAAGTTCAAATGAAGGGGACAAAAGGACCTGAAAGCATTTTGTAAACTGCAAAATACCACATGAATGCAAAGGTGGCATCACAGGACTTTACTGCTTCCTTGCTCTGTGTCCTCAGGCAAATTGGGCACCTGTCAGGTCTCCAGTTCTTTACCTGAGGGCTTATGTAACTTTTAATCACCGTCTATTTAGAAATCTGTTTAAACTGACTACGTACGTATATTTTTATGCAACTTTTAATCACTTTCTCTTTAGAAATCTTTTTTAACTGACCACGTATATATATATTTTTATGCGACTTTTAATCACTGTCTATTTAGAAATCTGTTTAAACTGACTACGTATATATATTTTTCTTTTGTAAAAAATTTTAAGGCTTGTCAAGTATATTTTTAAAAACAATAGTAATACTTCTGACTCTTAAGTACCTTTCAAGTGCATTATGACTTCTACTCTAGAAGTAGGCTGCTTCTACTCTAATGGCATTTGTTACTAATTGCTTCGTGAAATCGTAATCCTTTGTTTATTACTTACAGAAATGATTTCCAGTCAACATTCTTTGACCCTAAAATAAGTTAAAATTCCTAAAATATTGAACAAATCTTTTTTTTTTTTTTTTTTTTTTTTTTTTTGAGACGGAGTCTTTCTCTGTCCCCCAGGCTGGAGTGCAGTGGTGCGATCTCGGCTCACTGCAAGCTCCAAGTAGCTGGGACTACAGGCGCCCGCCAACACGCCCGGCTAATTTTTTTGTATTTTTAGTAGAGACGGGGTTTCACCGTGTTAGCCAGGATGGTCTCGATCTCCTGACCTCGTGATCCGCCCGCCTCGGCCTCCCAAAGTGCTGGGATTACAGGCTTGAGCCACCGCGCCCGGCCTATAATTTGCTTTTTGTTTGTCAGAATGGGAGTGAGCCATGACTTGGATGGACAGGGCTAGGGATGGAGGCTCTGGAAGACGTTCTTTGAAGTATCACTTTCAGCTTACTCTTCTCACCAAAGGCCATCCAGCAGCCCTCTCCTCTTCCCCACAGCACACATTTTGCATTTGTAACCAGAGAAGGGAATGGTGATGTGGTAGCATTGTCCTTTGAGTCTCATCTTCTTGAAGGCAGAGGTCACATTTTCTAGTGTTGTACCTAACCTAGTTTTTGTATAGTTAAAAAAAAATCAGGCAAGTTGTCAATGTGAAAAATCTTTCAGCCTCGTGTTTGTACACATACGAGATGAGAAATGTTTTAATATGAAACTAAGAATAGTGGCAATTCATCTCCTTCCTGTTCCTAGGTTACAGCTGCTCAGTAAAGTTGGGTTGCATCTCAGGAACAGAGAGCAATTTATTTCTACAGCTGTGTGAAATGGGGCCAGCTTGCATCCATGGAGGCAGAGATGCCCTCAAGTTTTTGGCTTATTTTTAGTTCCCTTATATCAATGTATACACATGTGATAATATAGTGTAGTGCATCCCAACAGCACTTTTTAGGCCCCACATTTGGGATTTCATATGGCAGCAGGAATTCTTATTTTTTGGTTAAATTTTGTGGAAGTCTAACAAAAGGATTCTCTGAGTCATTGAAAGGTATGCTTAAAAACTGGTACTCTGTATAAACAGCTGGTCAAGTTTTTGGATTAGAACTTTGCAATCAAGTAACATCTTGGGAGACTGTAGGAGCTGTACAGGCCACTTGGTGGTGCTCATGACAGGGCAGCTCTCTTCCAAAAGATATGAATCTTCACAGTTGTGACATTTTAGTTCTGCTTTACTGAACAGAAAGAGGTTCCATTCCAAATTTGATCCTAAATGCGAAACCACAGTGTGCTATAAAACATTGAACATTCCTGCGAAAACAGACAGAGGTGGAGTTTGTTTGCACAGATCCAGAAAAGTCTTCTGTCAACAGCCTCTTCTCACAGAGAATCGTACATCTAATGTGTGGCTAAAAGGCATTTGAATATGTCAAGTCCAAGCAAACCATAACTAGCATTCTAATGACCTTCTATTGTTAGATAAATGATAACATTATAGAATGAAGTTCACAAGGGAAAAGGAACATATTCTCTTCCTCACTCAGTAAATTTATGACAGCAAGGATCCAGAAATCCTAGGGAACACAGGCCGAATACACCTTTCGCTTGAGGGGTCTTTTTAACAAAATGATATGAGCACAGCAGGGAAGTTTTTTTTAAAACTTTGCTTTATTTATAAGTAAACATTGGACACCAAGATTTACATATTATGTATGACCTGTACATACCTTGAGGGCTGTTTACTGTACCTTGTCTGTCTTTATGTTGTTAGTTAAATAAAACAGTGAGCCATAAAAATGCCCCAATAACACATTTTCTATCAACTGTCCAGGAAAATCTAATTCCTTTACCACATAGAAGCAAAAGTGATATTCTTTAAAAGGAAAACCAGATAATGTCTGTAAAAAATGGCTTCCCAATGGTTTATGATGAAATCCAGACTCGATTAGGCTGACATAACATGCCTTTTGCTAATTTCTCTGCCCTCATCTCTCAGGATGCTTCTCTCCATTCTCTGGACTCCAGGGTCCTGATTTCCTCAAGCTCCTGCAACCTGCCTGGCTTCTTCTGGCTGCAGGACGTAGACACGCGCTCCTCACTCTTCCCTGGTTTGCCTTGCTCAGGTCTGTCTCTGAGCCATCCTCTTTATCCTCCAGTTTTCAGGTGAAATGTGGTCTTCTCATAGAAGTCTTTCCTGTTGACCTTATCTTAAGTGGTTCCCCTGTTATTTCTGGACCTTTACTTGTTTTATCCATAGTATTTATCCAGTCATTAAAGCTTATCATTTGTTTACTTGTTTTTAAAAGGAATTTTATCTGCTTGCATTCAAATTGTGACTCTAAATATTATGAATTAGGGACCCTGAACAATAATGCGACTTCTCTAAAACTCAGTTTTCTCATCTAGAAAGTGAGCTTACTATTTACCTGATAGGGTTGTCATAAAGAATTAACACATGAAAACAAGCAAAGTGTGTAGAACCTGCCCTGGTACATAACAAAATATCAATACATATTAATTATTATTAGTGCTATTTTAATCAACACTGCCTCTGGGTGGTAGAACATTCCTCCCTTGCTAATTGCACCGTCCTCTCTTCTCCTTCCTCTAGGGAGGGCTTCCCTGACCATGCTTCATAAACTCAGGCCAGCCCCCCTAGTATTCCATTCCCTGTCCCATTGCCCTGCTTAATCTATCTCCACAGTATTTAAAAATTTTTGTGTATATTTATCTGTTTTTATTGATGATGTCTCTTTCCCACTATAAGCTCCATGAAAGACCCTATATTTCAAGGGTCCAGTAGAGGCAGATATTATGCACTCAATGAATATCTGTTGCATGAGTAAATAATTGAGAAATCATTGTCATTATCACCATCATCATTTTCCCTCACTAAAAAGTAAGCAGGGGTTGTACCTGCCTACCTTACGTGTACATTCCTGACATGAATCATAGTTGTTGGCAAAAAGTCCTCTGTCAATATTTGTTAAAGGAATGAATTTTTTTTTTTTTTTTTTTTTTTTTGAGACAGGAGTCTTGCCCTGTTGCCCAAGCTGGAGTGCAGTAGCATGATCTCGGCTCACTGCAACCTCCGCCTCCTGGGTTCAAGTGATTCTCCTGCCTCAGCCTCCCAAGTACCTGGGACTACAGGTGCCTGCCACCACGCCCAGCTGATTTTTGTATTTTTAGTAGAGGTGGGGTTTCACCATATTGGCCAGGCTAGTCTCAAACTCCTGACCTCAAATGATCCACCCACCTCAGCCTCCCAAAGTGCTGGGATTACAGGTGTGAGCCACTGCACGCGGCCTAGGAATGAATTTTTAAAATGTGAAAAAATTGTGTTTTGAGACTTTGCCAAAATCATAGACACAGGAAATCTTAGCAATCAACACATTAGTGATTATCACTCTGTATTGATGGTAATTATGGTATTTTGTGGTTAAATCAATTTTATACAGGACTACATCGATTTTTGAAATCCTGTTACTTAAATTTTATTTTGTTGCTTATCCTTGCAGTCCAATTCGTACACATATAAAGACATTCCCTTTTTTTCTTATGTACTTTGAATGAGAGATGACAGCATGCATATGGTACTTATATCATGATCCAATCAGATTATGTTTATCAAGGACTTGGTGCAATGCCCATACCTCCATCTTTATTTTTTTCCCCTTAGTTTTTCAAATCTCTCAAATTGATTTGATGTAAGTAATAAGTTTGGTCACTAGACATCTGTTGAACATCAAGCATTTTCCTTTTCATTTTAAAGATATCTTGGCAAGTAAAATATACTTTTCTCTATCAACATTTTAAGGGATACCACTAGCACCAAACAGATGCCATTTCCTTTTACACTGCAAAGACTGATGGAAGAATAAGAAGACAATTTCTTTGCCCCCGAGAACCTTCAGATCTATTGGTGGGCGTTCAGATACCCACAAAAAGAGAGTTAAACATGTTAAGTGGAACACTGAAGGAGCTGAAGAGTCGAAAGAGGAAGTAGGTGCTGAATAGTTCAGAAAAGGAAGCAGTTCACCGGTTCTATTGACCACAGTTTGCCATTCTTGAACAGGGTTGCCAACGTCTAGTGTTTGTATTTTGTTGTCTGACTCTACAAGTCCCAGAACTTCTTTCATAAATGATATATGGGCATACCTAGGTGATATTGAAGCTTCAGGTCCAGACCAGTGCAATAAGGAAATATAAAAAGTGAGTCACATGAATGATTTGGCTTCCCAGTGCATATTGTATACACTATACTGTAGTATACTATGACTTCCTCCACTGAAGTCTTGAACCCCTCAAAGATCATCCATTGAAGTTGGAATCAACTTCTTTCAAACTCTTGTTAATGCTGATATTTTGACCTTCTCCCTTGAATCATGAATGTTCTTAAAGTTGTGAAAATAAAATAAAATAAAATTTTGGGACGCCATACTAACTATGCCAAAAAGAAAAGTTAAGCTTAGAAACTGAGTCACCAAAAAAACTGCCTTTCCTTTTGTTCCTGAACCTGCAAGATAGAAGATCACATATCTTCCCAGGTGGCCTTCCTCACCCTGACAAGGTAAATTAACAGCTTATCTTCACAGGGTATGGAACAAAGACAGGTATAGGACAGATACGTATTTGACAGCTTGGCTTCCTTTACAGTTTATTTTTATCTTGCGTAAAATGCCGTCTTACTGATACATGAGACAAATGTTTAATTGACTGCTCCTCTCCCTCCTCCTTTCACATGTAACATGTGGATTCAGTAAACGCTTATCAAAGCCTCACAAGAATGTGACCGCTTACCTCACTTTATACCTTCCCTTTTTTTTTCTTTCCTCCTTCCCCTCCTGCCTGCTCTTTCCCCTTTAAATATTGAAACCCTCAAAATCCTCTTTATAAAAAGTGTGAACCACAGATCCTATTGTGATTTGTGTCTTCTCCAAGGTATGCCCTCAACCTTAGCAAAATAAACTTCTAAATTAATTGAGACCTATCTCAGACACTTTGTTTTACAAAGCCATCTAGCATGCTGAATCCTTTCCAGAAGGCATTCAATTTACTTTGCCCAGATCCTCAGAGAACTCACTATCTATTGAGCTACAGGCTTACAAAATGTATTTCTTCAATAAAACTTGAAAATCAAAATGATTCTCTGACGTATGGGCTACAGATAGGATGTTGTGTTTGCAGGCATGAAAACAATATTAACCTCCTCATATATCTCCATTAGAACTCCTGGATAATCAGGTGCATTGTCAATAAGCAGTAATATTTTGAAAAGAATCTTCTTTTTCTGAGTGGTAGCTCTTAACAGTGGATTTGAAATATTCAGTAAACCACGCTGTAAACAGACGTGCTGTCATCCAGGCTTTATTTTTCCATTTGTAGGGCACAGGCCAAGTAGATTCGGTATAATTCCCAAGGACCCTAGGATTTTCAGCAGCACAGATGAGCATTGACTTCAAGTCATCAGCTGCTTTCACTCCTGATAAGAGAGTTGGCCTGTCCTTTGAGGGTTTGAAGCCAGGTATTGACTTCTCTCTAGCTATGAAAGTCCTAGATGACATCTTTTTCCAATATATGGCTGCTTTGTCTGCACTGAAAAACTTGTTTAGTGCAGCCACCTTCATCAATTAACCTATCAAGATATACATAACTTGCTGCAGCTTCTCCATCAGCACTTGCTGTTTCACCTTGCTTTTTTATGTTGTGGAAATGGCTTCCTCTCCTTAAAATCTCATGAACCGACATCTCCTAGCTTCAAACTTTTCTTCTGCAGCTGCCTCATCTCTCTTCGCCTTCAAGGAATTGAAGAGTGTTAGGGCCTTGCTCTAGATTAGGCTTTGGCTTAAGAGAATATTGTGGCTGGTTTGATGTATCCGCACCACTCAAACTTTCTACATATCAGCAATAAGGCCGTTTCACTTTCTTATCATTTGTAGATTCACTGAAGTAGCACTTTTAATCTCTTTGAAGAACTTTTCCTTTGCATTCACAACCTGGCTAATGATGCAAAAGGCCTACCTTTCGGCCTATCTTGGTTTTTGATATGCCTTCCTCACTAAGCTTAACCATTTGTAACTTTTGGTTTAAAGTGAGAGATGTGGGACTCTTCCTTCATTTGAACACTCAGAGGTCATTGTAGGGTTATTAACTGGCCTAATTTCAATATTGTGGTGGCTTGGGGAATAGGGAGGCCCAAAGAGGGGAGAAAGACAGGGAAATGGCTGTTCAGTAGAACAGTCAGAACACAAGCAACATTTATTAAGTTTGCTGTCTTATATGGGTGTAGTTTTTGGTGCCCTAAAACAATTACAATAGTAATGTGAAATATCATTGATCACAGGTCACCATCACAGTTAATAATAACAACAACAATAATAAAAGTTTGAAATATCTTGAGAATTACCGAAATGTAACACAGAGACACAAAGTGAACACATGCTGTTGGAAAAATGGCATTGATATCCTTGCTCAGTATAGAATTGCCACATATCTTCAATTTGTAGGAAAACAGTAGCTTCAGAGCACAATAAAGCAAAGTGCAATAAAACAAGGTATTCCTGTAGTATTACTTTCTTAACTTGCTATATAAATACTTTGAATAATTAATGCCTTTACTATATTTGTTGCTTATGGCATTTTGATTCTTCAGGCTAGTCGAGATCTTTCTCCTGACCTCTACCCTCTCTTCCAAATATTCTTTCCCAGCGTGATGTTCCTATTTGATTCTCACTGTCAGACATAGCTGACAATGGCATAGAAACCTCTTTCCAGTTTTTTTCTACCTTTTACCTTCATTCTAAGTCCATTGTTGTAGTCTTAAAGATGCCTTTAGTTCTCCTTTCCTCATTTGAGTATTTTATTTCTGAATCCCATCCTTGATTTTTTCCTAAAAACCTTGATGTAACTGACATAACTTATTTTACTCTTACTAGAAAGAAATATCATTAAACCCTGTAACTACTAAGAAAGACAAAATTGATTCCTCATGGAAGTCAATGCATGAAGAAAGAGAATAAAAGTTTTTGTTGTTTATTTTTATTCTTCAAAAAAACCCCTTGGATTCTTATAGGAATCTCTGTTTTAATAATCTTTGCTTTCTGATTGTGACAACATTTTCCAGATCCTTGATATTTACCTTGCACAAGATTTAGAATTTTTTTTAAAAGAACTAGTCAGTAATATGAGAGACACAAACATTTTTTACATAAAATTAAAATATTTTCAAAATTTAACTGTATTATGTATACTTAAGATTTAAATAGTAGTATTAACATTTTTAGTCATAGGTTGAGATAGCAAATGAATTAGTTTACTTCTTTAGTTGAGTTTACTTTTCAGCATTAGAAATGGTCAGCATTTCTGGGTTTATAAGTTGGTTATGATTATAAATGCTTGAAATAATATGAAGAATATAATTTATTTTTTATTTAAATAGTACCATTCAGTGCAGAGTGTTTTGAGTGGTTTAGGCATGTTTGCTTTTAGAGAGAACTTTGCATTTCTCCTGGTATTCTTTGCAGCTGCTTCACTCTTACTACTGAGAGAGTATTTTTAGGCTACGCTGAATGAACATCTTTTCTTTTTTTTTTCCCTGTGTCTCCCAGGCTGGAGTGTAGTAGTGCAATCATGGCTTATTGCAGCCTTAATCTCCTGGGCTCAAGTGATCTTCCCACCTCAGCCTCCCAAGTGGCTGGGTCCACAAGTGCATGCCACCACACCCAGCTAATTAATTATTTTATTTTGGTAGAGACAGGGCTTCTCTATATTGCCCAGGCTGGTTTCGAACTCCTAGGCTCAAGCAATCCTCCTGCCTCACGCTCTCAAGGTGCTGGGATTACAAGTGTGAGCCACTGCACCCAGCCTGAGTGAACACCTTGAAGACAAGTGTGCTACCATTGCTCCTAGTTTGTGCAGGCTGTCCAGTGGGGACAGTGATCTAGATTGATGGCAGGCATCAGCAAAGGATCTGCTGTGGGTTAATTTTTGCCCTATAACTTTTTGTTTGTTTCTGCCAAATTATATTATCTTCGAAACAGGAACTAAAAATAAAGAATTCATTTCTTCTTGACCTGTTTCAGAAGGAATGTGGCATGTGGCTTGTATTTCTCAAGGAGCACAGGGTGGGTTGGTATCTCTTTAAGCCAAAATATAAAAAAGAACAAAGGGACATGGCTCATACCTTGGAAGGTCAACAAAAGTAACTAAAATGCTCACTGGATTAGAGCTTTGTAAAGTCATACTAATTGATTTCTTAAAATTAACTACAACTTAAGATGGTGAGACCAAACGAGAAATGCCTCCTCTGTACTAAGAGCCACAGGGCTTTTTATGTCCTTCCTTCCTTCTTGCTGTTCTCATGTTGGTTTCTGTTGTGTCTCGACTTCGAATACCATTGTGATGAGACTGAACTAAATGTGCCAATTGGGCACTCAAAGCCTCAAGTGGTTTTGCTTCGCTGCTGACAACAATAAAATGAAACAACAACAAAAAATGCCTAAAATACATTAGGCCTCTTCTAGGTTGTCATCTGAGCCAGAAAACATTGTCAAAACAGTGGACATTTTCATGGTGCCATTTTCCCAAGTGGAAAACCAAAGGGGCACACAGCAGCCATTTGAGATGTTGTGAGACGGGGCATGAAGATGACTGCACTTTTCAGCATCTGTGCTGTGAAACATCTCCACCGAGGCTGGCGGCTTATTTCCTCTGTCTCTCTGTTGTGGGTTTGGGGGCAGGCACAGCCACTTCCTCTGCTCCACTACCTCTTCCCACACCCTTTTTATTCCTTCTGAGCTGCTTCCCTTTTTGATATTCAGCTTCCTCTTTCTCCTGGTGCCCCTACCTAAGGGTAATTCCTCCCTTCCCCCATCCATAATGTGTGTAGCTAAATACCAACAGCATACTCACACTTTGTTAAAATTTGAAAATATTATTTTTATCAGAATCCATCCCCATTACGGAGTCTGCTGCTTTTAAGTTATTTATAAAGCTGTTGTTGAAATACTAAAATGTCCAGTCACATTTGATTCTACCTTAAAATAACCTATCACTTTTGTCGATCCCTTTTTCGAGTGTGAAGGTAAGAGGATGTGCTGCACTCTTGGCTGGGAAGGTGCTGCTGCATGTTGTTTATGCATGTTTACACTTCAATAGTCATAAAGATCTTCATCAAAACAAACTTCTTTTCTGCTTTTTGAGGAAGAAAATCAACATTTTCTTAGAAACAAAAATGCAAATATACACTATCCTGTGGAGGACTTTCTCACCTTTATGTGTGGTGAATTAATTCTTTCTATGGATGTACACTTGCAGTCCTGAACCACCCATGCCCCTTCTAGAAAACATTGGATGCTAACCCATCTGGCAGGGAGGAATGGATTTTGCCCGTGTGTGTGTGTGTGTGTGTGTGTGTGTGTTCGTTCATCCTATAGTAAGGTTATAAAGGAAAACAATGGCTCCCTAATTAAGGCATATTCTTGACAAAACTTGGACCCAACCCTTAAAGCCATGGGCTACTTCAAGATTACACTCTCATAGTGGTAACTCCGCTCAAGGGGCCTAAGGCATTCCATCCGCCAGGGTGTGCAGCTGCCACGCCACTCCCTCGGAAATGGAGTGGGGTCTCCCTCCCAGTGTCCTCTCCCCCAGCACATGGGTGGCTCAAGGCATTTATTTTGCATCTCTGACAGTACTTACTTATGTACAAATACTCAAGAATCAATTGTCACCAAGGGGGAACACGTTAAAATGCAGATGCCTGGGAGGCCTATTTTTAATTGCTTGGGTTTGGAGTAACACTCAGATGACTCGCTATTACCAAGCAACCCTGAGTGTTTGACTCACAGACCACACTTTGTGAAAACTTGACTTTGTAAAAAAAAAAAAATTAAAAATTAAAAATTAAAAATTAAAAATCCGTCAGATTTCCCAGGGACTAAAGAGTAAGCAAAGCAATAAGGACGTATATTTATAATGGAAATATAATACGGAGACCTCCTGTGTATATAAAAGATTATAAAAATCAACTAATGAATTTATATGCTAAGTTACAACAATTCCAAACAATACCATGTAAATAACGCACATACTCACAACATGATCAAAATTAGGAGCAGTCTCAGGCTGGCTCTGATTTTTGTAACTTCCTTATAGAGTTCAGCCTTGTAAGGGCTGTGATGATGTAAACGTTAACTGTGCCAAGATTCTCCCTCTCCCAGGTGCCAAGGTCATGCCAGCAGGTAAGGACATATTTAGGCTACACTTTACCTATGCTTAGTCTCTTGAGAGGCAGGGAGCAGGAAGAAAATGCTCTATTTAGAGAGATGTAGACAAGATGTGAAGAATTACTCATCTGTAGACAATGAAATAATCAAGTTAAAGAATACGCAGCAGTTGAATAACTCTAAATGTACAGATTGTGTTCAACAAGCATTAATTGAGTATTTAAAATGGTTGAGCATTTCAGTGTATTTTATTCCTTTGGGGTGCTACTTTCCCTTTTCCTGTGTTTTATTTTTTATTTTATATAAAGCAAGAGTCTCACTCTGTTGCCCAGGCTGCAGTGCAGTGGCACAATCATAGCTCACTACAGCCTCAAACTCCTGAGCTCAAGGAATCCTCCTGCCTCAGCCTCCCAAGTAGCTAAGACTGTAGGTGTTTTCCACTACTCCTGGCAAATTTTTTTCTTTTTAATGTAGAGATGGGATCTCACTACGTTGCCTAGGCTGGTCCTTTTTCCTGTTTTTCTTTCCTTATTATTGTTTCAAACTGAGGATGTCTGATATTGCCTCCAGTTCTCTTGGTGTGGTTTTATCTCTAAGCCAAGCCCCCTGTAGGAGCCCTCACTGGGTAGATCTCCATTTTGTCCACAAATGTCAGCTTCCTGTATTCCCTGACCCTCTCCCTCTCCTGTCATTGTTTTCAGAGCATAGAGAAAAACTACGAGGGTCCTCTTCTAAAATGTAAGACTCCCAGTGTGGGTCCTCTGGCCCTAACTCAAACCCCTCTCCATTCTGGCATTGGGAGGCCTTCCTCACCCAAAGATTTCCTACCTGAAGACCCAACCAAAGCCAGCCAGTTCCAAGTCATGCTCAGGTACACAGATTTATACAGAGAGAAAAGTAGAAGAGGTAAAATATAAATGCATATATTTGTATACCCCAGAAAAGGAATTCAACACCTACTGAGTTGAGAAAACCTACCAGCTACTTGGCAACATAATATGAGATGTCATTCTAAATTTAGAAAACATCCAAAATATATGAAGAACATCAATAGCATAAAAGACAAAAACCAAAAACCAATAAAAAGAACACATTCCAATAGAAATAGAGATAATTCAGTAAACAGAGGATAATGTCATACAAAAAAATTAGGAAACTATAAAATGTTAGAGGACAAGAACAAACTTGTAGACATTAAATATGCCTTTACTGAAGTAAAATATTCTGTAGAAGAGTTTGTAGATAACGCTGATGAAATTTCTTAGAAAATAAAGCAATGAGGGAAGTAAAGGTAACTAGAAAGAAAAGATAAAACAGACAAGTCAATGTTAAGAGTTACAAATGGAGGGTCCAGAAATGGAAAACAAAGAAAAACAGGGGGTGAAAATCAAAAGAAAAGAAAGGCAAATTTCCTACAGCTAAAGAGAGAACTGAAGCCTCAGAGTAAAAAAGCTGCTGACAACCAGGGCAAAGGAAGAGGAGACACACTTGGATTCACACTTGTAAAATTTTCTGTACTAAGGATAAAGAGGTCTTATACACTTCTAGAGAGTCAGAGAAAATGCTTTCTACATATTAGGAAGAATCACAACAGCATAGGAATCCTGAACACCAGAAAACAACAGATTAATGCATAAAGGCTCTGAGGAAAAATGGATTGAACCCAGAATTGTATACTCAGCAAAACTATTAATCAAGTGGGAAGGCAAACTAAAATGTGTCAGAAACACAGGGACTTAGAAAGTATAATTTTCATGTACCTATGTTTGGAAGAATTTGCTTGAAAATATGTGCTAAGGAAAGAGAGAAAAGAAAGAAAGCAAAAAAGAAAGCAAGATGAATTCAAGGAGTATAATAAACAGTGGCACTAATCCAGGAGTTTGGTTTGTGTTAATTTTAGGATAGCAGTTCTATTAGCAGATCTGAAAAACCATAGTTCCAAAGAGTAAGTCATACCATTTTAAAGGAGAAATTCTAAATGGATATAGTTAGGATGCTGGATGGTTAAAGATACAGTGACAAAAGCATATGTTAGTTTCCATCAACAAGAAAATAAAAAGTTCAACTCCATGAAAAACAAAGCTGTGGGTCAAGTGTGAGTGAATTGTAAATGGGGCATGATGCTGAGCAAGGGATGTGGGATCAGTGAATGTTTTCTTTTGCATAGCATAGAGGTAATGCCATTGGACCTACAAAGAAGGAGTGTACTCCTAACATGTTACTTGGCTCTTCTGTGAAGGAAATATTTATAAACACGTACCAGTCAGGTTTCAGTGTGGAAAAAACACTGAATAGTCTTTTAAGGAGAATGAATTTTATGGCAGGGGATGAGGTACTTACATAATCGTTGAAAGGGCTGAAGGGTGAAGATTACGGCACCACCGGTAGGATCTTTGGTCCCACTTTTACAATTTGGACTTAGAGGTTTGGCAACTTCAACTGTCTCCTAGGGGAGAACGCTGCAGGAAATCCTCACAGAAGTCACAAGGCACTCTGCTGGCCCTGGGGCAGGGACTGGCAGGGGACATAGAATCTAGCTAGCTGGCTTCCGCAAACAGTCATGTTTCTGCACTCCAGGTGTGCCCGCTGCTATCTCTGCCTGGGAAAGAATAGATTCTCTCCCGCTCTGGCTTCTAACATTTATCGAAGTGCATCTCATTGGATGACTCTTAAATTGATTCTAGAACCCTCTAGCTACAATATTTTTATCTATACTTAAGGCACTGGAATACCTTTATTTTATGAGAAAAATACACTGAGATATTAAGGTAGAAAATAAATTTGCTAAATACAGAGGGATTTGCAAAACTGCAGATCTTAGGGTAGGATGTGAACTTACACATAACATGGCCGAGCAAAATGTAGTAATAGGAGCACCATTTTGGATGGCTCCAAGAAGTGATTCCAGAAGTGGAATCACAATCCAGAAGTGAATTAGGGAATTGGGTACAACTGATTGGTGAACATCTAGTTGCTGGTAAAAACAGCCATAGAAATGGCTGCAGGAAAGCGCCCTTATGCTTTGATGAGGAAATGTGGTTTGAGGCGTCCCACTCCTATAAGAGTAGGCAGAGTTTAGAACAGATTAAGGATATATGTGGAGTACCTATAAGCAAAATCCCCTATTAAAGATAATACTAAATTTGTTTTCAATTTTTAGAATGGACCTATAGGCAAAATATGGAAGATGTAAAAAGTAGCCTTAGTAGAAAGCATAAATATTAACATTGTTTAAAGTAAATGCAATAACAAAATATTTAAATGTACTATTAACATATATGAGTATAATTAACTAAAACACAACCAAAAATGATAATTCTATTTCTTAGAGCAGAGTGAATAGATAACACCTTGAATACTTAAGAAATTATGCTGTAGGTATATTCTTTTGAGTAGTAGAGGTAACCAATATGAGAAATAAAAACAGAAACAGAAGTAGGAAGTGGTGGGAGTGGGTGGGTAGAGGTTGGGCTCAATATTTTTGCTTTTCATTTTAAGATCCTTTTATAGTGCTTGAATTTTTTTAACCATGCACACATATTGTTTTAATAAAAAAATTAAAAAGGCTGTTTTTTTAATCACATTCTTCAAGTAAGGATATTGCTCATAGCTACAAAAAAAATTCAAGAAAATTTACCTGTTTAATGATATTCATACTCTGAAGGAGTATCAAAACTACTTCATTCTATTTGAATCAAAGTTACTAAGATTTTGTTTTTCATTAGTGTTGGAAATGATTCTCACTAGTTGCTGTATCTACCTTTTGCATCACGCTATGGGGCCCCTCACCTGTGGCAGGTGAGTCACTGTCAGGTGCTGTTGCTCAGCTCTGCCTCTCCTGCTGTTTGTTTTCAGGAAGACATGCATGAATAGGACTTGTAAGTCTATTTCAAGCAAAGGGGATAGGACCAAGATCCCAATGTGCCCAATCACAGCAGATATCATCTGAAGGCATCTGGGGAAGGAATCACTAGTTGAAATATGTGTGCCTGAATTGTCTAATAGTGAGCATGTATTAATTCATAAAAAGAGTTAAATAATAATGCAGAGAAAAGTAACAAAAGGAATGTATGTGCCCAAATCTATGCTAATGTGATGTACTTAATTTTGTTTTCCGTTTAAATAAGACAGCTTTGGTTGATTTTTGCCTTCTCTATTCCAAGCAAGTAAAGCTACTGGGATCCATGAAACTAAGCTAAATGGAAAAGACTCTCTTTCTCAAAGCACACAACAAAGAAGAGTTCCAAGTCTGAATAAGGTTAGGAAATGCTGGTTAGATATATCTAAATAGGCTTTTTTTACTGCAGGTTTTCTCAGGAGGGGCACTGTGAATATGTAAGACTGATAACATTTAGGTAGAGTAGTTGGTATTTCAGAAAATAATTGAAAAAGGAAAATTATGTTTTAGTAAAAATGGGTTTAGTCATATTGTGCAGGAAGGATTCAAGATGCAAGGAAAAGTAAATGTAATAAACGCAGTGATAAGACCACTGTAGCGATCCCTGGTGATATAGTTTGGATATGCGTCCCGGTCCAAGTCTCATGTTGAATTGTAATCGCCAGTATTGGAGGTGGGACCTGGTGGGAGGAGGTTGGATCATGGGAGTGAATTTCTCATGAATGGTTTAGCACCATCCCCCTGGTGCTGTCCTCGTGATAGTTTGTGACTTCTCATGAGGTCTGGCTGTTTAAAAGCGTGTGGCACCTTGCTTGCTCGCTCTCTCTTGCTCTTGCTTTTGCTATGTGATGTACCTGCTCACTCACCCACCACTCACCTCCTGCTGTGCAGCTGGTTCCTAACAGGCTATGGACCAGTACCAGTAATATGGGGTTAGGGATCCCAGCTTTTTGTCATACTTTGATCAACTTTGATGAATTTTGTTTTTAACTGCTATACAAAATCTTAATCTGTTGGTTATTACCTATATAAATGATTGCCAAACAACTACTTGATATGTAGAAAACAAACCATGCTACTAGATAAAGACCTTATATATTTACTTCATTTATCTATAAGAATTAAATACTCTATGATTAATATTCTAATATTGGGAAGTAGTCTAATCTCTTGATCTATTTATTTTATTTCTTTTTTAGTATACTGACAATTTAAGGTAGATTCTAGATTGACTCAATGCATGTGATCCAGTTAACTGAATGCAATTTTGGTATCAATTCTCCAAGCAGAAATTTCTTGATTTGTAAAAATAAAAAGTAGCTATTTGTAGCAACACTAGTTATTCTAAAGCTGCTTTCCTTGATCACTGATTTCAGGAACAGAAATGTAAGAACTGTAACAATCTAGCTAGAATTTAGGCAAATGCATCTGTAACACTAATAAGAGATAAAAGTTGTTATCTTTTAGACAAGAAACAGCTGATGTTATCTAGTCTAGACAGGACTTCCTTTTAGTTAATTGGAAGCTTTGTGGCAGGAACTCGGGCAAGCCATAGGAAAGAAAGAATAGGAACATACAAAGGAAATATGAAGATAAGAAACTTTTTCATAACATAATAGCTTTGTTCTCTTCTCAATTGCGCCTTTTTTTTTAGTCTGACAAATTCCCCATAGAGTGCAGAGCTTTCTTCACCATTTGAAGTACAACTTTAAAGAAAAGGTATAACCTGATAGACTAATATTTACTGGATTATTTCAGTAGATGAGGCTGCAGTGGTGGTTTGGTACTGTGTGGACATTAGACAACGGAAACTTGCTTGTAACAGATGCTCTCTTATCAGAGACATACACAAATTATTAGTGGAGACTTTTAGTCCCAGAATGTCCTAGTGCATGTTTAAGTGTTTATCGAAATCCACATGACTGTTCATTGACTTTCCCCTGAGATTATTATGGGGAAAAAAGGCTTGGTATGCCTGAATCTCGTTTAAACTCATTGTTTCAAGTTTTACTTTAAAAAAGACATTTTCCAGGAGTGCTAAAATTATTGATATGAAGCATTTTCCACTTTCTTTCTTTAATATAACTTTTTAAATTTTTTCATTTCACAAGAAATCCATGATATTTTCTTGGCTATTGTATAAAATACAGAACAATCAAAACAAGTAAAAAGAAAAGGTAAAATCTGAAATTTAACTATTATCGTTACTCTACTATCCAGGTGGAAAAAGAAACATTGTAATCTTTTGGCTTCTAATACCCACATTTTATTTCTAAGTAAACACACACAAACATAAATGGCAGGATACTTGGTCATTATTATCTTTTTTATTCTCTGCCATATGAATCAGGAAAAAAAAGTAAAGAACTACCTCTTGTGCATCCCATGATGTAGCCACGTGTTGTACTCCAAGATTCTTATTTATGACTTTTGTGTTGACTGGCCAGAAGCAAGAGTTGCCAGGTACTCAGAAGATCATCACCTATGCTTTTCTTTTTGGAAAAACCCTGTGAGAAAGACAAAAGCACACAAGTCTTTTGGAAGAAAAATATTTCTTGTAGTTTTTTGTGATTCTTGGTATTTTCTTTCTTTCTTCTTCTTCTTTTTTTTTGTTGTTGTTGGTAAGTTACGGGTCATAGGGCAGGTCATGAAGAACAATTGTCCCAGAGATTGCCAAGAGCTGTGGCCTTGGGAAATCAATGAAGAATCTCCAGGTGATATAGGAGTTAAGAAGAAATTATTTAGGCAGATAGTGAGGGTAAGGAAGTCCTTGGTAAGGTTGTCCTTTTAATGAAAAGCAACCCCCAAATCATTTTCTTTTCTAACAAAGAGCATCCTGTAAAATCGAGCTGCAGATATAGACAAGCAAGCTGGAAGCTGTCTATAAAACCCTGTGCACTCTACCACAGGCTCTAAGTCCCACTCAGGTGCCCCTCTCTCTCTCTTGCAGGAGACAGCTGTTCTCCTTTCTCTTTCTTTCTTTTTTTTTTTTTTTTTTTTTTTGAGACGGAGTCTTGCTCTTTTGCCCATGCTGGAGTGCAGTGGCGCTATCTTGGCTCACTGCAAGCTCCACCTCCCGGGTTCACGCCATTCTCCTGCCTCAGCCTCCAGAGTAGCTGGGACTACAGGCGCCCGCCACCTCGCCCGGCTAATTTTTTCTGTATTTTTAGAAGAGACGGGGTTTCACTGTGTTAGCCAGGACGGTCTCGATCTCCTGACCTCATGATCTGCCCCCCTTGGCCTCCCAAAGTGCTGGGATTACAGGCGTGAGCCACTGCGCCCGGCCTCCTTTCTCTTTCTTTTGCCTATTAAACCTCTGCTCTTAACCTCACTCTATGTATGTCTGTGTCCTTGATTTCCTTGGCTTGAGGCAACGAACTTCGGGTATTTAGCCCAGACAATGACACTGAGAGGTGACAGTGTGGGTGGCAGCCCTTGCTCGCTCTCGGCACCTCCCGGCCTCGGTGCCCATTCTGGCCACGCTTGAGGAGCCCTTCAGCCTGCTGCTGCACTGAGGGAGCCCCTCTCTGGGCTGGCCGAGGCCAGAGCTGGCTCCCTCTGCTTGTGGGGAGGTGCGGAGGGAGAGGCCCGTGCGCTCACAGGACAGCGCGAGTTCCGGGTGGGCACGGGCTCAGCGGGCCCTGCACTTGGAGTGGCTGGTTGGCACTGCCGGCCCAGGCAGCGAGGGGCTTAGCACCTGGGTCAGCAGCTGCAGAGGGTGTGCCAGGTCCCCCAGCAGTGCTGGCCCACCGGGGCTGTGCTTGAATTCTCGCCGGGCCTCACCTGCCTCCCTGTGGGGCAGGGCTCAGGACCTGCAGCTCACCATACCCGAGCCTCCCTGCCCCCGCCGTGGGCTCCTGCGTGGCCAGAGCCTCCCCGATGAGGACCGCCCCCTGCTCCGTGGCACCCGGTCCCATCGACCACCCAAGGGCTGAGGAGTGCGGGTGCATGCTGCGGGACTGGCAGGCAGCTCTGCCTGCGGCCCCAGTGCGGGATCCACTAGGTGAAGCCAGCTGGGCTCCTGAGTCTAGTGGGGACTTGGAGAACCTTTATGTCTAGCTAAGGGATTGTGAATACACCAATCAGCACCCTGTGTCTAGCTCAAGGTTTGTAAACACACCAATCAGCACTCTGTATCTAGCTAAACTGGTGGGGACTTGGAGAACTTTTATGTCTAGCTCAGGGATTGTAAATGCCCCAATCAGCACCCTGTCAAAATGGACCAATCAGCTCTCTGTAAAATGGACCAATCAGCAGGATGTGGGTGGGGCCAGATAAGGGAATAAAAGCAGGCTGCCAGAGCCAGCAGTGGCAACCTGCTTGGGTCTCCTTCCACAGTGTGGAAGCTTTGATCTTTCGCTCTTTGTGATAAATCTTGCTGCTGTTCACTGATTGGGCCCATACTGCCTTTATGAGCTGTAACACTCAGTGTGAAGGTTTGCAGCTTCACTCCTGAAGCCAGTGAGACCACCAACCCACCAGAAGGAAGAAACTCTGAACACATCCAAACATCAGAAGGAACAAACTCTGGACACACCATCTTTTAGAACTGTAACACTCACCGCAAGTGTCCGCGGCTTCATTCTTGAAGTCAGTGAGACGAAGAACCTACCAATTCTGGATACAACACCACTTCACAGGTGACAGATTGGCAAGGAAGCTGTGGCACTATGCAAATTCTAGTGAGTGTCCACCAAAACAGGCAGTGAGAGTGTCAGTGGTGTCAAGTGTGGACTGGGGTAGGGGCCTCTTTCCAAATGTTCTAAGTTGTGTCAAACACTTGTGATTCTTCCAAAACACTCCATGGAAATGTCCCTCTTTACGTATGACAGAATTTCTTGACAGCCAAGTAGATGTGGTTTTTGATAGATTTATCTGATTTAGATAAAGACAAACAACATGGCCTTAATATCCCCTCAGGTGGACTAAACTTTAGACAGGTTTCTTCCTGACTGGGGGTCCCAACCTTCTTTTTCTTAGAGAATTTACATTAGAAAACTTGCAAATTCTAAATTTCTGCCTTTCTGAGATGTAAATCTACAATTGGGAATGTCCTTCTTACAGATCTAGGAACCATTCCTTTGAAATGTAATGATCAAGAAAGATAAGACCCCTCTTTCCCAGTCTATGAGAAGGTAAAGTTTAACTTTGTTAAGCACAATTAGCAAACACAGGTGACCTGATCACATTGACCAGGCTCTCCTACCCCTAAACTTACTCTAGCTCACCGTAGGACTTAAAAACTCTCTGGAGTTTAGCTCTGTAAACCAAAAAGTGATGTAGGCAGATATGTCAATTAGAGGTTTATTTTGCCAAGGTTGAGAACCAGCAGGGGAAAATCACAAATCACAGGAGCATCTGTCATCTGTGCTTTTTCCAAAAAGGGTTTTGAGAACTTCAGTATTAAAGGGGAAAGAGCAGGCAGGAGGGGAAGGAAGAATGAAAACAGATGTTGGAGTAGGCAGTGAGGCAAGTGGCTACATTCTTGTGAGGCTTTGATTTGCTTCAGTAAATCTACATTTTACAGGGGGAAAGAGGGAATAGAGGAAAAAGTCAGATTATGCATTCTGTCTCAGACAGGAAATCTCCATTTTACCTAAAATAAAGTGAACATGTGAAAAGAGGGAGTAGAGGAAATGAGGCTATGACACAGGGAGTTGCACATGGGGTTGTGAAATTACAGCTATCTGTTTGGGAACAAGAGGAAGACAGTTTGGTGACTCAGTTCCCAAGCTTAACTTTCCCTGTGGCATAGTGAGTTTGAGGTCCTAGATTCTATTTTTCTTTTATAGTTCAACCTCTCTTCCCTGTTGAAGGCTTGACCCTTAATGCAATAGACTTGAATAAAGTCTTCCTTACCATTTTCAATAAGCATCTGGTATAATTTTTCTCTTTAACAACAAAAAGTGGCATTGCTTGCAGCAGAGTATTATTAAATACAGTCTCTCTTTTTCTTTTTTTTCCCCCATTGCTCCCTCTGGATAATTAGCTGAGATATTCATTCTGATCTTATTTTCCTGTTGGAAGAGACGTGAAAGATTATTTGATTCCTTAAATCTGGAGGAACAGCCAGGCATCTGTTCCAGGCTTCCCTTGCCTGAGGTGAAATTAACTATTTTCGGTGTTTCTGAAACCTTCCTGATAAGGCTCCCCATCAACGCTTTTGTTTACAGATTCTGGGAAACTATAAGAGACAAGGCAGAAATAGCCTGGGATGGGAGCTGGGAGGAGTCTGTTGCTGAGTGAAAGGGCCTGATTGGCCAGGTACTTGATAAGGATTTGGGTTTTAGGTGTGGAAGCCACAGAGAGAAGTTCCATGCTCAGGTTTGGCAGAAAAGGAATGAAGCTATGGACCTCTGGGTGGTGGGCTTGATGTATAGGCAGGGTGGATAGACTCTCAGAGGTCCCTTTTCTATTTTTCTTTCTCCTATTTTATTTTCCCATTTCCTTACATAGAAAAATAAGTTATATAAAAAAACTCATTCCTCTGAGAATATAGGATACAATTTTTTAAAAGACATTCTATGTTGTAACTAGCTTACTAGTTAAGACTAATAATCAAAGATATGAAAGTTAAACTGTGAGATAACTTACTACACATATCAAAATGGCAATAACTAATATTTGTGAGAATATATTTAAATCATAATATGCTTGTGAACGTCTAGCCAAAAAATGGACAATGTTGGATCTCAGGCAAGTTGCTTAGGTACCCTAAGTCCCTAAGTCTCCATTTCTTTATCCATAAAAATGGGAAAAAAATATGTGTACTCCCACAGTGGTTTTGTTTTATTATTATTAAATGAGATCCAGATAAGCTACTAAAACAGTACCTATTACATAAAAATATCAACGAATAGTAGTAGCTCTAATAATATTACTTTATTTTAATCTTTAAAGTGATTAGATTTAAGAAGAGTGTCTGTAGAAATGTATGTGTTTATCTAAGTGAACTTGGCAAGTCCCAACCTCTCTTAAGCTCGATTTTATTATTTATAAAAATACTAAATATATTTGTTTGTCTTACATGGTAGTTGTTGCTCTTGTGAAATAATCAAGTATAATCATATATGCAAGAAGCAGTTTTGCATGGGAACATATTATTTTTGTTATTGCCATTCTTTACTATTTAACTGCTTATTAAAACCTCCTTAAAAAAAGGTAAAGGGCAACAAAATAGACAAAGTTCTAGAAAAATTAGTTGGAAAGAAAAAAGTAAATTCATAAATGCTCTTTAATAGATCTAGTCAGATATAGATAAGATTAGAAATGGAAACTTTTGGTAATATAAAAAAGTGAAAGAAGTAAATACCTTTGAAAGGAAAAAAATACATAGTGAATTTTAAGTAATCTCATCAAAATATAAAAAAGCATTATAAAAGATAAGTCATCTTGTACACCCTCCAAATATTAATACCTTTTATTTATGCACTGTGATTTTAAAATTAGTTATTTGGAGTCATCTGGTAAATCACAACTGTCATAAATATATCATCAACTAATATTTGAGCTTGTCCATCATCATAGAGGGTACATATCAGGCACTGTAAGAAATGAGTAATGATGACAAAAAACAAAACAGTAATGGGCCTATCTAAAGGAGGTTATATTTTCAAAAACTCCTGTCAGTTTTAGAGTGAATTTGATTGGCCTGACATAGGTTTAGAATAGACATAATAGTAGATTGGAATCATTGGTGATCAGACATTATTTAGTTTTATAATGATAGTAAATTGTTAGGTTAGGTTTTTTTTTTTTTAGTGACGGATGACATTTTGACTTTACTTTCTTATGTGTATTATAATATTCATGAGAAATCACTACCCTACTGATATAGTTTGGCTGTGTCCCCACCCAAATCTCATGTTGAATTGTAGCTCCCACAATTCCCATGTGTCATATGAGAAACCTGGTGGGAGGTGATTTTATTATGGGAGTGGGTCTTTCCTGCACTGTTCTTGTAATATTGAATGAGTCTTACGAGATCTGATGGTTTTGAAAATGGGAGTTTCCCTGCACAAGCTCTCTTTTTGCCGGTTGCCATTCATGTAAGACATCACTTGCTTCTCCTTGCCTTCCACAGTGATTGTGAGGCCTTCCGGCCATGTGAAACTGTGAGTCCAAATAAACCTTTTTCTTTTGTAAATTGTCCAGTCTTAGATATGTCTATATCAGCAGCATGAAAATTGACTAATACGGCCGGGTGCGGTGGCTCATGCTTGTAATCCCAGCACTTTGGGAGGCCGAGGCGGGTGGGTCACGAGGTCAGCAGATTGAGACCATGGTGAAACCCTGTCTCTACTAAAAATACAAAAAATTAGCCGGGCGTCGTGGCGGGCGCCTGTAGTCCCAGCTACTCAGAGAGGCTGAGGCAGGAGAATGGCGTGAACCCGGGAGGCGGAGCTTGCAGTGAGCCGAGATTGCGCCACTGCACTCCAGCCTGGGTGACAGAGCGAGACTCCGTCTCAAAAAAAAAAAAAAAAAAAAAAAGAAGAAAATTGACTAATACAGTAAATTGGTACCAGTAGAGTGGGGCGTTGCTGAAAAGATCCTTGAAAATGGGAAGCAACTTTGGAACTGGGTAACAGAAAGAGGTTTGAACAGTTTGGAGGGCTCAGAAAAAGATAGGAAAATGTGAGAATGTTTGGAACTTCCTAGAGACTCGTCGAATGGCTTTGACAAAAATGCTGATAGTAATATGAACAATAAGGTTCAGGCTGAGATGGTCTCAGATGGAGATGAGGAACTTGTTGGGAACTGGAGCAAAGGTGACTCTTGTTATGTTTTAGCAAAGAGACTGGTGAGATTTTGCCCCTGCCTTAGAGATTTGTGGAACTTTAGACTTGAAAGAGATGATTTAAGGTATCTGGTGGAAGAAATTTCTAAGCAGCAAAGCATTCAAGAGGTCACTTGGATGCTGTTAAAGGCATTCAGTTTTATAAGGTAAGCAGAGCATAAAAGTTTGGAAAATTTGCACCTGATAATGTGATTAAAAAGAAAATCCCATTTTCTCAGGAGAAACTCAAGCTGGCTACAGGAATTTGCATAAGTAATGAGGAGTCAAATATTAATCCTCAAGACAATAGGGAAAATGTCTCCAGGGCATGTCAGAGGTCTTCATGGCAGCCCCTCCCATCATAGGCCCAGAGGCCTAGAAGGAAAAAATGGTTTCATGGGTCAGGCCCAGGATACCTGTGCTATGTGCAGTCTAGAGACTTGATGCCCTGTGTCCCAGATGTGCCAGCTGTGACTAAAAGGGGCCAAGGTACAGCTCAGACTGTGGCTTCAGAGGGTGCAAGCCCCAAGCCTTGGCAGCTTCCATGTGGTGTTGAGCCTGTGGGTGCACAGAAGTCAAGAATTGAGGTTTGGGAAATTCTGCCTGGATTTCAGAAGATGTGTGGAAAAGCCTCGATGTCCAGGCAGAAGTTTGCTGCAGTGGTGGGGCTTTCATGGAGAACTCTGCTAGAGCAGTGTGGAAGGGAAATGTGGGGTCAGAGCCCCCACACAGAGTCCTTACTGGGGCACTGCCTAGTGGAGCTGTGAGAAGAGGACCAATGTCCTCCAGACCCTAGAATGGTAGATCCATTGACAGTTTGCACTGTGCTCTTGGAAAAGCCACAGAAACTCAACACCAACCTATGAAAGCAGCTGGGAGGGAGGCTGCACCCTGCAGAGCCACAGGAGAAGAGATGCCCAAGACCATGGGAGCCCACCTCTTGCATCAATCAGCATGACGGATGTGAGATATGGAGTCAAAGGAGATCATTTTGGAGCTTTAAGATTTGACTGCCTCACTGGATTTCAGACTTGCATGGGGCCTGTAGCCCCTTTGTTTTGGCCAATTTCTCCCATTTGGAATGGCTATATTTACCCAATGCCTATACCCCCATTTTATCTAGGAAGTAACTAACTTGCTTTTAATTTTACAGGCTCAAAGGTAGAGACATCTCAGATGAGTCATTGGACTGTGGACTTTTGAGTTAATGCTGAAATGAGTTAAGACCTTGTGGGACTGTTGGGAAGGCATCATTGGTTTTGAAATGTGAGGACATGAGATTTGGGAGGGTCCAGGTGTGGAATGATATGGTTTGGCTGTGTCCCCACCCAAATCTCATCTTGAATTGTAACTCCCACAATTCCAAGGTGTCATGGGAGGAACCCAGTGGGAGGTGATTGAATTATGGGGGTAGGTCTTTCCTGTGCCATTCTCATTATAGTGAATGAGCCTCACAAGATCTAATGGTTTTAAAAATGGGAGTTTTCCTGCACAAACTCTCTTTTTGCCTGCTGCCATCCATGTAAGACGTGACTTGTTCGTCTTTGCCTTCTGCCATGATTGTGAGGCTTCTCCAGCCACATGGAACTGTGAGTCCAGTTAAGCCTCTTTCTTTTGTAAATTGCCCAGTCTCAGGTATGTCTTTATCAGCAGCATGAAAACTGACTAATACACCTACTCTATTTAAAAAATAGTTCAATTATACAAATGCATTGTTATAAGATAGTCTATAAATATAAAAAGTATATATATAGCTGCACAAAAGCTAGTCAGCTTTTCTAAATCTGAGCCTTTCTTTATTGGTATATCTAACCTGGATCTAGCTAATAAATCATTTTTTTCAGTCTTCCTGTTTATATAGTTTTAGTTCCTTAGCTAAATTAGGTAAAGTGAAATCCCCAGCATTCTAAACATATTAACTTGTATATAAACAGGAAGATTCAAAGGAGGTTAGCTGGACCAAGAGCTAGATCTACTCATGAATTATAGTCATATGTTGTGAAGGGAAACATCATTAGCTTTGGTGCATTTGCCAGAAAAAATCTCTATGTTTTTTTTTTTTTTTTTTTCTCTTGTGACCATGCAAGAAGATTAAAACTGGAAATCTGTCATTGGAAAACATCCTTTTTAAAAACGGGTGTAGAATAGAATTGAATGTGTACTTCCAGACCATGTAAGAAGTCAAGGAGATAAAATTGCACTTTCACTCTGCAAAAGACAGCAGCTCTTTACAAGGTTTCCTGCAGGAGCAGGAACAAGACTATGAAAAATTCACAAGATTGTTTAGCTGGGGAAGGGTGAACATATTCCAGAAGATTTTGAAACATGCAGCTTTAAATCTAAAGCAATAAGAAAGACCAAATTGTATACCCATAGCTATTGTTAATTGCTTATTTGTTCATATATATAATATCAACAAGGATGTTACTGACTTAAGGTGGCTTGGTCATTGTGAATGATTATTACAAATTTAATTTCAGTCATATAAAAGACAATTTTCATAGGTATTATTTACTTTAATAAAATGTTCTGGTACTCAGTGTTAACATTGTTGGATAAAATCAGAGCTCCTGACTGTGGCTCTATAACAAATGTTTTCTCAATACGGAGATCAATGGGTAAACTTGACATTGTACCTGTGACCTTGGAAGCCAGTGCATATTATTTTAACTCCCTCATGTAGTGATGTATGTGTTTCTTATGAAGTTATGGGAGGTATTTAGAATACTCTTCTTTTATCTTGGGGAACCTTTCTGATGTGTTCCCTAAGCAGGCTTATTGTACTGTTTGTTTCATTAAATTGCATACATGTGCGGGGAAAGGATGATGGTTCCAGTTGGATTGTCTAGCTCATTGTAACCTATATTAAATTTAGGTTATGGAAGTTCTCTTTATCTCCTGATTTCTCCATCTACTCTTGTCTCATGAATATCCACTTCTAGCTAAGTAAACATAACTTCAGAAGATTTTCATTAGCAGGAGTAGGAACAGTTTCTGTAAAGGCAGCAGCCCAAAGACTAAATAGGTTGCCAATCATCCTCATTGTCTCCATTTCAAAGTATCAATGGCATGTAAAATTATGTGCATTAAGCTTAAAACAGAAATTAATTTCTCATCCTTGTGTATTTCAACAGGAATGTGAATTTTCTGTTTAAAGTTTCTGGGTACACTAGGCATAGGATTTAATTGTCTAGCCTGGCCAACACTTATGGCAAAATCCATGACATCCACTTCATTGTTTTTCAGACAGGTATATCTTCCTGATAGCATGATTTTATAGCCACCCACCCCCCTCCAAAAAAAAAAAAAAAAAAAAACTCCATCTAACACTTGGAACTTTTCTCAAGTATGGTACTTTGTCAGTAATCCTTATCAATGTTGAAAATGTTACCCTTGACATGTGGAGGATTTAACTATGTAAAGACTGCAAAATACCAAGTTTTTGCTTAGTTGGTCTGAGGTTGTCTTTGAGACAGTGATGCATAGCAAAACTTTCATTGCCCTTGAAACTTGGCTCTTGAACTTTAATATGAAACAAACAGCTGAGCTCACAATAAGAAGCTGTGAAAAGGCATCTTCATGAATTGGGTAATTAAAAATATATGCCTTCATTTCGTACATTTATGGCAATACACTAAGTCTAAGCAGTAAATATACTGAGATGGCTATAAACTTTTCAGATGTGGTCATGGGTTATTGAACATTGAGGCTGATTCATTCTTGCACATTGAGAAAATAATGGTTGTGTGTGTGTGTCTGTGTGAAAATGAAAAGTACATAAAACTAAATTGTAGTTAAGATTATGAATCAGGTCAGACATATTGATAGCCTGAAGAATTTTCTTTTTAATTTCCTGTAAAAAGGATAAAAATGCACAAAGGTAACAATTGTAAGACATGAGAGATTCCAACAGGGGATAAGTGTCTTGCTCAATGCTCTGTGTGTTCCCAGGAAATCAAAACTCTCTTCATCTGTTCTTTCTTTCATTTCTAAATCAGGAAGAGAAGCGGAGTATTAGAGACCTGGGCCAGGGACAGAATGGATTCTTTAGGGGCATTATGGGATAACGGCACTGGGCACAGGCATTTTAAGTAAAAATGGAAGTGGCTAAAAGTGTGTTTATACATGGCTTGTTAATTAGATTCTGTCTTCTTGGAGTGATGGCGTCTCACTGGTGATTAACTCTTACTTCACATTCACTTTCTATTTTTCTCCTGTGTAGCTGGACAGAACTCAGGGGCTTCTTTCCCCTACACCCCTCTAGCTCCCAGAGACAGCCCAGACAGCTTATGGAAAGCTCAGCAGAAAGCACACCTGGATGGAATAGTTTACACTACTGTTCAAAGCCTGAGGGGAAAATGCCTTCTTTCTCAGCATACTTTTTCTGGGTTCTTCTCTCTTTCAGAGTGCTACAGTCTATGGGCCAAGGTTAGGGTTTGAGCTGAGGGAAATGGGGCAAAGGGAACAGAGGATGACAAGGAACCTCATCCTCTGTCAGGGAGAGGGGTGATGGACTCAGCCCTGTCTTTAGCCTAAAGGAGAACTTCGCTTCTTAAATATAACAAACTTGCTATGAATTAGGAGCTTTGCATGTATTTGGGCCCAAGCCTTTACTTTAAATTTTGGATGTTGTTCTTTTCCTCTTTGTTTATGAGTGTTTACATGCACACACATACATACACACACACACTTAGAATACATAGGAGACTCATTGTGGTGGATCAGCCTATGAAAGACAGCCAGTAATGGCTCTCTCTCTCCATCTTGGACATAATATTAATATCATATAACTTTCTCTCATAGTACTTATCATTTTCTCTCTTGTTTTACCCTTGCACATATTCAAGGTTTATCTTCTTCATTAGGCTGAAAGCTACTTAAAGGCTGGATCTATGATTTACCTTTAATTCTCAATAGTGCCTTCACATAATAGCCACTTAAACATTTATTGATTGATTAACTGATACTTCCCATAGCAACATTTAGACAAGCACTAAGGAAGTATTTATGAGAAATCAGCAACTGGTTCTTTGATTGGGGAACTTTTGATTGGATATCTATAGAGATAGAGATTAGAGTTGATATCCTAGTAACTACTTGCATTTTTCAAAAAACATTTTACATTGAAAATTAGACACACACAAAAGTGAGCCTGATCTACTCATCACCCAGCTTCAACAATAATCTACACATAAACAATCTTATTTTATCTATACTCAATCTCCATAAATGCAGATTAGTTTGAAGCAAATTCAAAACATCATTTCATTTCAGCTGTAAATATTTCAGTGTTCTCAATGCATCTTAAATGCTATGCTGCATATCTCTGTTGGGTCACTATGCAATATTCTTCTGAAATGACTACATATAATGTGTGCTTGAGTGTTAATTGGGTGAGTGTTATAAAGTTGCCTTAGAAAATGACTGTGAACCCCTTGGTGAGGCAATTAAGATTGTGATGACTTAGCTGTACAAGAAGACATGAAAGAAAAGCTAATAATCCAAAAAAGGGATGTCCTGTTTCTTCCTTGTCACACTGATTTGAGTGCCAACATCCCAAAGTGGAATCAATTTTTCCAGACCAAGCTCAAGTTTAGCAATATATTGTGATGGTAAACCAGGTGACACCTATTCTTGGGTCTGCCACAGGCACCAGTTTCAACATCTGGAATGGTTAAAGAATAACCCCCAGAAACCACAGTGAAAAGCCAAGTAGAGACAGGATCACAAATCCATGTGTCCTTATGTATAGCAATCTGTCAACCAGCCACCATAGCAGGGCTCTCTGTTACTCACCTTAGTTGGATCACGATTTTTTTTTTTTTTTTCTTGAGATGGAGTCTCACTCTGTCGCTCAGGCTGGAGTGCAGTGGTATGATCTCGGCTCACTGCAAGCTCTGCCTCCTCAGTTCAAGTGATTCTCCTGCCTCAGCCACCCAAATAGCTGAGATTACAGGCATGCACTGCCATGCCAATTTAATTTTTGTATCTTGTAATTTTTTTTTAGTAGAGACGGGGTTTCACCATGTTGGCCAGGCTGATCTTGAACTCCTGAACTCAAATGACCCGCCTACCTCAGCCTCTGAGTGCTGAGATTATAGGCATGAGCCACCGTGTCCAGCCAGATGAGGATATTTTCTAAGCAACTCCTGACTAGTCAGTTAAAAATCTCTTTAAAAGCATGTTTGCATCTCCACAACATTTAGCAGAGTGCCTATAGGTGCACAGTAGGTACTTAGTATCTATTTGCTGAAATCAATAGTGAGTGTGAGCAAAAATAGAATAGCACTTAGATATCAGGGCAGCAATAGCTACCTTAAGGAATACAATGAAATATTGCTTAACTGTTTATTTTTAGGAAATACTAACAGAAGCAGAAATCTATTTTTGACACATAGCAAACAGCAAAAAAAGGATGACTGTGCTTTAATATTACATAGTCAAAAATATGTATGTACTCTGAATAGTTCTACATAAGGCAGGTGCATTTGAGATGTGTAATAGGTACACAGTGGCAGGAGCATGCCTGGCTCGTAAGCAGTCTGTGGAAATCACATTAAGGGATTCCTTCCAGCAGAGGCACTGATATAAATAGATTCAACTCCCACTGGGGAATTGTTTTTTGGCAGCAAAAGTATCTATCCGGGGGTCACATTACCATTCACAATATTGTGCTGACAGGGAACGGGGAGTTTGATAAAGATTTGTGATATGGAAAAGTTCTCTGTGATCCTGTTGTCCCAAAGCACCTATCTAAATGATCATCATATAGATTTTCACAGCCTTCAAAATTAATGGAATTATTTAGGCATTGTTAGGAATGCAGGCAGAGAGTGTTAAGATACTTGATAAATACACATAAATCCTGTCTCATCAATCATTTTTCTTTCATGTGGGCTAAAAGGGATGTTAAATAACCATATTAATAATAGCTGAAGAAACACCTATTATTGCAAAGTAGAGCTTTGGTCACAGGCCAACTTGGAGTGTATGACTTAGACTAGAGGTTTAAGTGGAACTTCCTCCCCCATCCACCCTCTTCCCATCCATTCCACAACTTGGGACTAGTATATTTTGCTGTGCCTATATGCAGAGAAGGATGGACAGTCTTACATGGGCTGTATGAAATCTGTGAGAGAGACAGAGTCAGGTCTTTGAGATGATGTTCCAACCTCACTCACTAGTTCTGCTGTAAGGAGTGGAAGAGCAGTTCTAGAGGGGGAGGACTTGCAGGTCCATGTCTTGTAAGGCACAGGGACTTTACCCTAGAGTAACCATGACCAATGAATACCTCTGTTTCTTTTTTTTTTTTGAGACGGAGTCTCGCTCTGTCACCCAGGCTGGAGTGCAGTGGCGCAATCTTGGCTCACTGCAAGCTCCGCCTCCCGGGTTCACGCCATTCTCTGCCTCAGCCTCTCCGAGTAGCTGGGACTACAGGCACCCGCCACCACGCCCGGCTAATTTTTTGTATTTTTAGTAGAGACGGGGTTTCACCGTGGTCTCGATCTCCTGACCTCGTGATCCGCCCGCCTCGGCCTCCCAAAGTGCTGGGATTACAAGCGTGAGCCACCACGCCCGGCAAATACCTCTGTTTCTAACCAATATGATTAGCAATGCTTTCTATTTTGTGGAGGAAAGCTGCCAGGGAAGCGGACAGAGACATGAAGGGTGAAGATATGAATGCAGATTCCTCTTTATTATTTACTAGTAGTTAATAGTTATGTCACATTAAAGCATTGGCTGCAACAAATATTAGTATTTATCCATGTTCCCTAACTTATTGGTACAAATAAAATCATAGAACAGCCATACTTAAATTTTGTTGGTTAAATGCTTATACCTGGTAATACAAAACCTCCATTCCCCTGATCATTGTCTCTAAGTATTTTTGTAAGCAGCTAAATCATGTGTGCGGTACTCCTTCAGCATCTACGCAGTCCATATTGTTGCTCAACAAGGGGCTACATCAGCTTTTCCTGCTTCCTTGTCAGACACAATTCCATTTTAATGTCTGCTTGTGTTCTAAAGGTGTTAACATTTCCTGGTGGTTTGCAGTGGAGTGAGGAAGAAAGCTCTTTTCTCTTAGATTCACACCGTACTAGCAGCCCAAGTCAATGCTGCTTGGCCACATGTGGTTCATCAAACGAGTCTCTCCATAAAACTCTCTTAAACTAGGACCCAAACATGTGTCCAGTCTCATCGAGGTATTGGTTGAAGTAACAGCCATCATTTAGTGTCTAGGTAAAGAATCACTTTACCTCTTTTGACACTAAGGTTTTCTAACTCGATAAAGGTTGTTACCTGCCTGCTGCTTTTCCTTTTGGAAAGAACTTTCTAAAGTGGGTTCCATTTGCCTTCTGAAAACAGATTTCTGTTGGGTCACATGCTGAAGCTCAGCAGTGGCCAAAGCTTCAGCTTGTTCCTTCCTTGAGTATTCTCAGGCCCACTAAAACTGGCCTTATCATGGCCTCTCCTGTCTAATGTGCCCAGATTTTCAATCCAAAATTAGACTTAGTTGACATCACTGTAGGTGATTACTCCTATCTCAGATCTGTCACTTAAAACATCCAACACATCTGACTTTGACCCATAGATTTCTCAGGGCTCCACTTGTACATCCAATTCAGCCCATTTTGTTTGCTATCTTCGTGCATTGACTGCTTCAGAATTTAGGATTTGGAGGAGATCTTACTAATTTTTTTTTAAATTTGGTAATGTTCCTTTGTCTCATTTTCTGTCTGCCTGTCTCTCGTGTTTTTCTTTTTAACTTTTATTTTAGGTTTGGGGGTTTGTCAACAAACCCCTGTGCCACATGTTTACCTATGTAACAAAATAATTGTGGTTTTTGCATTGTGGAAATTTGCTGTTTGATATTGGAATACATTCTTAAACGTAGTTATGTTATATTAATATATCATTTTAATGCACATTTCTCGCTTTAATTTTTTTTCTAATGGCTTACTACTTGCTGTTTATGTTTATTTTAGACTATGGAAATGATGTTAGACAAAAAGCAAATTCAAGCAATTTTCTTATTTGAGTTCAAAATGGGTAATAAAGCAATAGAAACAACTTGCAACATCAACAACGTGTTTGGCCCATGAACCGCTAACAAATGTACAGTCCAGTGGTGGTTCAAGAAGTTTTGCAAAGGAGACAAGAGCCTTGACAATAAGCATTGTGGCCAACCACCGGAAGCTGACAATGACCAGTTGAGAGCAATCATCAAAGCTGATCCTTTTACGACTACAGGAGAAGTTGCTGGAGAACTCAGTGTCAACCATTCTATGGTCATTTGGCATTTGAAGCAAATTGGAAAGGTGAAAAAGCTTGATAAGTGGGTGCCTCATGAGCTGAGCAAAGAAAAAAGTTGTCATTTCGAAGTGTCTTCTCTTATTCTACACAACAACAACAAACCATTTCTGGGATTGGATTGTGATGTGCAATGAAAAGTGGATTTTATACAACAATCAGTGACAACCAGCTCAGTGGTTGGACCTAGAAGAAGCTCCAAAGCCCTTCTCAAAGCCAAACTTGCACCCAAAAAAAAAAAAAAGTCATGCTCATTGTTTGGTGGTCTGCTGCCAGTCTGATCCACTACAGCTTTCTGAATCCCGACGAAACCATTATGTCTGAGAATTACGCTCAGCAAATCAATGAGATGCACTGAAAACTGCAATGCCTGAAGCCGGCATTGGTCAACAGAAAGGGCTCAATTCTTCTCCATGACAATGCCAGACCACATGTCGCACAACCAAAGTTTCAAAAGTTGAATGAATTGGGTTACGAAGTTTTGCCTCATCTGCCATATTCACCTGCCCTCTTGCCAACTAGCTACCACTTCCTGAAGCATCTCAACAACTTTTTGCAGGGAAAATGCTTCCACAGCCAGCAAGATGCAGAAAATGCTTTCCAAGAGTTAATCGAATCCTGAAGCACAGATCTTTATGCTACAGGAATAAACAAATTTATTTCTCATTGGTAAAAATGTGTTGATTTTAAGGGTTGCTATAAGATGTGTTTGAGCCTGGTTAAAATGATGTAAAATTCACTGTCTGAAACCACAATTACTTTTGCACAAATCTAATATTTCATCATCCAGGTATTAAGCCCAGTACCCAGTAGTTATCTTTTCTACTCCTCTCCCTACCTCTTCCGTCCCCGCTTAAGTAGGCTTAAGTGTCTGTTGTTTCCTTCTTTGTGTTCATAAGTTCTTATTATTTAGTTCCCACTTATAAGTGAGAACATATGGTATTTGGTTTACTGTTCCTGTGTTAGTTTGCTAAGGATGATAGCCTCTAGCTCCATTCATGCTCCTGCAAAAGACATGATCTTTTTTTTTTTTTTTTTTTTTTTTTTAAGATGGAGTCTCCCTCTGTCGCCCAGGCTGGAGTACAGTGGCATGTTCTCAGCTCACTGCAACCTGCCCCTCCCAGGTTCAAGCAATTCTCTTAAAAAACTCAAGTATTTTTAGTAGAGATGGGGTTTCACCATGTTGGTCAGGCTGGTCTCGAACTCCTGACCTTGTGATCTACCCGCCTTGGCCTCCCAAAGTGCTGGGATTACAGGCATGAGCCACCACATCTGACCTACATGGTCTCATTCTTTTTTATGGTTGCATAGTATTCCATGGTATGTATGTACCACATTTTCTTTATCCAATCTGTCACTGATGGGCATTTAGGTTGATTTCATGTCTTTGCTATTGTAAATAGTACTGCAATAAACATACATGTGCATGTGTCTTTATAGTAGAATGACTTATAATCCTCTGGATAAATACCCAGTAATGGGACTGCTGGGTCAAATGTAGTAGTTCTGCTTTTAGCTTTTTGAGGAATCACCATACTGCTTTCCACAATGTTTGAACTAATTTACGCTCCCACCAACAGTGTATAAGTGTTCCTTTTCTATGCAACTTCACGGGCATCTGCTATTTTTTTTGACTTTTTAAATTGCCATTCTGACTGGTGTGAGATGGTATCTCATTGTGGTTTTGATTTTCATTTCTCTAATGGTCAGTGATATTGAGCTTTTTTTCTTATGCTTGCTGGCCACATGTATGTCTTCTTTCAAGAAGTGTCTGTTCATGTCCTTTGCCCACTTTTTAATAGAGCTGTTTTTTTTTCTTGCAAAGTTGTTTAAATTCCTTATAGACATTGGATACTAGATCTCTGTCAGATGGATAAATTACAAATATTTTCTCCCATTCTCTGGTTGTCTGTTTACTCTGTTCATACTTTTTCTTTTGCTGTGCAGAAGCTCTTAAGTTGAATTAGATCCTACTTGTCAATGTTTGCTTTTGTTGCAATTGCTTTTGATGTCTTTGTCATGAAACCTTTGCCCATTCCTATGTCCAGGGTGATACTGCCTAGGCTGCATTCCAGGGTTTTGGGTTTTACATTTAAGTCTTTAATCCATCTTGAGTTTATTTTCATATATGGTGTAAGGAAGGGTCCGGCTTCAATCTTCTGCATATGGCTAGCTAGTTATCCTAGCTCCATGTATTGAAGAGGGAATCTTTTTGTCCTTGCTTGTTTTTGTCAGCTTTGTCGAAGGTCAGATGGTCACAGATGTGTGGCCTTATTTCTGGGCTATCTGTTCCATGGGTCTATGTGTCTGTTTTTGTACCACTACCATGTTGTTTTGGTTATTGTAGCCTTGTGGTATGATTTGAAGTTGGGTAACCTGATGTCTCCAGCTTTGTTCTTTTGCTTAGGATTGCCTTGGCTATTTGTGCTCTTTTTTGGTTCCACGTGAATTTTAAAATTTTTTTTCTAGTTCTGTGAAGAATATCATTAGTAGTATGATAGGAATAGCATTGAATCTGTAAATTGCCTTGGGCAGTATATCCATTTTAGTGACATTGATTCTTCCTATCCATGAGAATGGGATGATTTTCCATTTGTTTGTGTCTTCTCTGCTTTCTTTGAGCAGTGTTTTGTAATTCTCATTGTAGAGATCTTTCACCTCCCTGGTTAGCTGTGTTCCTAGGTATTTTATTCTTTTTGTGGCATTTGTGATTTAGCTCTTGGTTTGGCTATTGTTGGTGTATAGGAATGCTAGTTCTCTTTTTTTTTTCTTTTGGACATTGATTTTGTATCCTGCAACTTTGCTGAAGTTGTTTACCAGCTGAAGGAGCTTTTGGGCTGAGACTATGGGGTTTTCTTTTCTTTTTTTTCGAGATGAAGTCCTGCTCTGTCACCCAGGCTGGAGTGCAGTGGCACGATCTTGGCTCACTGCCACCTCCACCTCCTGGGTTCAAGCAATTCTCCTGCTTCAGCCTCCTGAGTAGCTGGGATTACCGGTGCCCACCACCACACCCAGCTAATTTTTGTATTTTTAGTAGAGATGGGGTTTCACCATGTTGGCCAGGCTGGTCTCGAACTCCTGACCTTCTGATTCATCTGCCTTGTCCTCCCAAAGTTCTGGGATTACAGGTGTGAGCCACCACTCCCAACCAAGGGGTTTTTCTAGATATAGAATCATGTCATCTGCAAACAGAGATAGTTTGAATTCCTCTCTTTTTATTTGGATGCCCTTTATTTCTTTCTCTTGCCTGATTGCTCTGGCTAGGACTTCCAATATTATGTTGAGTAGAAGTAGAGTCAGAGGGCATCCTTGTCTTGTGCCAGTTTTCAGGAGGAATACTTCCAGCTTTTGACCATTCAGTATAATGGCCTTGGGTTTGTTATAAATGGCTTTTATTATTTTGTTCTTAAAACTTAAAATTTATCTTAAACTAGGTATGTTCCTTCAACACCTAGTTTATTGAGAGTTTTTAACATGAAGGGATGTTAAATTTTATCTAAGGCCTTTTCTGTGTCTATTTTGATAATCATGTGGCTTTTGTCTTTAGTTATGTGATGAATCACACTAATTGATTTGCATATGTCAAACCAGCTTTGCGTCCTGGGGATGAAGCCTACTTGACTATGGTGGATTGGCTTTTTTATATGCTGCTGGATTCTGTTTGTGAGTACTTTGTTGAGGATTTTTGCATTGATGTTCATCAAGGATATTGGCCTGAAGTTTTCTTTTTTTTTGTTTTTTCTCTGCCAGGTTTTGGTATCAAGATGGTGCTGGCCTCATAGAATGAGTTGGAGAGGAGTGCCTCCTCCTCAAGTTTTTGGAATAGTTTTTATAGGAATGGTACCAGCTCTTCTTTGTACATCTGGTAGAATTCAGCTGTGAATCATCTCTTATAAAATGATGAGATAATTATAACATTAGAATCTCTTTTTGGAAATGTCTGAAATATTAACAAGTTTTGAAACTCATCAACTAATGCACTCTAAAATGTATTTAGAAGTAATTATAATTTTTTACCATATGCTTATTATATATATATAACATGATTATATAAAATTTTTTCTATTTATTTTAGTGTTTGTCAACTTCATAATATATACTTATTTATATATTAAGCTTACATTTTTGTATTTATATATTATTTGCTTATTTATTACATATATTTATTTAGTGTTTTTTTGGGGATTGTAAAATCGGCATCTGTTTATAGAAGATGATGGACTCCATTATCTTTAGCTCCTTTTGTGGCCTGAGGGTTCTGTTTCTTTCCTTAGAACCTTGTCCCTAGCTTCTTACTGTTCTTATTTCTAAGCTAAAGTGATGGGATTAAATTGGCCAGAAACTTCTAGCTCATTTGGAAAATATTGATAACTGGATGCTTTTAAGTCGTAAAAATGTACACTTCCATAGAAGAGTAAAAGTGTTTGAAGTTTTTCAAATTGAATATTGATCATGTAATTGAGAACGCTTGCCATAACATTTTTATAAAATTGTGTGCTTTTTATTTTAATAGTAAGAATCTAGATTTTGGCCACATGTTCTGTTTGTCATGGGGATTTAGAGCATTCTAAATCTGAATTTAAGGAATATACTCCTAAAGAGAGCAAAAAGAGTTAGCAAAATAAATTCTTAAAAATCCACAATGCAATGCAGAAAGAGTATTTTGAAGAAGTGCTATTATCTGGGAGAAAAAGTGTTGTAGGTAGTGCTTTGAAGAAGTGAAATATAAGCAGTTGTTTCTGCCTTTTTATAAACATTTGCCTCACACTGGAGATGTAACTCAGGAAGTGTTGTGCAGCGCCACTTAAGAAACAGATGGCTATCCTAATAGCTATCCTGGGGATGGGCTGGATTTAGCAAACATAAAAGCTGCAGAGAGGGGCCTGGCAGAGCTCTATTTTGAGTCTACAAAGTAAATGCTAAACTATGTAGTGAATCACAGGCTTTTGGAAGGCCAATAAAGGCAGTTGAAATCATAGACTTGGAATTAGTAAGACCTAGTGGATGGAAGAGAGAATAGTTAGGGTCTATTTTTTCCCCTCTCTGGAACAATAAGTATTTAATGGGATAGCTGAGTTTTATTATTCCTTTCTGGAACAAGAAAGTTATAATGTGCAGATTCCTAAGTTTGTCCATCTAAAACATTTGGATTAAATGCTTCCTATAATATAAAGGCATTGTAGAAGTTTAGAGTAATGTGAACATGAGAAAATGCCAGAATTATAGAGCTGGAAGACATTGGAGATTCTAGTCCAAATGCGTTTATCCAGTGGAGGCCTAAAATATCAAGGCCATTCTGCAAGTGGTAGAGTTGGGGCTAACGCTCAAGTTATTTTCTCTGTTACGTCTTACTGTTTCTTTTGCAAACAGAGGAAATGATGACCAGAAAATATGAAACACCTGTATTATTATATATCAATGTAGACAAAAGGGTGTTATAACTTTGTGGCCAGTTTCCTGGAGTTAATGAAGGAAATAATTTCCTTCAATGAACCTATATTATAGGCAGTAAAAAGGGCATTAAAAAAAGAGCGTTATAACTTTATGGCCAGTTTCCTGAAGTTAATGAAGGAAATTATTTCCTTCAATGAACTTATATTATAGGCAGTAAACAAAGTCAGGAGAATATGGAGGCGATGTGTTTGCCTCTGAACATCATATAATCAGTGATACCTGGGAGTATATCAGAGTGAAGAGACTAAGGGTATAAGCTTTGGAACGAAATGGATCTACTTAGGTTCAAGGCCTGGTTCTAGCTTGGTTCAAGAACTTTCTAATTTGGCTGGCTTTGGCAATTTAACCGTTTTTGCTGAATGAAATGGGTAATAATAAAGACACCTATCTCATTTATTTTTTATTTTTTTATTTTTTTTTATTTTTATTTTTTGAGACGGAGTCTCGCTCTGTCGCCCAGGCTGGAGGGTAGTGGTGCAATCTCGGCTCACTGCAAGCTCCGCCTCCTGGGTTCACGCCATTCTCCTGCCTCAGCCTCTCCGAGTAACTGGGACTACAGGCGCCCACCACCACGCCCGGCTAATTTTTTTTTGTATTTTTAGTAGAGACGGGATTTCACCGTGGTCTCGATCTCCTGACCTCGTGATCCGCCCGCCTCGGCATCCCAAAGTGCTGGGATTACAAGCGTGAGCCACCGCGCCCGGCCTCATTTTTTAATCATTAGATGAGTAAATATATGTAGTGTCTGGCGTAGAGTAGCTAGCACATTGAGTTCAAAAATGCTAGTTATTATTATGGTCTTAATTAAAAAAAAATCCCATAAAGAAGACAAAACAAGACAAAATAAAGCAAGCAAACAAAGAAATAAGAGCAATTCAGGTATGGTATGATATATGCTATGGTAGAGAATTACAGATTCATAGAGGAGAGGCATTTTAACACAGGCCTGGAGCAAGGGATTCAAAACTCGAATCGTGATCTACATGTATTTTAATTGATTTATCTTCTAATGTTTACCTCATCAAACCCACTCCTATGGCCTCAAATCTTTATCTCTTCTGGTATTTCTTATCTCAGTGGTTGTTTACGTCAGAAACATAAGGCTCATGCTAGACATACTGCATTTCTTACCTCCTGACTTAAAACCTTTCAGCAGGGCTTATAGTGTTTGGGCAGGGGCTAAACTCTTTATCCTAGTAATCACAGCCTGTCAATTACCATAGTCTCAATTTTCATTATTCTCCATACATATTGTCTTAACTCCATTCATTCAAATCTTTTGCTGTTTCGATCCATGATATTATTTCAGCAGGCTATGTTTTGTAGGCTGGACTTTCTGAAGTATAATTTTTGGTCTTCCTGATTCTTCTCTCACTCTCTCCTATCTACTCTTTTATGATTTTTCCTCCTCATCAGAGAAATCTTGCAGAGAAAGAAGTGAATGTTTTGGGGGATGGTATTAGAAGGAAATCAGACTACCCTTCAAAAAAATCATCCCTCCCTATTGGAAGATTTGTTGGCAAAAGGGAAATAAAGACTAGTTTGTGTCCTGTAATTACATTGCTGATTGCAACATGAATTCATGCAGAAAAGTATATTTTAGTTTTGGAAGGAAGGAGATGGTGCAAATGAATTAGAGGGTTAGAGGCAGAGTGAAAGAGTTGGAAAGTGGCAAAAGGCCACTAGGAGTTGACTATTTAGCAGAAATCTTGTGTCAACAGCTCTCTAAGACAAGCAACCAAAGAAAATTCCTGTATAAGATAGATACAAAATAATATTGGATAAAATAAAATAATAACACTGATGTTCCAACTTATTTCCCCACCTTCAATCGTTGAATATATTTAAGAAATATAACATCTATTTTTTCACATATATATAAAACTGATTATCAAATGGCTTATTGATTACAGTACTTATGAGTAGTTTCATCAGTTTTCAAAATGCTAATATTAAAAAAAGCTTGAGCTATAATCTGGAGAATCTAAAATATGTGATGATGATCCATTCCTGTGAAGAAATCATGTTGTATAACCATAATATCTATGCTGTGACATCTTCTATACATCCCCAAATCTGCATAAAAGGAGGCCCAGCTCTATAACATTTTGGAAGAACTAGTCAAATCAGGCTGAGTGTGGTGGCTCATGCTTGTAACCCCAGCACTTTGGGAGGCCAAGGCAGGCAGATCATGAGGTCAGGAGATTAAGACCATCCTGGCCAACATGGTGAAACCCCATCTCTACAAAAAATACAAAAATTAGCTGGGCATGGCGGTGCTTGCCTGTAGTCCCAGCTACTCGGGAGGCTGAGGCAGGAGAATCACTTGAACCTGGGAGGTGGAGGTTGCAGCGAGCTGAGATGGTGCCATTCCACACTCCAGCCTGGGCGACAGAGCAAGACTCCATCTCAAAAAAAAAAAAAAAAAAGTCAAATCAGAGCCAAAATGAGACCACTTGCTTTACATATTGTAGATGAGAAAACCAAAATATTTGACTGAAATCTGCTTTTCCAAATGGTGGAGGTAGCAGCATTGGAGTCATTACATCTTGGCCCTGGGTCATGGCACTGGCTGCACTGCCCTCTGGTCACCTTCCACACGGGATGTGGCTCCTGCTAGAGGTTCCCAAGGTTTACACCTTCACTCACCATCTGTTGCCACTTATTCACGGCGGTCCTCTTGGGTCCTGAGCTCTTTCTCATTTTCTTTAGACTTGTCCCCACGGCAACTGCCATGCCTCTTCTAAAACTGAACCTCAATGTCTTCTCTGAATCAGAATCTGTATTTGCTCTGTGAGAGTCTGTCATTGCATCCAGGCTAGGCCTGAGCCCCATAACCATGTTGGGGTGCCAGGGAATCCTAGAATTCCCGATTGTTGTTGTTGTGTTTTTTTTTTTGAGACGGAGTCTTGTTCTGTCACCCAGGCTGGAGTGCAGTGGAGCAATCTTGGCTCACTGCAACCTCTGTCTGCAGGGTTCAAGCGATTCTCCTGCCTCAGCCTCCCGAGTAGCTGAGATTACAGGCATGTGCCACCACGTCCAGCTAATTTTTGTATTTTTAGTAGAGATGAGGTTTCACCATGTTGACCTGGATGGTCTCGATCTCTTGACCTCACGATCCGCCCACCTTGGCCTCTCAAAGTGCTGGGATTACAGGTGTGAGCCACCGCACCCAGCCTCTGATTGTTTCATACTTTGTGTAAGCCATTCACTGACCTTTCTCATTTGAGCTTCTCCTATACTCTTATAGCATACCTTGTACACTGGCACAAAAACCACACACACACACACATACACACACACACACACACACTCTCTTTTTAAAAAATATTCTTTTTGTAAACTTTTTCTTCAAGCTGTTCCTTCTGTCTGGAAAACTTCTGCCCCACAAATAATTTCTACTGATTAATTGATCAAAGGCCATCTCTCTGTGAATCCTTCCTGGATTCCCTCAGTTGAATGTGTATATGCATGTTCCCACTGAGAGGTGAAGCAAGCTGGACTTCTTGGGTCGAGTGGGGACTTGGAGAACTTTTCTGTCTAGCTAGAGGATTGTAAATGCACCAATCAGTGCTCTGTGTCTAGCTAAAGGATTGTAAAAGCACCAATCGGCACTCTGTCAAAACGCACCAATCAGCACTCTGCGTCTAGCTAAAGGATTGTAAACGTACCAATCAGTACTCTGTAAAATGGACCAATCAGCAGGATGTGGGCAGGGCCAAATAAGGGAATAAAAGCTGGCCACCAGAGCCAGCAGCAGCAACCTGCTAGGGTTTGTGGAGGCCTTGTTTCGTTCTTCACAATAAATCTTGCTGTTGCTCACTCTTTGGGTCCACACTACCTTTATGAGCTGTAACACTCCCAGCGAGCCGGTCTGTGGCTTCATTCCTGAAGTCAAGGAGCCCATGAACCCACTGGGAGGAGTAAACAACTCTGGATGTGCCACCTTTAAGAGCTGTAACCCTCACTGGAAGGGCCACAGCTTCATTCTTGAAGTCAGCGAGACCATGAAGCCACCGGAAGGAAGAAACTCCTGATCACATCTGAACATCTGAAGGAACAAACTCCAGACACACCATCTTTAAGAGCTGTAACACTCACTGCGAAGGTCTGCGGCTTCATTCTTGAAGTCAGCGAGACCAAGAACCCATTGGAAGGAATAAATTCTGGACACAACACCACCCATCCATGAGTCTTGTTTCCCATGGCACAGTGTATGGACCTCTATTATCATGTTTCTGAAAGGCTGCTTTGTAACATTTTCCTAATTGTGTTATGACTGTAGGTCTCTGACTCCCTAACTAAGATATGATTCTGAAGGGCTGAGAGTATGCCATTCATTTTTATGTCTCCATAGAACCTGACATGGTGCTTTGAAGGCCACTGTCATTCAGAAAATATCCATGGAATTTAATACAAGCATGGAACAAAATATGGCTAATTAATCCAATTGGATGATTGATGTTAACAGACATTAGTTGCTGAACAGTGGGTACTTAGAGAGGTGTGGGTGGCTATTTTAAAACCGTATTTTAGAACACTGGTTTCTGATTTTTATTTATTTATTTATTTTTTTGAGATGAAGTCTCGCTCTGTCGCCTAGGCTGGAGTGCAGTGGTGTGATCTCGACTCACTGCAAGCTCCACCTCCCGCATTCACACCATTTTCCTGCCTCAGCCACCTGAGTGGCTGGGGCTACAGGCACCCGGTACCACGCCCGGCTAATTTTTTTTCTATGTTTTAGTAGAGACAGGGTTTCACCGTGTTAGCCAAGATGGTTTTGATCTCCTGACCTCGTGATCCGCTCTCCTCAGCCTCCCAAAGTACTGGGATTACAGGCGCGAGCCACCGCTCCCGGCCAGTTTCAGATGTTTTGAGGCAGACTGCTAGAATTATTGTGGCTTATAATTCAGGCACGTAGTTTAAAAATTTATTATCACCTCCTCTCTTTTTGTCTTAAAGATTTCAAATTCTAACAAAATAGGCTTCTCATGAGTTTTCAAACATACTTGTGCTGACAGAAACTTGTGTTTTTTATTCTTTAAAATTAACATTCGTAAGATATTATTTGAGTATAACTTTACATCTTCAAACACTTTAAAACTATGAAACTGGAAGTCATTTCCCAAGGGAAAAGTGAAATGGTATTCTTTGTGACTGCTTTAAAATCTAGGGCCCAATGAGTTAGTAGTTTCTAAACTTGGCAAGCCAATGTCTACTATTCCTAGTGGGAAATATTTTGGTTTTAACTTCCTTTGGAAAATCTCCCAAGCTCAATGGGAAATAAACATACTCCAAGAATCAAGGCTCCTTTTAGAAATTCAATTTAAATTTTTTTTCAGGGATTCTGGCTCTGGCTCTTTTTAATTTTTTCCCCACGTAATCAACATTTCATCCTTTTCTTGTCTGCTGCCAAAACCAGCCTTTTCCTGGGCTCCTAGAAATTTGAAACATTTTGGCAGGCTAAAGAGGAAAATGGGTGGGAGAAACTCTCAGAGAGGGTAAATGAGTAATGATGTTTCCACTTCCCAATATTCTTGGCTAGATTGTTTTTCTATGTGAGGGAAGAAAACCTCTGGAATCACTTCAAGTACTCCATAGAGATTCATAGAGCTGGACTTGTAGGGCTGGACTCACTAGATCAACAAATATTTAGCATGTTCTGGGAGCTTTAGTGCATATCAAACTTTTAAAAACTCAGTCCATACTCTTAAAAAGCTTAGACTGAGTTGCAGAGATAAAATGCTTGCCATATTTAATGGCAATATAACAAATGAAAATACCTCTGAAAAGTACATGGTCAGTTGCCAGATGCATGGTAAAGACAGTAAAAGAAGAACTTGGAGAATGAGGGGATATTTGTAGACTTCATGGTAACATGAAGGTGATCTGAATTTCCAGAGTCCTTGGAGAGGAAATTGAAGTGTTAGAATGTATCACAGAAGATGGATATTTTGCTGGGTTTTGGAGGATTAGTAATAACTATTATTTTTTCTACTCACAAAGTGTCCAGCACTGAGTTTCTTGCTTTGCCTGTATTCTCTTTAGTTCTAACACTGCAACGTGGGTCTTATGGGATTTTATTAATGTCTCTCTTTTGTTGGCCTGGAAGTTCCATGAGGACAGAGATGGATTTATCTGCCTTTGGTCACCCTTGCATCCTTAAGCCTAGTACAATCTTTGGCAGATGGGAAGTACCTAATAATTATTTGTGGAGTACAGATGAGGGCCTGAGACTGAAGGTCTGAGGTTAAATAACTTGCCCAAGGTCACAGTGCCAATAAATGGCAAAGCTAGCATTTGCATCTCAGTCTATGTGGTTGCAAATCCTAAGTCCTCTTGTGGTGTAATGCTCGGAAGTGATGGATAAGATTTAAGTATCTGGAGAAAAATGAGATGGACAAGTCAGGTTGGAAAATAAGCACAAAGAAGATTAAGGAAATAACAAAGGCTGATTTAGCTATGGGAGATTTAGGAAAACTAGAAAAACAAGTTGGAGTCAGAATATGTAAAACTGTGTATTAGGCTCAAAACTTTTCATTTTTTCTTTCAGTTAATGGAAAATAATAAAAAGTTTTTGTTTTAATTAGAGAAACATAAAAATAATGTTTTAAGCAAATTTATGCAGTAGCTGTGCAAAGGTGGCTTTGGAAGGAGGAGCAGCTGAAGTCTGAGGCCAGTGAGGAGACTGTTGCAGTACTCTTGGCAGAAAGTCGTAGTTACATGGTCAAGGATAACTGGGGCTGTCTTATAGGGAAATGGGTCCTTCATTGGATTAGTGAAAATGAAAATAATGGGAGTAGGCAAGAGATAATTTGAAGAAAAGATCTTCAGGTGTTCATGACAAGGTATGGACACTTAAAAAAATAGAAAATTTAGGGACAACTGGTTGTTGTGAGCCTGTATAATTGGGCAAATAATAGCACTATTGAGAAGGTAGAAAGAAATCTTCTAGCAGAATTCAGTTTTAAACCTGCTACAATGGGATCATGAATGGCATGTCTAATAGGAATAAATTTCATTGTTCAGGACTGGTACTAAAATTAGACGTCAGAAATATGATAGAGTTATAGAGCCAAGGCATAGAGGAAATTACTGAAACCATAGTAGTGGATGAGGAGAAGCAAGGAGTGATGTTAAAGATAAGCTCCATTTAACAAAAATTTAATTGCTTCTTTTGGTAAAGTTTGTATTTAAATATAGCATAGTATGAGGTACAAATTTTAAGCAAAATTTTAGAAAGTGATACAGTCACATAACCCAGAAAATTATGGTGTAGAATATTACCACCACCTTAGAAGTTTTTCTCATAATTCTCTTCCTGCAAAGATAGCCATTATTCTGATCTCTGTCACTAGAGGTGATTTGGAACCTTATATACTTGAAGTTGTCTAGCATCTACCCCTTCATGTCTGTCTTCTTTGCTCAGTTTTATGGCTGTGAGATGTTATCTTTTCTAATTTGACCCATGGGCTATTCAGAATGTGTTGCTTAATTTTAACGAATTTAGAAATTTTCTAATTTGCTTTCTGTTATTGATTTTAGCTTAATCCCACAGAAACCAGAAAACATTCTTGGTATTATTTCAATCCTTTGAAATTTGCTACGACTTGCTTTATGGCCTAGGAAATTTTCTATTTTGGTAAATGTTCCATTGCTTTGGAAAAGAATATGGACTCTGGAATGTTGAATACAGTGTTCTATAAATGTCAATTAAGTCAAGTTTGTTCATCATAGTGTTCAGACCTTCTACAATGCTTCTTTAATGCCTTTTTTGTTCTTTCAGTTAATGAGAGAAGCATGTTACATTTTCCCACTATCATCATGAATTTGTTTAGTTCTTCTGTTAGTTCTGTCTCTTTTTTTCTTTATTGATTTGGAAGCTTGTCAGTTGCAGATGTATTTAGACTTGTTATATCTTTCTGTTAAAATGAGATTTTTCTACTACAAAATATATCTACTGATCTTTAGTATCATTTCTTAAAGTTTGCTTTCTCTAATATTATGGCTCTGCAATTTCCTTTTCACTGGCGTTTTGTGATAAAGCATTTTTTCTTTCTTTTATCCTATTCTATATCCTTATACATAAAGATATCTATTAAATCTTAAATTATAGTCGTAGTTGGGGAAGTCTAACATTTAAGGAGGAGGAGTAGGCAAAGATAGGAAAGAGGCAGAAAATAGAGAAAGAGACAAAGGAGTAGGAGAATAGGCTAGAAAGGAATTCATGAAACTACCAAATAATAATTTCAAGGAGGATGGATGATTAAGCCTGCACTACTATTTTAGCAGAGGCACATGTCAAGTGCTGTAGAGATAGATACTAGGTCAAATAGAGATAAAGGAAAGCCCATTAGGTAGTAGTCATGCATTCATTCATTATTTTTTGAGTAATCTTATAGTAGATAACAGGAAGCAGGTTTAAAAAGATAGTGACGAGAAAATAGAAGCAGCAGATTGAGACATATTATTTATGAAATTTAGCTGTAGAAAGAGTAATACTGTGCTTATATTTTCTGTAGAAAGCACTCTACCACTTTAGACCTAATAGGGTCGCATTCTTCACCTTTCTAATAAGTTATTCAAGCATTCACCTGCCTTTTTAGTGGGTACTTTGGTTCTTCCTTCCAAGTCAACACCCTCCTCTTCAATTATACAGGACTCCTGTGGACTAACACAATCCATGCAGGGTGTTGGTCTACCCTGAGCAGTATGAACAGTCAAGTGCCACTGCTGTCTCTGACCCACAGGGTCGGGGGTGGAAGCTGCATCCTGCACAGTGTGACTTCCAGGGTAGGCTCCCTACTGGGGTGGTACTTGGCTGGTTCATCCCTGATTCCAGTTGTTTCCCCCTTCCCCCAAAGATAAAACAGTTTTCTGTTTTGCTTCAGAACACAAAGTATATGGTTAAATAAATTATGATTCAGCCATCCAAAGGAACTGTTTGCATCTGCAAAGAAAAAGAAATAGAATGAGCAAGCTGACTACTGACCTAGAAAGACCTCCAAGACATACTGGTACTAAAAAAAGGGAAGGTGCAGAACAGTGGATATAGAATGCCATGCTTTCCCTGGATAAGGGGATTACTTGCCGACATTTCTAAAGGAGGTTGCCCTGGGTGATCTCTCACATCTGTTCCTCCCCTTCTGAGGGGGATTCCTGAAGTGATTCTAGGATATGCACACATTGCTGGTTAGAAGAAGTCAGCAGACTTCAGTCATCTCAAGTTGGTTCCGATACCTCTTTTCATAGAGAAGAAAGAAATAGAAGTTGTGTCCTGTGATTCATCCTTTTGCTAGGTGGCTATAATCTGCAAATATATTTTAAAGCTATGTCAGCTTGTGCCTGCTTGAGTGCAGAGGAGATTTATGGAACATATAAAATGCTGTAAGGATAATTGGATGGGTTCTTGGAAAAAGTGAGGGGAGTTAGTTTTGAAGAAGAGGACAGACAACCCTTTATCCAAAACAGAAAGTAAGAAGACTCACTCAGACCAAATGCAGCAGGTCCTTGAATAACGTCGTTTCATTCGACTTGTCTCCTTATAACCTGGATGAGAAAAACAAAATTAATTCCCATCTGGGGCCACTGTCTGTGTGGAATTGACACATTCTCCCCATGTCTGTGTGGGTTTCCTGTCACATCCCAAAGCTGGGCACATTGGGTGAATTGGCGTGTCTAAGTGGTCCCAGTCTGAGTGAGTGTGGTTGTTAGTGGGAGTGTGCCCTGCAACGCAATGGCATCATGTTTAGGCCTGGTTCCCTGCTTAACTGCACGGAAGAGGTTAAGCAGGAGAGAGCTGGGAGAGGCTCCAGCCATCCTCCACTTTGAACTGGAATAAGTAGGTTGAAAAATGAATGAATGAATACAAATTATTGTAAAATACCAATTTGTAAAGTGTACAATAGTCATACAAATACATGACAATAAACAACAAGGCAGGAAATCCCTCAGCGAGTCCATAGATTTGTGATTCTTTTTGAACTTTGTGGTGAGTAGTAGGTGTTCCTGACAATTTTTGCTTTGCAAGTTTTTGTTCCTTAATTTAACCCACCTGTATTATGATCACAGTCACTGACTCACCAAAAATGGGGTAAATCATTTTACTTGTTTTTATTCATCTTTCTTAAATGTAACTTTCATTTATTTCCATGTTTAGTATTAGAAGTATTTTGGTTTTTATTTAGAAGTGCCGTAATGTTTTTGTGACCAGAACTATGCCCTAGGATCTTGCTGTCTTTTATATCAATTAGCCTATAGTAAAATTGGTTGTGTTGTACATCATTTCACTTAAAAGTTGACATTTCCAAAACTTTACATGAGGACTCACTGTATTTAAAGTACATGAGGATGAATGGAAAATTCAGAGTCGATGATCTTAATTTTAGTGCTTTTTTTTTCTTTTTTCTTTTCTTTTTCAATGGAGGGTCTTTCTCTGTCTGAAATTTTAAATTTCAGCCTCAACCTCTTGGGCTCAAGTGATCCTCCCACCTTGGCCTCCTGAATAGCTAGGACTACAGGAATGTGCCACCATGCCCAGCTAATTTTTCTTAAATTTCTTCCTTGTAGAGATTAGGTCTCCTTATATTGCCCAGGCTGGTCTTGAACTCTTGAGCTCAAGCGATCTGCCTGCCTCGCTCTCTCAAAGTGATGGGAGTACAAGTGTAAGCCACTGCTCCCAGGCTTGATTTTCTTAACAGAAGGTTACTAACAAAGCATTTAATTGTGATTTCTCTCTTGACACTAGCATAGAAAAAGAATAAGTGATGTGCCTAAGTCTATACAGTAACTAAATACTACAAACGTTAGAACTTGTCCACAAATTTATTTTTGTTTTATTATGTAAAAATTTTAGAAAAATAATAGAGTGATTAACCTTCACTGATTCATCACTCAGTTTCAACAATGATAAGCATGAAGATGAGTGTGGTTCACCTATACACGTTTTTGCAGATTATTTTGCAATTAATCCCAGGCATCACATTATTTTATCCTTAAGTAATTTCAAATGGGATAAAGGAAAGAAACTATACTAAGGAATACATTCAACTCTATAGCCGCACATTAAAAAATCTGAATTTAACAGGTGATTTCTATCAGAATACAAATTATCAAAAATTGATCCAAGAAAATAATACAATACTCAAAGCAATTTCCATAGACGATACAGGAATATCATTAAAAATTTCATCGAGACCAGATGATCTTACCACTAAATTTTATCTGCAAAGTTAAAAAATGTTTAAACCATATATTGTGTTGTGTTACTTAAAAATCTCCCAGGACATAGAAAAAGAAGAAAATTTCCCTAATTAATTTAATTAAGATATTTATGACAAAAATGAGAAATAATTGATATAAGCATGGGAAAGAAAGAAGTTAAAATTTCTTTGTGCTGATGATACAAATTCGATATTACGTTTAAAAATTTTAAAGTTAATACAAAAATTTAATAAGTTGCATAGCACAATATAAATCTACAAAAATCAATAGACCTTCTCTACTAGCTATACACACCTAGAGATGAAATACAAAAAATTCTATTAAAATATAGATGAGTCAGGCGCAGTGGCTCACACCTGTAATCCCAGCACTTTGGGAGACTGAGGTGGGTGGATCACCTGAGGTCAGGAGTTCAAGACCAGCCTGACCAACATGAAGAAACACCATCTCTACTAAAAATACAAAATTAGCTAGGTGTGGTGGCACATGCCTGTAATCCCAGCTGCTCAGGAGGCTGAGGCAGGAGAATTGCTTGAATCCAGGAGGTAGAAGTTGTGATGAGCCAAGATTGTGCCATTGCACTCCAGCCTGGACAACAAGAGCGAAACTCCATCTCAAAAAAGGAGAAAAATATATATAGATGAATATCATATAATTTAACAAGAGAAGCACAGCATATATATGAAGAAACTATCACATCTTATTGACTTATGAGGGATATAAAAAAAAGATCCAAACAAATGAAAAGACCCTATTCTTGAATGGAAAGACTTAACATAAACAACAACAAATTTACAATTAGAAAAAATACAATTCAATAGAAAAGAGGCAAACAATACAAAAAATTTAATAGATGAGTAAACTCAATCAATGTAGGAAATGGGTACTCATGAATGACTGGTAGATATATGAATTGTTACAGCATTTGGGACAATATATTTGGTGGAACCTCTTAAATTTAGACACACACATACCTTTCATTTCAGCAATTTCACACCTGTGAATTTAGCCCTCAGAACTAAAAAATGTTAATAAAAGACCAGTACATATGATATAGGAAAAAGATATTTGTAGTGAGACTGTTGAAATGGCAAAAAAAGAAAGAAAAGTGTATTAGTCTGTTCTCTCACTGCTAATAAAGACATACCTGAGATTGGGTAATTTATAAAGTAAAGACGTTTAATGGACTCAAAGTTCCACATGGCTGGGGAGGCCTCACAATCATGGTGGAAGGCAAATGAGGGGCAAAGTCACTTCTTACATGGCAGCAGGCAAGAGAGCTTGTGCAGAGGAACTCCCATTTTTAAAACCATCAGATCTCATGAGATTTATTCACTACCACAAAAATAGTATGGGAGAAACTGCTTCCGTGATTCAGTTACCTCCCACTGTGTCACTCCCATGACATGTGAGAATTATGGAAGCTACTATTCAAGATGAGATTTGGGTGTGGACAGAGCCAATCTATCAAAAAGCTAATGCCCAGGAATAGAAGAATGTGTCAATGTGTGAGCATAAAGTGTATGTAATATCCCATTTTGGTAAAACCAGTAATGTATATATATTTAATTGCATATAATAACATTATCATAAAGAACAATAGATTATTAAAATGGGATAACTAGTTGGAAAAAAATAAGATTATATTCTTATTAGGGGGAAAGGCAAGGGAGGAACTATAAAAAAATTTTAAGAGACTGCACTAAAATCTACACCAGTATGTGTAATAGACTATTTATGCATTTTTCTAAAAACAAATTGTATACACACACATATGCATGTACATGCACATACACACACAATTTTTCAAAATTCAAAACACAAGATAAGTTTTCTGTCTTTAAGTACCTTGGAGTTTACTATTCAGGTTATAATATAAAGTAGAAATTGAACATACTGAATAAACCTGCTTAGTTTCACCTTACAAATCACCTTCTTATTTAATCATCAAAAATTCTCATTAATAATAATTTTGGGGAACATATTTTCTGAGTAGGCTATTGGTCAGGGATTTGGTTTATCGTTCACATTTTCTTCCTTGCAGGAGTTTTCATATAGAGAATGCATACAAGCCACGAGCCATAGGATGACATACTGTTACTTAGAGCTAGGACTAAAAGCCATCCAATGATGAGCTTTTTGGTTAAAGAAAATGTAGCTTAGACTAGAGGTTAAAGTGAGGTATTCTTCCTCCTATACTGAAAATCTAAATCTCAGAATGAAAATGCTGAGGGGTGCTTGTTGGAGGAGTGGATTACAATCATGTAGGTAGAGTAGACTGTGGGATCCAGTTGCCCAACCAGCTTTTATGTAGTAAGTCTACAGGCCAGTCTCACGTCTACTCTCTGAGAGTGGATGTGGGGTGAATGGCATCCTCCTCCCAGCCTTTGGGTAAAGCATAGTCCACATTTGCTAACTGCTTGAAAGAAGCATTTGAGGAAGAGGTCACACCTCACCTAAGGGTAAGAAGAGAAAGAGGAAGTGCTTGCACTAATTCTTGCTTTTGAGCTGCTGCAAGCCTCCAACAGTGAAACGTAGTCCATGAACATCAAGTTTAGGATAATCAAATTAGTCATTCTTTTCTTCTGGAGGAGCAAAAAGGGTATCAGAGAGAGGAGCCAAAGACATTCCATCTCAAACTCCTCAAAGAGAGAATCAAGGGAAGATGCCCCTCCCTCTGCAGGCTGCTTGCAACTTGAAAAATTGTCCCTGACACTGTCAATGATATTTCATAAGAATGATAAGATCTCATTTCATAAGCATGATAACCATTAGGTGATAGTCTTCAAGCAGTTTTTGAAATGTCCACAGATAAAAAGAAAAAACATTTTCGACCTTGTTTTTGGTCATCTATTTACCTTAAATATTTGATTTCAATTATGCCAAAAAATGTGCAAGAAATGAGAACTCTTCAGGAATACTGCCAACAGTGTTAATTTGAAAGTTACAGTTGATTATTTTGTAGACATAAGATTCTCCTTACATTGATGCAGGAGTTACAGACAAAAGAATTATTATTATTATTGTTTAAATTGTGTAATTAGAAAAGATGGTTGTATTGTGCTAATAGTTTCCATTAACAACTTGGAACCAGTTTTAAAATGACTGCGATTGTTGTTTGCTTGGAAATAGCATTCAAACAGCTTGAGGGATTGAGTCTTGAAATTCTCAAAAGTTACAAAAGTGTGCAGTAACACACTTTTGTACACACTTTTGAGGATACAGATTGGTAAATATGTGCGTTTATATCTGAACACTTTCAAGTTTGCTTTAGTACTATTTTTTCTCTTAGTGTTAATGCAAATATGCATCTAAATATTTACCTAGTACTTACTATGCTTCTAGAACAATTCTCAGCTCTGGAGATTGACAAATTCATGTCTCTATAGTTGATACTTCTAAGGAATAAGTGCATGGCTTCATATAATTCACTTGTCCTGATTGTGGAAGAAAAAAGTAAGGCTCGTGTCTCAACATGTGTCTGGTACTTTTATGGCATCCAAGCCACAGATCTGGGAGTTTCCATGTGTTTCTCCTGACACTTAACCCTCCCTAGCTTGAACTACACTGCAGTGGGCCACATACTGTTTTTTTCTCCCCAGCTTTGTCTTCCTTGCTATCTCCACTGCCCCTTCATCTGACATGTCACTTCCCACATTATAATTCCTCAATGAATTAATATCCAGCTATACTCCAAGAGACATTCGTAACTCCAGAATCCGAGTTATAAATACTGTCTCTCAATAAAAATCAGGGTCTTATGTTCCCCTAGTTCCTAAATCCTATCCAGTCTAATTGGTTGTGTCTTCTTACACATCTCTTCCTCTTTCCCTGTTTCTACTTTAGTTGGCTTGTTTCAGGCTCTCAACATTTTCTACATGGATTGTGATTAACAATCTCTTGCTTCCAGCTTTGCCCATTCCATGTCATTTAACCAATAGCTGGTAGCGTGGCCTTATGAAACACAAATTTGATCAAGTTGCTATCTTAAAGGAAAGGCAACAGCAACCATCAGCACCCATTGGTGGTTTTCAGCAGCTTTCAGGATGAGGTCCACATTTCCTTTCATGGCACCCTTAGCACTTGATCTGCCCTTAGCACTTGATCTGGCCCTTGCCTAACTCTCTGGTCTCATCTTTTGCTGCTCTGCTTCTCCATCAGCCACAGTCAATTTCACTGAATTACCTGTGAGTTTCACAAGACCTTTTCACTTCTTTCTTGGACTCCTGCAGTTTTGCTCTCCGGTTAGAATTCCCATCCTCTTTTTCTCCTCACAATTATTTTGCTGGTTAACTCCTAGTTGTTTAAAAAACATGTCTCATTTTTCCCCAGAAATCTTTTCCAGCATTAATTACCTTTTTTATGAGAAGACCACAGCTTATTTATCATATTTACATCTTCAAGGTGCAGCAAGTCACACAGCACAGGCAGACCCGCCTAAAGCTAATAATCTTCCTGACCCGAGATTCTCCAACGGACTCTTCATAGGATTCTGCTAAAGAGCTGGTTTTGTTTTCTTCATGTTATTATTTTTTGAGACTAAAAAAAAAGTAGTTGAAGACAGAGAGTGAGATCAAATTGTTCCCTAAATATTAGAATATGTTATCAATTAATTTATTTGGAGGTATAGATTATTTAATTCCACTATAGTACTTTGATTGCAAAGTAACCAGAAATGTTTTCACGTAGGTGATGCTGAATTTCTTAAAAAACAGCATCTGTATTATTTTTATGGACTTATAATCACCGGTGCCATCAGTATGATAATTTTTTTCATCTATAGGTAGAGTTAGTCTGAGAATAGGCTTATTTCTGTTTTAAATGATAGCTTCATTTTTGCTAAAAATACTTTTTGATTAACTTATTTTTAAGACTTTGCTACATGGTTTGTCAGGCCCTGGGTTTCTGGATGCGTTGTATAATTAATGTAAACTTGGAGAAACTGGTTTTGTTTTGTTTTTAATGATCCGAATTTAGTTGCTTTTAGTCACAGAATTTCTGTAAATACAAACTTATGTCAGAAGAGGCCTTTATTTACTTTGTGATTCAACTCAGCATGTTTATTTAATATGGAATGATTCAGCTTACTGGCTCCTTTAGAAACTTGGAGTGTGTGTTCTCATGATGGCTGAGTAAGTTGATGGCTTTGATCTGAACTGTAAAGGCTCAGAGGGCATTTTTCGTTGCAAATTTGCCTTTGGAATTTCTCTTTCTTTTCTGTTAGGAAAGTACTATTGTTTGACCGTAGGGCCAATCTCATGTAGTTTAGATTCCCTATACTTGCAGAATTAGAGTTTTTTTTCTTCATTATGGGATGCTTTTTGGTGCTTTCAAATGGAAAAAGCAGAGTCATTCCAGGCACTGACAGAAATCTGTGCTGTTGATTTTTGTTTCCTTCCTGGACATTCCAAAGGAAATACAAAACAAGATATTGACATTAATCTGTTAGATCACACAAAACCAATGTACAACTAAATGAACCTAGATTAATTTTTTCAAAGCCCGAACAAAAGAAAGATTAACAGTACATAGTTCTTTTTTAAGCAAGACTGACTTGCACAGTCTGTCCCCTGAGTCACTAGGCTTCCCACCTCAATTAGTCTGCATTTGCTCACTTTCCCACTCTAACATTTCTTAGTAGTAACCAGCTTCTGTCTATCTTCTCTTTGCTTTACATGGTCACTCTTCCTGTTGTGATCATCCCCCATGTATCTCTTATCACGGTTGGCACTCACTGCTGTCATTTATCCTCTCTAATCACCTGAACTCCTAGGTGTTGGGTGAACCTGTCCCTTAGGCTACCGTAGCTTGCAGAGACTTGGCTTTCAGCCTCAAGGTTCAACATGCTGCTGGAGTTCCTTCCATTGCCTCCATCTTCCAGGCAGCTGGAAGTGGAAGGAACAAGACATCTCACCACCAAGCCAGCTTTCTGTAAGTACCCTTCTTACCCTCTCTTACCAGAACTTCGTCAATGGCCACAGCTTTCTAATGATCATTTGTAAGGATAGCTATAAGAGAGGCTGTAAAATGCAACCTTTGTCCAGGGGCATTGCAACCCCAGTGAAAATGGATTTCTATTACTTAGAAGATGAGAATAGCTATTGGGTAGCAATGAGCCATCTCTGCTAAAACTCAGAGAAAACAAGCTAACTAGGAGTTCAAGAGTTCTTTTTTATGTCCTTCAAAAACACATTTGTCTTGAGAAATAAGTCTAGGTTTTTAACCATCTTTTTGTTTCAAACATGAGTAATAAGTCCATTTTATTGACTATAAAAGTATATCGTCATTCTTTCTATTTTGAAAGTTAGTCATCTTAGTGTGCTTTGTTTTTTGTAATGGTTTCTGTGTGTCTTTATTGGAGTCTTTAGCTTCCCCCTCCCTTTACTCCTCTTTTGAGATTCAGACTTACTCAACCAGAACAGCATTTTTGCTGGTTCTCCAACCATGTTGAGTTACATTCACTTCCAGATTCTTAAGTCATAGAATTATGAATCTTTTTATTTTTGACAAATGTCTTCTGTGAGTATTCATGAGGGTGTATCTGACCAGTAAGAATTTTTCTTTTCCTGCCAGTTTCTCGCCCCATTTTCCTTCAGTGTGATTTGCTGGGAGCTTCCATCCTTTTGTCCTAGGGCTGAGCATGGGACCCTGGTCTGGTTAGTATGTTCTCCTTTCCTGTTCAATGGTTGCTTCAGGGACATACAAATGGCTCAACCAAAGTCTTTTACTGAAACCCCTGCAAGGGGGACTGTCTCTTTTTCTGAGATTGTTAAGGGGCCATCTCTAACTCCTCAAAGAGAGAGAAAAAGAGCTTATGTTAGAATGAGACCAACACAGAGGAAAACAAAGCTAATAGATGGATTAAGCAACTTTTCTGGGGACATCTTTGTAGAACTTGAATCTAACCTGCCTAATGCTGTATCACTCCTGATTTTTGTGTTACATATGCCGATAAAGATACCTTTCCCCCTTTAAGCCAGTTTCAGTAAATTTATGCAACTTGCACCTAAATGAGTCTTCATCAATTCAATTTGGTAACTTCTTCTGGGCTTCTATTCATTCCACTAGCCAACTCCTTTTTCTTATTGAAGTGTACCAGCTTTATGAGATACACATGACCCTACATGTGCTAGATAAATTACATAAAGTGGTATGAAATAATTCTATCACAAAACCTGCTGATGTCTGTTTAATGGTGCTACTGAGAAATAATCAGGTTCTATGTTGACATGAAATAAAGGAATTCGTTTCAACTTGAATGCAATTCCATCAGTTTCTCTGCTGTCACTCCTTAGCACACAAAGAATGCAGAGGCAACTGACCAGACATGTAACTGTGTACCAGAGAGAGGGAAAAGCAGAATGAGGCACAAATAAATGCATTTCAGAGAATGCAGGTATATTCCCGGTTGTTCTTTGAACATTATTAATGCTATCAAAACACGTTTTCAAAAAATGTTTTGAAGAAAATTAAAATCTCTTCCAAAATCAGGGAATAATGCCTGTATTCCATGAAACTTGATCTTTGAGCAATTATGGAAAATAACAAGGAGTTTGTCGATATTAATAAGGATCTTGATATAGTTAATCTACAGTTAATTATTCAATCTAAAATAACAAGGAACATGGAGAAAGGGAAGCAAAACTAACATTTGTTGAGGTCAATTATGTACTAGGTATGGTCTAGCTTTCTTACTTGCAGAATTTGATATTAAAGCAGAGGCATTTTCAAAGTCATAACTGTCTAAGGAACATGAATATGTAAGGAAAATGGTAATATAGTGCCTGATACATAGGAAATATTTGATAAATTATAGCAACTACGGTTATTGTTGATGATGATGATGACATGCAAATATCTGGATAAGATAAACCCTCCTGGAGCACTGAGGTTGGGGTTCTTAGTACCTGAACAAAGAGCCCAGGGACACAGTGGCTCTTGTATTCTAATTGAGGGGAATAAAATATCTGCACCATTGTCTTCCAAAGGTAAATATTAAAAATAATATTTTGAAGTTTATAGTACAGTGAATCAGAATCCTTAACCATAGAGCAAAAGTCATTTGTATTTTTCACAAGCTCCCTAGGAGGTTCTTGATGTCCATTAAAATGTGAAAATCTTGGTCTGGGGGAAGGGGATTGACACCATGGGAAGGAGAGGATGTCACTGTATTTCATTGACCGTTAACTTGCCTCTTTTTTTTTTTTAGAGTATAATTTTTGTTTTTATTTTAGATTCAAGGGGGTACATGTGCAGGTTTTTACATGGGTATATTGTGTGATGCTGAGGTTTGGGCTTCTAATAATCTCATTGCCCAAGTAGTGAATATAGTACCCAATAGGTAGTTTTTCAACCCTTGTTCCTCTCACTACCTCCCCACTTTTAAAATCTCCAGTGTCTGTAGTTCCCATCTTTGTGTCCGTGAGTACCCAATATTTAGCTCCTACTTGTAAATGTGAATATGCAGTATTTGGTTTCTGTTTCTGTATTAGTTTACTTAGGATAATAGTCTCCAGCTACATCAATGTTGCTGTGAAGGACATGATTTCATTCCTTTTTATGGCTTTGTAGTATTCCATGGTATATATGCACCACATTTTCCTTATTCAAATGACCACTGCTGAGCACCTGGGTTGATTCCATATCTTTGCTATTGTGATAGTGCTGCAATAAACATATGAGTGTAGGTGTCTTTTTGGTAGAATGATTTATATTCCTTTGGATATATACCCAGTGATGGGATTGCTGGCTTACATGGCAATTCTGTTTTTAGTTCGCTGAGAAATCTCCAAAATGCTTTCCACAGTTGCTGAGCTGATTTGCCTTCTCAACAGTTGTACTGTGTTTCCTTTTCTCCCCAACCTTGCCAACATGTTATTTTCTGACTTTTTAATAACAGCCATTTGGACTGGTGTGAGATGGTAATCTCATTGTGGTTTTGATTTGCATCTTATGATTGGTAATTTTTGAGCACCTTAACTTTGAAATTCTTCTAAATTAATTTAACATAACCAGAAAATAATTTCAGAACAATTTCAATCCAATATTATTGTTTAATCTTTCAAGTCTGACAAACATTTCTTTCCAATGAAAGAACAATCTCAATTTACTAAGCAACCATAACTATGTGGCACACTGTATTTTTAATGTGCTCCATATCCTGGGGGTCAAAGATTATATGTCTCAATTTAACATATTTATTTACTTTCTTTTCCTTTCCTTTTTTCTTCCCTTTCTGCCTCTCTCCTTTTTCCATTCCGTCGCAGTCACTCATTTATTTTTTTGAACCTCCCTATTTTCCTCATGGTGCAGTGTTTCAGTGTGACCAGCAGAGGACACTATGCTGCAACAAGTCTGGGCATCAACAATCTAAAAGATAAATTGCTGATTGAATTCAAAGAAGATAGATTAAAACAAGCTTGTAAATGTTGTTAAATACATGAATGCCTACTGCACTTTAATTATGGTGATTTACATGGGCCTACCATGATCTCGTACTTCATAAAACAAACTTTGCCTTAATAGCTGCACTTAACGATGTACTCTTTCCTTTATGAGAATTTAATTCTTTGAATATGATACGTTTTTAAAATAAGACAAACTCAAACCAGTTGCCAATAGATCTGCAGCTCCTCCTGAGGTCCTTGTTTTATGGGTCTGTTCTCCTGTGTAATTGTTTAGTTTAACTTGGTAAATATGTCAGTTTTCCCAGGATAATTAGGTGGATAAACAAAATGTTCAAAAAGAAATGGAGCCAATTAGACTTTTTATCAAAGACATACACACAAAAAAGCCTTTACAAATGAGTGGACTTTTCCTTAGAGGTTTGATCTTAAATTAGAGTTCCTGGAATTTACAAGGGACCAAGGAGGCAGTTTTCCTAAATATAACGAAATCTTAATTATCTGGGGAGGAGAGCAAATAAAAGATACAAACTCTCACATGCTTTGAAATCATACTTGGGTTGGAAATGCAGAGAGGCATGAGTTCAGTAAGAGCATAATTTTATCCCCACCTGCTCACAGCCACTTTTAAACAGGTTGGGCAACTGGAAGAGAATGCCCTGTGGCTTTGGGTAATTTTCTTAGAGCTAGCTCAAAGTAGACAGGTACCCAACATATATTTAATACTATTAAATAGGTGGTGGTACCTGTTGTGGACAGTTGTGTATTGTATAGATGGAGACTTCAACAATTGTTTGTCCTAAAATCAACAGTCCATTAATATATTGGGTGCTCTTTCTGTAGAGCTTAACAGTGTTTTAAGAATCATATCACTTTATTCTATTTCTTATTTTTGGTCATTGAAAATAGACTCTTATTTGGAGTGTAACATATGATCTGACTTCTCTATCCAGATTTTGTCTCATGTTTTCTGCTACTTCTCTGTAAAGATAGTTTGGTCCTCAGGTGATGGTTTATGTTGCTGTGATTCAAGACTTGGTTCTATTAGTACAGAATCCAGACATATGTTTATTTCTCTTTGAAAAATTTCATAATGTAACCCAGTGAATAAAATATTTATTAATATTTTTTCTTTATTACTTCTTACCACAATTTTTACATTTTTCCTAATTATTATTCTTTTTTAATTCTGGAAAGCCACTCAAAATAAAATATCTTCAGAATTAACAAAATAAGTTTCTAAATTTAAGGATTCCCACAACTACTTCCTGATTATATGGTAATATTATATAGATACTGCCACTTCTTCACACTTTAAGCTTGTGTACTTTCTCTAAATTTCTGTATTTTTATGAGCTTCATTTGGGGTGGTAATAAAATATGATCCAGAAAAAAAGCCCTTTTATTCCGTAATTATAGCCTGTGTTTTTCTACATAGTTCTCTCAGGATTTCTTCACCTTGCTCCTAGGCTTGTCTGAATTTCTAACTGCTTTTTCTATTGGTTGTCTCAAAGTCTCAGGATAGTACTAAAGTGCTTTCTATTTGTTGCTATATCCATTACCACTGACAACCTCAGAAATCTTTGTCTCTTGGGTGCCTGCATAGCAATAGGCTGGACAGAGCTACCCAATGTCTTGTGAGATTAATTCATCACAGCAGTTAGGAGAGTAAACTGTTGTTTGACATGTACGAATTAATAAGTGGGTGGTGTACAAAGCCTTTTGTTTTTATTTATGGAGGGGACTTTAAAAGGGAAAAGCTAAGAACATAGTGTAGGCTATGTATAGAAAAGATTGCTTGACAGTAGTTACGGGATAGTGCCTGCGAGTCCTCGTGTTTGAGACTGGTGTGTGCTGAGTGTAATGATGTAATCTGAAGAGAGGGTGGCCGCTTCTCTCAAAATGGTTTTATGCTAGTTTTACCTTTCTAGAGACCCACATCTACACTCAATATTGCAGCCCTTGAACCAGCAATCTAAGGACATATTTTCCAAAGAGTCCTTAAATAGTTTGATGTCTTTACAAGGATTTTTAAAAATTTTACTTTTTTTTCGCTTGTCTTTAAAAAATGAAACAGCCATATTTTGAATAGAAATTTGAAAATAGCAAGGTATCAATAAATAAATAAAAGTCATCCTAAATAAAAAACCAAGGAAAACCCAAAACCCTATTCAAGTTTGAAGATGTAAAAAAAAAAAAATCATTCAAATCTCATTATCATAAATCCCACCATCATTAACATTAGGTAAAAATTGTTCTCTCTCTCTCTCTCTCTCTCTATATATATATATATATAGACATATATATGTCTATATATAGAAAGAAATGTCTAGTATATATATATATATATATATTTGGATAGTTGGGTAGGCAGATGGGCAGAGACATTGTTATAAAAATGTGATCATACTATAGTGCTATTTTAAAATAATGAGTTTACATTTAATTTTACTACAATTTAACTGAAGAAAGAAATGAAGGGAAACTGAAGAAAATGCTACACTTCAGATAAAAGTTTCTTTACTCTAAAAGGTACTATGCTATAAAGAATCTCAGATTTTTAAAAATACATTTAAAAAACCTATCTATGGGCTGGGCGGCGTGGCTCATGCCTGTAATTCCAGCACTTTGGGAGGCTGAGGCAGGTGGATCATGAGGTCAAGAGATCAAGACCAGCCTGGCTAACACGGTGAAACTCCGTCTCTACTGAAAATACAAAAATTAGCTGGGCGTGGTGGTGTGTGCCACCTGTAGTCCCAGCAACTTGGGAGGCTGAGGCAGGAGAATCACTTGAGCTCTGGAGGCAGAGGTTACAGTGAGCCTAGATCACACCACTGTACTCCAGCCTGGTAACAGTGAGACTCCATCTCAAAAAACAAAACAAAACAAAAAACAATAAACAAAACAAAACTACCTGTGAAAGAAACTCAAATCAATTGGAAATTTCTTCTAAACTCTGGGCTTGATGAATCGATCTCAACTTTTCCTTTTATCTCATGTTCTTGGAACGAATTCTTAACTGGATATGAGTTAATATGAGCCTCACCTTTTGCAAGAAAAAGGGCTAGTTGCATCACCTAGGAAAAAGGAGACAGACCTTTCCAGCATTATGAACAAGTACCCAAGTGTGAGTAACATTTCAGAGCCCATATCAGATAAGGGTAAACAGACTCTAATTCATTCTTCCCTCCCTCCGTTGACTCTTAAAGTAGTAGACACTCAATAAGGGCTGAAATGGACTGAAGCCAGAGAGAGGTGATCTCTGGATTTTTCCTCCTATATTCCTTGTATTTGGCCTTTATCTGGCCTATGATTGAATTCAGGAATGACACAAGAAGTTGTGTTTTTCCTCACTGGATAATAGTCATAGAGCCATCCCGGTGACTTCTCCTAAGCTAAGGATAACTATGAGTTAAAGATAACAAAGAAGAATATGGTTTCATCCAAAGGCTTGTTGTCATCTGTGTAAACCCTCAGTGAGGGGGGCTAAGCAATTACCAGTAGTGAGAGGGCAGGGAAGAGAAGCACCTGGCTCTGATATTATCCAGGCAGCCCCTGAAATCTTGCAGCCGACCACTTCCCAAGCAGTCTCTCAAAATAGAATCTACCAACAGAGAAGTCAGCAGTTACTCTCCGGTCACAGCAATTGGGTTCAGAAATCAAAGAATACCAGCCATGTTGCTACAGGATATTGCACCCTTCCATGCTTGCTGGAGGTGGCAAGTGTGAACAATTTAGCATTTTTGTCATTAGGGTTTTTCTGAGGAATATATAATTTTTTTTGTCAAAACAGGTGGGAAATCCTAAGTGAATTAACAACTTTTTGTTTGTTTTTTGTTTTCCAAATAAGACTATGAAATCCTCCAATTAAAAAAAATTTCTGTTCAGCAAAAGGTTTATGAGACCAACCTCAGAAACCAAGCCTCCAAATCTGATGGCAACATTACTAAGTTTATTAAATTCATGGTTTCATTAATAGTGTATTGAGCTGTAAGCAAATGTCACGGGTGGAAAGATCAACAGCCTGGTCTCTGTTGTATTTTATATATGTATATATATTGCCTTAATTATATTATGTGGATAATTGCATAAGAACCATGTAGTAATGCTACTGAACAGTGGGTACATTGTCCTTTCAAAATGAGGAATTAAACAATTTCCAATGTTGCCATCACAAGTTGAACTTATGGGGACATTAGGTCCTATGACTTTATCCAGAGAGTTGGATTAATCTCCTGCTAAATGGAAAAAAACTTCAAGGTAGAAGGGAAGGTAGAAACTGAGTGACTTGCTTTATTCCACATTTATGCTATCCTCACCATATCCTCCTTTGCACATGTATAACAGGAATCAGAGCTGAAATTGGGACAAAGTCAAAATCTCTATTCAATCTTCAAGTACTTAACGAATATTGATTGAGAAACTAGATGATTGTCAAAGATAGTTCTCCCCAAGGATGAGAAATAAATCATCTCAACCTTGTAAATTTTAAGTTTTGTTAGGTGAGATTAGAGCAGCCCTTAGCCTAGAGCTAATTTGTCCCCCTCTTGAGGTGATATCCTTCTGAATGCTCAATTTGATGTCTTGTGACTTATGAAGTTTCTCCCCTTGGGCTGGTGGGAACCCAGTCTATTCCTGTCCCTGTATGATATTTAAATATTGATCCCGGAGGGGCTTCTTTTGCTAGACTTGCATAGTTTCTCCTCAGTTGTGTGCTGATCAGAATTCAGCTGAAGCTTTCTACATATGGCTAGCCAGTTTTCCCAGCACAATTTATTAAATAGGGAATCCTTTCCCCATTTCTTGTTTTTGTCAGGTTTGTCAAAGATCAAATAGTTGTAGATATGTGGCATCATTTCTGAGGGCTCTGTTCTGTTCCATTGATCTATGTCTCTGTTGTGGTACCAGTACCATGCTGTTTTGGTTACTGTAGCCTTGTAGTATAGTTTGAAGTCAGGTAGCGTGATGCCTCCAGCTTTGTTCTTTTGGCTTAGGATTGACTTGGCAATGCGGGCTCTTTTTTGGTTCCATATGAACTTTAAAGTAGTTTTTTCCAATTCTGTGAAGAAAGTCATTGGTAGCTTGATGGGGATGGCATTGAATCTATAAATTACTTTGGGCAGTATGGCCATTTTCACGATATTGATTCTTCCAACCCATGAGCATGGAATGTTCTTCCATTTGTTTGTATCCTCTTTGATTTCATTGAGCAGTGGTTTGTAGTTCTCCTTGAAGAGGTCCTTCACATCCCTTGTAAGTTGGATTCCTAGGTATTTTATTCTCTTTGAAGCAATTGTGAATGGGAGTTCACTCATGATTTGGCTCTCTGTTTGTCTGTGATTGGTGTACAAGAATGCTTGTGATTTTTGTACATTGATTTTGTATCCTGAGACTTTGCTGAAGTTGCTAATCAGCTTAAGGAGATTTTGGGCTGAGACAATGGGATTTTCTAGATATACAATCATGTCATCTGCAAACAGGGACAGTTTGACTTCCTCTTTTCCTAATTGAATACCCTTTATTTCCTTCTCCTGCCTGATTGCTCTGGCCAGAACTTCCAGCACTATGTTGAATAGGAGCGGTGAGAGAGGGCATCCCTGTCTTGTGCCAGTTTTCAGAGGGAATGCTTCCAGTTTTTGCCCATTCAGTATGATATTGGCTGTGGGTTTGTCGTATATAGCTCTTATTATTTTGAGATACGTCCCATCAATACCTAATTTATTGAGAGTTTTTAGCATGAAGGGTTGTTGAATTTTGTCAAAAGCCTTTTCTGCATCTATGGAGATAATCATGTGGTTTTTGTCTTTGGTTCTGTTTATATGCTGGATTACATTTATTGATTTGCGTATGTTGAACCAGCCTTGCATCCCAGGGATGAAGCCCACTTGATCATGGTGTATAAGCTTTTTGATGTGCTGCTGGATTCGGTTTGCCAGTATTTTATTGAGGATTTTTGCATCAATGTTCATCAAGGATATTGGTCTAAAATTCTCTTTTTTGGTTGTGTCTCTGCCTGGCTTTGGTATCAGGATGATGCTGGCTTCATAAAATGTGTTAGGGAGGATTCCCTCTTTTTCTACCGATTGGAATAGTTTCAGAAGGAATGGTACCAGTTCCTCCTTGTACCTCTGGTAGAATTCAACTGTGAATCCATCAGGTCCTGGACTCTTTTTGGTTGGTAAGCTATTGATTATTGCCACAATTTCAGAACCTGTTATTGGTCTATTCAGAGATTCGACTTCTTCCTGATTTAGTCTTGGGAGGGTGTATTTGTGGAGGAATTTATCCATTTCTTCTAGATTTTCTAGTTTATTTGCATAGAGGTGTTTGTAGTATTCTCTGATGGTAGATTGTATTTCTGTGGGATCGGTGGTGATATCCCCTTTTTCATTTTTTATTGCATCTATTTGATTCTTCTCTCTTTTCTTCTTTATTAGTCTTGCTAGCGGTCTATCAATTTTGTTGATCTTCTCAAAAAACCAGCTCCTGGATTCATTAATTTTTTGAAGGGTTTTTTGTGTCTCTATTTCCTTCAGTTCTGCTCTGATTTTAGTTATTTCTAGCCTTCTGCTAGCTTTTGAATGTGTTTGCTCTTGCTTTTCTAGTTCTTTTAATTGTGATGTTAGGGTGTCAATTTTGGATCTTTCCTGTTTTCTCTTGTGGGCATTTAGTGCATATGTAGAAAGCTGAAACTGGATCCCTTCCTTACACCTTATACAAAAATTAATTCAAGATGGATTAAAGACTTAAATGTTAGACCTAAAACCATTAAAATCCTACAAGAAAACCTAGGCAATACCATTCAGACCATAGGCGTGGGCAAGGACTTCATGTCTAAAACACCAAAAGCAATGGCAACAAAAGCCAAAATTGACAAATGGGATCTCATTAAACTAAAGAGCTTCTGCACAGCAAAAGAAACTACCATCAGAGTGAACAGGCAACCTACAGAATGGGAGAAAATTTTTGCAACCTACTCATCTGACAAAGGGCTAATATCCAGAATCTACAATGAACTCAAACAAATTTACAAGAAAAAAACAAACAACCCCATCAAAAAGTGGGCAAAGGACATGAACAGACACTTCTCAAAAGAAGACATTTATGCAGCCAGAAAACACATGAAGAGTTGCTCATCATCACTGGCCATCAGAGAAATGCAAATCAAAACCACAGTGAGATACCATCTCACACCAGTTAGAATGGCCATCATTAAAAAATCAGGAAACAACAGGTGCTGGAGAGGATGTGGAGAAATAGGAACACTTTTACACTGTTGGTGGGACTGTAAACTAGTTCAACCATTGTGGAAGTCAGTGTGGCGATTCCTCAGGGATCTAGAACTAGAAATACCATTTGACCCAGCCATCCCATTACTGGGTATATACCCAAAGGAGTATAAATCATGCTGCTATAAAGACACATGCACACGTATGTTTATTGCGGCACTATTCACAATAGCAAAGACTTGGAACCAACCCAGATGTCCAACAACAATAGACTGGATTAAGAAAATGTGGCACATATACACCATGGAATACTATGCAGCCATAAAAAATGATGAGTTCGTGTCCTTTGTAGGGACATGGATGAAACTGGAAAACATCATTCTCAGCAAACTATCGCAAGGACAAAAAACCAAACACCGCATGTTCTCACTCATAGGTGGGAATTGAACAATGAGAACTCATGGACACAGGAAGGGGAACATCACATTCCGGGTACTGTTGTGGGGTGGGGGGTGGGGGGGCGGGGACAGCATTAGGAGATATACCTAATGCTAAATGACGAGCTAATGGGTACAGGAAATCAACATGGCACATGGATACATATGTAACAAACCTGCACATTGTGCACATGTACCCTAAAACCTAAAGTATAATAAAAAAAAAAAATAAAAAAAAAAAATAAAAAAAAAAAATAAAAAAAGAATTCAGCTGAAGGCTCAAAAGGGACCCTCTGCACACCCTTATGTGTGGCTTTCTTTTGGGAATCTGCCTATGAACTCTGGCTGTCTTGGCCTCCCAGCTCTGTTTCCTCAGCTCTGGGACTCTACCAGTCTCCTCCTGGGTTTCTATTCCCCAAACTGTGGCCCGGAAACTCTCTCCAGGTAGAAAGCTGTGTCAACGACACGGACTTCACTTCTTTTTTTTTGTTTCCTCTCTCTCTTGGGTCACTGTCCTATGCTGCCTGATGTCCAATGTCTGGAAATCACAGTTTCATATATTATATCCATATTTTTAGTTGTTTCATGGGAGGGTATAAATTTAGTCCCTCTTACTCTGTCTTGTCTGAAAATAACCATGTCAATTTTAAATTAGAAAACATTCTTTATTGCTGTCTATATTAAAAATTACCTATGACTCTAAACAAATGTTATCTTTTACACTGGTGAGTTGGTTTACCATCTTCTGCTTTAGGGTAAGACGTTGTGAAGAGAGAGTGTCAAGTGTCAGAGAGTTGACAAGACTCCTTAATGGTACTACAGATGTCTCTGCAAAATTAGTTAGTTACAGGTTGATTACTATGATAAATAGCTCTGGTGTTGAGTTTCACTTCTATTTAAATAAAATAAAATTTAATTTTGAAGATAAAACTTATAGACTTCATTTTATAAAGTCTCTTCTCTCTCTTCTCTCTTTTAGAATAGCTGCATCTCTAGAGCACATAACGATTGCATATTCTCAGAGGTTACTTTTAGGATATGTAATCATTAGCAGATCTGTGAGTGTAAATGCAGGTCACTTTATTCTAGGCTTGTGTTTTGCCTTTTCCAGTTTATTTTTGTTTTTATGTTTTGCCTTATCCAGTTTTAATAACAAGTTCTGGATCATATACTACATATCTAGAAGAAATTAGAGTAGTATCTTTACAGATAGATGATGAGACAATAAAATTGAATAGCCTTTATGCTTTCTTTAACTTTCCTGTTTGATTCCATTGAAAGCTCTTTGAAGATGTGTTAAACTTAAAGCTTACTTGTGGCAAGTGAATATGGTGTGTGTGTCCGTGTATGTGTACAATGTGTTGAAAATGAAAACATGACTGGCACAGATGACATGAGTGGGAACACTGAAAATTTGGTGAAGTCCTAAGAATTTTAGAAGAAAAAGACTTCTCACAAACAAGGCATACAACTCTACAAAGTAAGGATGTGTGTTAGTTTCTAGAAAAGTTATAAGAAAATAGGAGAAATGTCATATTATTGCTACATCTTTCACATAAAGATACTTTCAATGACCTTTTTTTAAAATTTATTTTTTATTGTATAAACTTAAGGCATACAACATTAAGCCTTTTAAGCAAAGCTTAAACACACTGTCATTTTGGGAAACAGAAAATACAAATACGAAGAAACAGTAGGTAAGAAAATACTTTGGGATGATGTTAGGAGTCAGGGGACCAGATACAGTGGCTCAATATCTTAAAAAGTCACTTACCTTGTGGTAATCCTGCTATAATCTCACTAGAAATTCGGCAAAGTATCTCTTCATAAGCATTTGTTTTTAATTTAATAGGTCTCCAAATTACTCAGGAGAATCAGATCATATTTTGGTTAACCTTGATGTTAACCATGATAAAGCCATTTGGTGCTTATTTTTTATCTAAAAGATGGAATGGTTTTTTCTGACTACCTCTCCTCTTTACAAGTCAATACATTATTTCTTTTTTCTTACAGTTAATCTGAAATTTATTCTGTTTTATAAACCTATGCCAAATAACCCCACTAATAGTAATGTGTTAATTTTTTCTAATTATTACAGTATTTATAGCTAATGTTATCCAATTATATATATTGGACTGGATACTGCCTTGCTTATGTATGATACTTAAGTTTTGTCAAGTCATTTACAAGGTTCTTGAATACAGAGTCCCTACAGTTTTCTTCTATATATTTTTCTTCTTTCTCTTAGCCCACTGCTAGGTTGAGAGTAGATACTCGATAATTTGTTGTCTTGAAATCAAGTCTAAGAATTTAAAACTACATATAAACCCCTTCCCCCTCCACTAATACCACCTTAATCCCTTCAACAGTTCAGAAAAATAAGACAGGAAATAATTGCTTGTGAAGGGCCACACAAGAAGTTAGGTATAAAACTACAGTTGGACCTCAGACTTTCAAACCCATAATTCTAAACTCAAAACAAAAGGCCACACAGCCTCCATCTATATAATTAGATTAAGAAAGCACTCAGAAAAGCAAAGCTGCTCTTGTCCTGAAGGAAAGTTTGTGACTGTGTATTCTTTGCAGAAAGTAAGGACTATGGATCTCATTAAAATGTCCCCAACCTCAGGATGCTGAAGATACTATCAGTATAAACATTCTTGAAGGGGAACATATATTCTGGGTCTGGGAGACAAATCCCGTCTGGTCTACCTTGGATGGAAGGCTCCCCTACTCTGTAGTGGTTGGTTGTTTTGTTGTGTGTGGACAGCTGAGAGTCATTTCCTCATCTTTATTCCAAACGAAGCTGGACACTCCCTTTTCATTTTTGAAAAGTAATCTGTGTGAGAAGGCAGCCAGCATGTTTACCCACTGGGCTTGGAGCCAGACTTCTTTCCCTGGTTCTTCCTCTCTCTGTTTCTCAATCTCCCCTGCTCTAAGATGGCCAGATATGAAAAGTTGCCAATCGGGATGCCAGAACATCAAAGAGATCTCTCATGAGAGCACACAAAGTCCCATTTGTTCAGCACTTGGATGGAGATGCCAGCAGCTTCCAGGCAGAGAGAATCGAAGGTTTGTCTTCACTTGACTTCTCGCTCGCACCATCTGGCTGATGGAGAATCCTTTCATTTCTTCCTGTGGCTGGACCAAAGTGAGAATGACTGTGAATAGAAGTGCCTTTTCAACCTTCACTTGTATTCATTTTTAAAAGGACAAATAAGGTCATCTCTGCTTCTGAAATTAATTGTTAAGATTTCTTTAAAAAATTCTTTTTGCTATTAATAACCCTGACATATTGGATTCTAGATTTAAGGGATAAACATGGTATTGGTATCTGATAATATGGAGTGGTCTGATTTTTATGTGTCATAAAAGTACTTTATCAGTGTTCCTCCCAACCATAAATTCTCCTTCAGATGTTTCACATGAAGCGTACAATTCTAGTTAGAATCCTTGAGATGCTACTCTTACTGCTCCTTCTCTGGCAAAAGCTTACTTTCAGAATTGAACAGTGCTGGGAGTATAGTGTTAAGTGGTGGGCAGTTATTTTATACTGGGTGGATATGTTTTAGATTTGTTTCAAATTACAGATTTTGAGGACAGATACGGTGGGGTTAGAAAATGTAAGGATATTTGTAGGTAAGAAGGAAATCCATCTAAAGACATAAAAAGTACTGGTTTGGAAGACTTCCAAGCAGGGTCAGGATTAAGTGAGGCTGTCAGGGTGTGTGTATGTGTGTGTGTGTGTGTGTGTGTGTGTGTGTGTCTGATAGTAGTGGTAAAAGCACTTAACCTGAGATCTACCCTTTTAATTTTTAAGTGTATGATGCAATATTGTTAATCATAGGCACAATGTTGTACGGCACATCTCTAGAACGTTTTCATCTTGCATAACTGAAATTTTGTATCTGTTGAACAACAACTCTTCTTTCCCCTAATCCTCAGCCCCTGACAGCCACCATTCTGCTATCTGCCTCTATGAGTTTGGCTATTTCAGATACCTCATATAAATGGAATCATGCAGTATTTGTCCTTCCGTGGCTGCTTTATTTTGCCTGGCATAATGTCCTAGGGCATAGTATTTAAGGAGGCATTTGTTCTCAGCCTCATGCAAGTGCAGGCTGAGCACCTGAGTTTGAGTGCCTGGTTACATTTTGCACCTTGAGAGACAGTTTTGCCTCATCCTAGTATCCGGACATACTTTTAAGACAAATAGCCACTTTCCACAACTTTCACCAAAACTATTTTCTGGTTCCACAGAAGCAACTATGGGTGGGGCAATGTATGCTGGATGAGGGTGAGAAGAAATTTCATAAGTTATGTGATTTTAGGTGACTCGGACTACTTCCCTGAGCATAATTTTCACCCTGGAAACAGAACTAATATTATCTATTTTATCCATAGAGAACTGGGACAGGTTTGAGATTTTGCCCTAATAATTGGTGCTAAGCTAAGAAATTAGCCTCTCAGAGTTCTATGGATCCTAAAGGAAGACACGCAACTCCTGGGTCAGAAACACGAGGCTGTTACTCATAGCAGCCACAGTTGCTAAGTAGCAGCATTTGTAGTGTTCCCTTGAACTCCAGTTCCCACAGGGCAACACGAAGAGGGCCAGATACAAGCAGTGAATTGCATTACATGAGATGAACCCAAATTCTAGGAACCAAAGTATGTTATAATGGGCAAATCAGAAGGCCTGGCCTTGCTCTGCAGTGGGATATTATTTTTCGTAAACTGGACAGTAAGCATGCTTATTCCTTGCTCTGGGGGGATTCCTAGCATATTTGCCCCCAGAATTTTCCTTCCTTCCTTCCTTCCTTCCTTGCTCCCTCCCTCCCTCCCTCCTTTCTTTCTTTTCTTTTCTTTTCTCTCCCTCTCTCTCTCTCTCCCCCTCTACCTCTCTCTCTATTTTTGAGATGGAGTTTCACTCTTGTTGCCCAGGATGGAGTGCAGTGGTGCAATTTCGGCTCACTGCAACCTCCGCCTCCCGGGTTCAAGCAATTCTCCTGCCTCAGCCTCCTGGGTAACTGGGATTATAGGTGCCCGCCACCACACCTGGCTAATTTTTTTTTGTATTTTTAGTAGAGATGGGGTTTCACTATGTTGGCCAGGCTGGTCTTGAACTCCTGACCTCAGGTGATCCACCTGCCTCGGCCTCCCAGAGTGCTGGGAGTACAGGCATGAGCCACTGTGCTCAGCCGAAAATTCTTTTATATGAGAGAAAAACAAACCCTATCTTGTTTAGACTCTGTTATGTTGCGATGTTTTATTTGTACACAAACTGAATCCTAACAAATACAGAATTTGGCATCTGGAGGTGGGGTGCAATAACAGAACTCAACAACATGTGGGCTGGCCTAGTCGCGAGGAGGCATTTAGATAGTGGGTACTCAGATAGCAAAGGTTGGACAACAAATAACTCTTAATATGGCATAGGAAAATATGTGGTCATATGCTCACTTTTTATCCTTTGGAAGTCAAACCGCACGTGAATTAGAGTGAAAGCAAAAGGGAGGGAAATGGTAGGAAAACATCAGAATGTTGGTGGGTGTTGTGTACCTTTTGCCATTTTTAGCAAAGTCCTGAAGGAGTGAGAGAGGAGCTCGGACTACAGTACGCCAGACAGGAAACACATCGTTTTTTACCAAGACTCTTTCTGAGAGTATCCTGTGGCATAAATTGCCTATGTGTCCTGTAATTTGAGGTGCTGAAATTTTGAAAAAGCCTTCTTTTCCCGTAGCTCAAATCAGAGCACTTACAGGTGATGGAAGCTAAGTAGCCCTCCTTAGTAGGAGGTAATAACTGTGCCAGCAAGAGCTATAGCAAACAAGCTTATAGCAAGAGCTCTCTGCAGACAATGGGAACTAGATTGAAAGTATTAGCTTAGGGATCTTATTTTCCCATCCAAGCCTGTTTTATCAAATAGTGTCTTAGTGGCTCCCACTCATTTGAGAGAGAGGGCAATAGATAATGAAGAGAAGACAGCAAATAAAAATGAGAGTTGCCAGGCTGAAAAACTTAGTACACATAAGATCTTGGTTTTTTGTATGTGGAACTGACTGGAAACAAATAGAAGCCTACTAAGATTTGAAGAATGACACTGGCAAAGAGACCCCAAACTTGGTCTACAGTGCCCTGTGACAATTAAACCTTTTGAGTGGGCTTTGGGTCCCAGTTGGAAGGGAGCTGTGAAAGCTGTGCAGGTCCCCAGTAGGCCATTCACTCCAGAACCTTGTTCACTATGTCCATAGCTGATAGTGGACATAGACCCCAGGAGAAAAGGCCAAAGGGTCACAGAAAATGGCTAAGAGTGCTTTCCCAGAAGGCAGAACCAGAGGCTACAAGAAGGGTAAACCAAGGAACCAACCTCACTGCTAGGGTTGGGCATCTTTCAACTCTACTCAGATGGATTTTATAATTGCTTCAGCCAGTGAGTGTGCTGTGTTGGTCATTCTTCTCATTTCCATCTGGGAGGCTTTAGTATTGTTTTGCTGTTTCTTTTCTGCCAGAGTGTAGCAAGTGTGCCTCAGGCAGGATTTTCTTAGTAATCACATCACCAGATTATGACGGCCAACATTATGACCTGACGGAGAGAACTGTACATCAATCACCCAGAGATCCTGGACTTCGAGCTAGATGCAGTAACTGGGGACGACTTTGGTTCATCTCTGCTGGAGAGGAAGCATGTTCTTTTTGTGGGAGAGGAATGCACATGGAAGGAGTTGAATAACCAAAAGCGCAGGCTGTCACAAAGACCGCTGATTATGTCAAGAAATCCATTGTTCTCCTTCTCCATCATAAAACGGCAAATTCACTTTAAGGGCCTATTGACTCAGCTAAATGATTATATTTCCCAGCATCCCTTGCATCCTTGTGCAGCTATGTCACAAAGTCTGGCAAAAAAGCGGTAAGAGGCAGTATTGTATTATACTTTTTAAAAGGAAGGATTCAGATTCTTCCTTTTTTTCTCGTCAATTCTGCTTACCGGATTGACGTAAGCACGTTAGCCGGTGTAATGGCTGACACTCTAGTTGCTATTTTGGATGGTGGAAATGAGGCTTCTCACTGTAGGGATATTGGAATGAAAAATTGCACAAGGTAAAACACTGATGAATTTGGCTGGGTGTGGTGGCTCACGCCTGCAATGTCAGCACTTTGGGAGGACGAGGCCGGCAGATCACGAGGTCAGGAGATCGAGACCATTCTGGCTAACATGGTGAAACCCCGTCTCTACTAAAAATACAAAATATTAGCCGGGCGTGATGGTGGGTGCCTGTAGTCCTGGCTGCTCAGGAGGCTGAGGCAGTAGAATGGTGTGAACCCGGGAGGCCGAGCTTGCAGTGAGTGGAGATTGCGCCACTGCACTCCAGCCTGGGCGACAGAGCAAGACTCCATCTCAAAAAATAAAAAAATAAAAAAAAAACAAAAACACTGATGAATTTGTGGATCTGCTAAGTCAGCATTGGACTGCCAACCTTCATACTTTCTTTATATGACAGAATAATGCCTTTTGTGTTTAAGCCTTTGTTAAGCTGGCTTTTCTTTCATATGCTGCTGAAACTAATTTTGACAAAGTAAAACTATACAAATATGAAGATATTCTTAACATTATGAGTCAGGAAATTTGTCAGAGAGAGTGGATGCATCAGTCTTTCTAACAGAAACAAAGTAAAATTATTCATTAAAAGTAACCTTGACAATGGGTTTAAAGAGTAGTTTTCTTCTGGTATGAATGCCTCCATAGCCTGGACCATTTCTACGATTCTAAAATCTTAAGTCCATAAGGGCATAGTACCTTGTCATACTCACTGGGACCTATAAGGTATTAATAGTTGCTACATCAGGGATCTTGCTGAAGGGACAGTAGTAGGCTCAATTATTTGTCACACAAATTATTGCAACACAACTAATTAGACCAAAGGTGGGAAACTAACCAGTGCAGTCAATGCATAGACTAACGGTTAGTGGCCTATGATTGACATGTTCCGGTATGAAAAGAGGATTTAGGTCAATCAGCATCTCTATATCAGCAGTTTGAAGTAGAACATCAAGATAGATATCAGTTAGCAGTGGAAGCTAAAGCTAAAGTCAGCAGAAATGGTCAGAGTCAGACTATGACGACCATATATAAGACAAAAGTAGAGGATGGCAGAAACCATAAATGAACAGAAGCTTAGGTGAGTAAAAGACATAGGGTAGAAAATGAGGATGCTGCTGAAAGTAGTATGAGAAGAGAGGAGGAACACACAAAAAGTGGAAATGGAGAGGAAAACTAAGTCTTGTCATTGACAGATATTTGAATTTTGTTGCTGAGGTTCCTGCAGCTGTTGAGCAACCATTTTTGTTTCTATATGGCAAGGTAAGACTGAGTTATTAGGTTTTCTGCTTCCTTTATCTTTTGCACAACTCTCCCCCCAATAGATATTTATAATAACACATTACCCATTGCTGAAAACATAATGTTTTTCTATCACTAGCAACAAACCTACCTAATTTTAAATTACTTGAATCCTATTTAACTTGTAAAAAGGACTGAATTGAGGCAATTTATCATATTAAACCCAATGTCATGCAACACACTTAAAATAAGGTTAAGTGGGAGAGAAAGATAGTTATAGCAAGAAACTAAAAGGAGATACAATTTTTTTATAATTTCAACTTTTATTTTAGGTTCAGGATGTACATGTGCAGGTTTGTTACATAGGTATATTGCACGATGCTAAGGTTTGGAGTATGATGGATCCCATCACCCAGGTAGTGAGCATATTACCCAATAGTTTTTCAACCCATGCTCCCCTCCTGCCCTCCTCTAGTAGTTTCCAGTGTCTATTATTGCCATCTTTATGTCTATGGGTACCCAATGGTTGGTTCCCACTCTAAGTGAGAACATACAGTATTTGGTTTTCTGTTCCTGAATTAATTGATTTAGGATAATGGCCTCCAGCTGCATTCATGTTGCTGTGAAGGATGTGATTTTACTCTTTGTTATGGCTGCTTAGTATTCCATGGCATATATGTACCACTTTTTTTAATCCAATCCACCATTGATGGGCACCTGGATTGATTCCATATCTTTGCTATTGTGAATAGCTCTGTGATGAACATGAGTGTCTTTTTCGTAGAACAACTTATTTTCTTTTGGATATTGTATGAGTCCATTCTCATGCTGCTAATAAAGACATACCCAAGACTGGGTAATTTAAAAAGGAAAGAGGTTTAATTGACTCACAGTTCAGCATGGCTGAGGAGGTCTTAGGACGCTTACAGTCATGGCAGAAAGGGAAGCAAATGTGTCCTTCTTCACACGATGGCAGGAAGGAGAACTATGAGAACCTAGCGAAGAGGGAAGCCCCGTATAGAACCATCAGATCGTGTGAGAACTTACTATCTTGAGAATAGCATAGGGGAAACTGCCCCCATGATTCAATTACCTCCCACTTGGTCCCTCCTGTGACACATGGGGATTATGAAGACTACAATTCAAGATGAGATTTGGGTGGGGACACAGCCAAACCATATCAGATATATACCCAGTAATGGGAATGCTATGTCAATGGCAGTTCTATTTTAATTTCTTTGAGAAATTCCAAAACTGCTTTCCATGGTGGTTGAACTAATTTTCATTCCCACCAACAGTGTGTAAGTGTTCCCTTTTTCCCTCTGCAGCCTTGCCAGCATTTGTTATTTGTTATTTGCCAGCATTTGTTACTTGTTATTATTCTGTTATTTTCTGACTTTTTGATAATAGCCATTCTGATTGGTGTAGATGGTATCTCACCGTGGTTTTGATTTGCATTTTCCTGATAATTAGTGATGTGGAGCATTTATTCATGTGTTTGTTGGCTGCTTGTATGTCTTCTTTTGAGAAGTGTCTGTTCATGTCTTTTGCCCACTTTTTAATAGGTTTGTTTTTTGTTTGTTGAATTAAGTTCCTTATAGACTCTGGATATTAGACCTTTGTGAGAGTTTGTAAATATTTTCTCCCATTGTGTAGGTTGTCTGTTTATTTTATTGAGTTTCTTTTGCTGTGCAGAAGCTCTTTAGTTTTTAATTAGGTCTCACTTTTCAGTTTTTGTTTTTGTTGCAATTGCTTTTGAGAACTTAGTCATAAATCCTTTCCTAAGGTTGATGTCCAGAATGGTGTTTCCTAGGTTTTCTTCTAGGATTCTTAGAGTTTGAAGTCTTACATTTAAATCTTTAATCCATCTTGAGTAAATTTTTGTACATGGTGAAAGGCAGAGGTCCAGTTTTATTCTTCAGCATATGGCTAGCAGGCTATCCCAGCACCATTTATGGAATAGTTCTTTCCCCGTTGCTTATTTTTGTTGACTTTGTTGAATTTCAGATGCCTGTAGGTGTGCGTCCTTGTTTCTGGGTTCTTTGTTCTGTTGCTTTGGTCTATGTGTCTGTTTTTGTACCAGTATCATGCTGTTTTGGTTACTGTGGCCTGATTGTATAGTATGAAGTTGGATAATGTGATGCCTCCAGCTTTGTTCTTTTTGCTTAGGGTGGCTTAGGCTATTTGGGCTCTGTTTTGGTTCTATATAAATTTTAAAATAGTTTTTTTCTAATTCCGTGAAAAATGATGTTGATAGTTTGATAGAGTAGCATTTAATCTGTAGATTGCTTTGGCTGGTATGGCATAGGGGAAACTGCCCCCATGATTCAATTACCTCCCACTTGGTCCCTCCTGTGACACATGGGGATTATGGCCATTTTAATGATATTGAGTCTTCCAATCCATGAGCATAGCATGTTTTTCCATTTGTTTATGTCATCTATTATTTCTTTCAGTAGTGCTTTTGCAGTTCTCTTTGTAGAGATCTTTCACCTCCTTTGTTAGGTGTATTCCTAGGTAGTTTCATTTTTTTGTGTGGCATTGTAAATGGGATTGCATTCTTGTTTTGGCTCTCAGCTTGAACGTTATTGGTGTGTAGAAATTCTACTGATTTTTGTACATCTTGAAACATTACTGAAGTTGTTTATCAGTTCCAGGAGCTGTTTGGGTTGATCTTTAGGGTTCTCTAGATATAGAATAATATTATCTGTGAAGAGAGGTAGTTTGACTTCTTCTTTTCCTATGTGGATGCCTTTTATTTGTTTCTCTTGCCTGATTGCTCTGGCTAGAACTTCCAGTATTGTGTTGAATAGGAGTAAGTGAGAGTGGTCATCCCTGTCTTGTCCCAGTTCTCAAGAGGAATTCTTGAAGCTTTTGTCTGTTCAGTATGATATTGGCTGTGGGTTCGTCATAGATGGGTCTTATCTTTATTTTGAGGCGTGTTCCTTTGATGCTTAGTTTGTTGAAGGGAGATAAAAACCTTAATCATGAAAATAATAGTCCTTATTGAGCAGTTTCAGGCTGGTGGTAAGCATTTTATGTGCATTATTTAATTATTATTGTCATTATGATGATCACATTTACAGCAGCCTTATCATGTAGCTGTCTTTCTTACCCCTACTTCACAGATAAAAACATTGAGGTTAAAAGAGTTAAATACTTGCCATTTCTATCAAATGGCAGATCTGGAGATTTGTGCTTGTTTGACCTTGAATCTACATTCTTAAGCACTATGTGTTAGTGACTGTATTTACCTTGAAGCTTTCCAGTCACACTCCCCACTGATAAGTAGGTCCAAGCTGTGGCAAAGTATAAATAGTTAGCATCTGCAGGGCTGCTCTTGATGAAGCTGGCAGCCCATGAGCCCTGTCACTTGGGACTCCAGGAAATGTCTTGGGTCTGCACTTAAGAGGCCAATTCTTAGGAAATTTTGCAAGAGACAAATGGTCCTCTTCAAAGACATAGTGAGAAAATTCTCATTCCACACTCCCTTGACACCTAGGAACTTAAGGTGGAATTGAAACCATTGTGAACCTGAGAAGCTAGTTCTAGTTACCAACATGAACTCTGGGGCCCAGGCTATGCCACTTACTATGACCATGACTTTAGGCAAGTTGCTTAAGCTGTCTGCCCCTGTTTCCTCATCTATAACATCTTTCAAATAGGATTTAATTATATTTTATAAGACCTATAAGTTTTAAATAATTTAATACAAGTAAAGCCCTTGAAAGAGTTCATGGCAGATAGAAGAGCCCGTTAAATGAGGGTTGTTATAATTACAGTTCTTTTCTTTTTCATTATATCCAGTTGACAGGTCTAGTGGACACAAGACCTCATCGAGTGCTGATAGAGCTATAATGTGGGTGCCTGGGAGCGTCAGGCCTCATTTTTACTCCTTCGGACCTGAATGATTGAATCTGTTAATAAAGCTAGACCCATCTTACCCTAGCTCAAGTTCTCTGCCACAATCTTAATAAGAACAGCTCAACTAACATCTCCTAAATGTTTAATAGGAGATGTTATATAATTTTATGGAGATGTTATATAATAGGAGATCTTATATAAATGCCAAGCACTTTAGTAAACACTTTGTATAAATTATAACCTTTACAACAACCTGACAAGGTAGGTGCTATGGGTATGCCCACTTCACAGGTAAGAAAAAATTATAACTGTTTTAAAGTTATAGCATTGAAAATAAAAGGCATTTTCTCAATTAAACTGTGTCTGAGTTTCTGTGAAACCACCCAAGGAAGTTCTACTCTTTTCCTTTTCTTTCATTTCCCCTTTCCCTTTCTCTCCTCTCCTTTCTCTTCTCCCCCACTCCTCTCCCTTTCCCTCCGCTTTCCTTTCTTTTCATTCCATTCCATTCCATTCCACACCACTCTATTCATCAGCTGAGAAGAGAACTGGCAGTACAGATTGGTGTCACAAGCATATCACAGAATGAAGAGCTAAATGAAAGTACATGCATTGGCACACAAGACCCAATTAGCTTGGAAACATTGGTGTTTACTGAAAGTATGATAGGTTAACACATTTCCTTCCTCCTTATACTGTTTGCCTCACTTGGGCCTTCATCATACCACTCAACCACAAAAGTCAACTCAGCTTGAGAAGTAGGAAGATTCCTAGAAGTGACTGTGAGCAAACCATGCAATGCACCCTGTATTTCCTCTTATTCACACCTTACTAGAGATGAATAAACCTGGTCCCCATCCTTCCAGCACACCTCTTTTTTCATTGAAGATCATTATTGCTTCGTTCCATAGATGTTATATAAGTAGAAATTTATCAAATGTAATTTTTTGTTACATGACTAAGCTTTTGTACACTCTCAAAATGAACTGCTTTTTGACTTGTTTGTGATACGTTTTTCTTAAACTTTTTACTCTAAAATTGTTCAAACACAAATATTTGAAAAAATACTAAAATAGTTACCTGCAGCAACCTAGGTTTCATACATCTACATACATACGTATATATTCACTATTTTTTTGCTTTTCCATGTGAAGATAAGTAGACATTGTGAAATTTACACCAAAATATGTCAACATAGATCTCTCCAAAGTGATCGTAATTTATTACAAAAACATAGTACCCTTACACACCTATGAAAATCTAGAGTCAGGTTCGAATCAAATTTTCACAATTATCACCAAAAGGCTTTTTACTATTTTGCTAAAAAGAAAGACAACAACAATGTCCAATCTAGGTTTATGCATTGCAATTAATTATGTACTTTTAGGTTCTTTTAATTTACAAACAATTTCCTATAAAATATTTTAAAGTTATCTACAGCCAACTTAACTTTTTTGATGTATAGTTCTGTGACTTTTAACACATGTTGATTCATATAATCATCGCTACAGTCAGGACAGAGTTTTATCACCTCAAAACATTTCTTCAAAAGCCCCTTTTGAAGTCAGTCCCTCCTTTTGCCCATAAACTCTGGTACCTATTGATTCTGATAACACTATTACCTGTAGGTGACTGTATCCTACTGTTTGGTTTTTACAGAACATCTTATAAATGGAATCATACAGTAGGTAATCTTTTGAAATTGACTTCTTTAACTTATATAATGCATTTGCGCTTTATTCATGTTTTTGTATGTATCAATAGTTCATTGCTTTTTTATATTCCATTATATAGATAGACTGTAATTTGAAATTATTTACTTTAGTTAACATGATAATTGTACATATTTATGGGGAACATAGTGATGTTTTGATACATACAATGGGTAGTGATGAGATCAGGGTAATTAGCATATCTGTTATCTCAAACATTTATCATTTTTCTGTGTTGGGAACATTCAATATCCTTTCTTCTAGCTATTTGAAAATATATAGTATTATTAACTATAGTCATCCTACAGTGCTATAGAACACTAGAACTTGTTCCTCCTATTTAGCTGAAATTTTGTGTCCTTTAACAAATCTCTTCCTGTCCCATTCTCCCTACACTTTCCAGCCTCTAATAACTTCTACTGAGCTTTTTACTTCTATGAGATAAATTTTTTTAGTTTCCACATATGAGTGAGAACATGTGGTGTTTAACTTTATGTTCCTGGCTTATTTCAGTTAACATAGAGTTCTAAAGTTCCACCCATGTTGCCACGAATGACAGGATTTTATTCTTTTTTATGGCCCAATAGCATTCCATCCACAATTTTTAAAAATTCATGTATTCATTGAAAAACATTTGGGTTGTTTCCAGTTTCTAGTGATTATGAATAATTCTACTATAAACATCTATACATAAGTCTTTGTGGAACTTAACTTTTCATTTCTTCAGGGTAAATACCTAGATGTGGCTTGCTAGGTCATGTGGTAAATGTATGTTTAATTTTTCAAGCAACTTTCAATTTGCCAAACAATTTTGCCTTTCCACCAGCAATATATGAGAGTTCCAGTTACTCAGTACTTGGCTTCAATTTGCACTTCCTTCATAACTAATAATGTCGAATATCTTTTCATGTTTTTACTTGCTGTGTGTATGTCTTCTTGGTGAAGTGTCTGTTCAGGTCTTTTGGCTATATTTTAATTGGGTTGTTTCAAACTGTCAAGTTTTGAGAGTTCTTGTTCTTTATGTATTCTAGATAAAAGTTCATTTTCAGATACGTGATTTGTAAATGTTTTCTCTCTGTTCTTTGTCTTTTTACTCTCCTACCAGGATATTTCACAGAGCTAAAGTTTTAATGTTTATGAAGTACAGTTTATTAATTGGACCACTTCCTTGGGTGGTTTCACAGAAACTCAGACACAGTTTAATTGAGTAAATGCCTTTTATTTTCAATGCTATAACTTTATCTAACCCAAAATTAAAGAGGTTTTTCTCTGCTGGGCACATAGGCTCAAGCCTATAGTCCCAGCACTTTGGGAGGCCAAGGCTGGAGGATTGCTTGAGACCAGGAGTTTGAGACCAGACTAGGCAGCACAGTGAAACCCCATCTCTACTAAAAATACAAAAATTAGCCAGGCATAGTGGCACATGCCTGTGGTCCCAGCTATTCAGAAGGCTGAGGTGGGAGGATTGCTTGAGCTTGGGAGGCAGAGATTGCAGTGAGCCTGGGTGGCAGAGCGAGACCCTGTCTCAAAAAAAGAAAAAAGTGTTGCTTTTTTCATTCTTATTTAACCTCTTGATAGTTTTAAATGGCATCATTTGACTTTCTCTTTTAACTATACAACAATTTATTATATTCTTCATTACCCTGTATTTTATTTTTATTTTTTATTCTAAATTAAATTAAATTAATTAATTAATTAATTTTTTTGAGACGGAGTCTTGCTCTGTCACCCAGGCTGGAGTACAGTGGCATGATCTTGGCTCACTGTATGCTCCACCTCCCAGATTTATGCCATTCTCCTGCCTCAGCCTCCCTAGTAGCTGGGATTACAGGCATGCATGCACCACCACGCCCGGCTAATTTTTTGTATTTTTAGTAGAGATGGGGTTTCACTGTGTTGGCCAGGATGGTCTTGATCTCCTGATCTCGTGATCTGCCTGCCTCGGCCTCCCAAAGTGCTAGGATTACAGGCGTGAGCCACTGCGCCTGGCCTATTTATATTTTTTCTACATATTTTATAGATGCATTCTTTCTACTTTGTCAGAAAATATGATTTTATATGCTATTTTTTTTACCTATACTCTCAATTTTGTTTTATTCATAGATTTCTAGTTAAACATATTAAATGTTCACTACCAGTATGTTTTCTTGTTACTACTATTAATATTATTTCTTGGTTGCATGAAGATCATCCTCTAGAAGACTTCTTGTCAAAGGTTTATAGGTTCATTATTTCCTAAGTTTCTGTACTTTTAAGACTATTTTGTTATAGTCTTGATATTTCAATTTCAGCTTAGATACAAAATCTCTGGGTTTTGCTTTCTTTAAGTATCCGGGGAAATTCAGCCCCCGATATTTCACGTAGTTTCTTTTCTATTTTCCCTAAGTGTCAGCTGGTCTGAGAAATAATGGTAAAGAGTACAGAAGAGAGAAATTTTAAAGCTGGGCGTCCGGGGAAGACATCACATGTTGGCAGTTTCCATGATGCGCCCTGAGCCTTAAAACCAGCAAGTTTTTATTAGTGATTTTCAAAAGGGGAGGGAGTGTACGAATAGGGTGTGGGTCACAGAGATCACATGCTTCACAAGGTAGTAAAATATCACAAGGCAAATGGATGCAGGGTGAGATCACAGGACTACAGGACCAGGGCGAAATTAAAATTGCTAATGAAGTTTTGGGCACGCATTTTCATTGATAACATCAGGAGACAGGGTTTGAGAGCAGACAACTGGTCTGACCAAAATTTATTAGGCAGGAATTTCCTTGTCCTAAAAAGCCTGGGAATGCTACAGGAGACTGGGGCTTATTTCATCCCTTATCTATGACTGTAAAAGACAGCTGTCCCCAAAGTGGCCATTTCAGAGGCCTCCCCTTAGGGATGCGTTCTCTTTCTCAGGGATGTTCCTTGCTGAGAAAAAGAATTCAGCGATATTTCTCCCATTTGCTTTTGAAAGAAGACAAATATGGCTCTGTTCCACCCAGCCCACAGGCAGCCAGACTTTAAGGTTATTTCCCTTGCTCCCTGAACATTGCTGTTATCCTATTCTTAAGGTGCCCAGATTTGATATTGTTCGAACACACATGCTCTACAAACAATTTGTGCAGTTAACACAATCATCACAGGTACCTGAGGTGACATACATCCTCCTCAGCTTACGAAGATGACAGGATTAAGAGATTAAAGTAAAGACAGGCATGGGAAATCACAAGAGTATTGATTGGGGAAGTGAAAAATGTCCATGAAATCTTCACAATTTATGTTCAGAGATTGCAGTAAAGACAGGCATAAGAAATTATAAAAGCATTAATTTGGGGAACTAATAAATGTCCATGAAATCTTCACAATTTATGTTCTTCTGCTGTGGCTTCAGCTGGTCCCTCTGTTCGGGGTCCCTGACTTCCCACAACATTTAAGTTTCTTGAAAATGTCACTCTGTTGTTGGCTTTCTTTGTAAGTTGCTCTTCAGAATTATGGTTGGCTTGTCTTACTCTTATACCTAATTTGCTCTTTTTTGTCTGGAGGGCCTGCTTGTGGATTTCTGTTCTTTCTGTTTTAAAAAGTCTGATATTTTGCAAGGCTATTTCTCAAGTTCAAATATCCTCAGTAAAATTTTCCAGGTACACAGGAAGCCCTTTCAGTGTATAGATTTAGATTTTCTTGGATTATTGGTTTAAATATTAGCTCTGTTTCATTGTCTTGTTTTTCTTGTTCAGGGATTCTAAGTGTACATATATTGAATATTTGTCTACCTTAGATTCCAACCTCCTTCTCTCTGACTTTTAAAAGTTCTTTATGTTATTTTCATTTTCTTGGCTTCTTTCTTGCATTTATTCCTTAGTAATTTGTCACTTAAATCTATTTTCCTTTGGATACCTTATAATTTATTCTTCATTTTAGGGATGTTTTATCTGTGTAATTTCTTTCCTGAGATCTATCAACTCATTGCATTTCTTTCTTTATTTGTATACTTCTGTGCTTTTTGCATTTTTTATTAGAAATTATATATGTATATCTAAATGCTTATTTGAAGATATTTAATTAAGACTTGAGGTTATATTATAGTTTCTTCTGCTTTGTGGTTGTTTGTGGTGGAAATTTTTTATGAGATGTAATATCTTTTTTTTACAATAGTTTTGTATAAGGTTAATTTGTTTTGCTTCTATTCTTATGCATTTTCTTGATAGGCTTTTTAGGTCAAGCATATTCTCTTCAGTGAGTGTAAGAAAGTTAACTATCACTAATAGATGATTTTGTTGGTGATCAGTGATGGTAGATGGGAAATAAGAAGGGTCTACATGTACTGTGATAGTTTTTATTTCTGCATGCTCCTTAATTTTTCCTGCTTGCTTCCTGCTTTCACTTCACTGCCAGTATATCACGGGTATTTCCTCTTCTCTATTTTTTTCCCTTTCCTCCAGAAGCAATGCTTCAATGTTGCCAATTTCCAACTCACTCAGTTGTAAACCCCTTCCCTGTGGCTGTTGTTGTGAACTTTCCAGTTCCAGACCTGTGTTCAGTATTTTGGTATTTAGCTTTGGACTTTTCTCTTTCTAAGGGTAATTTTGTCTTTGCTTTATTTAAAAGTCCCCTGACATTTTTTTCTTTTACACAAAGTGTTTAAAGGCTTTCTACCCTACCTTTCCCAATCAGTGAAAATCTGCTGGAATTGTTTGTGTCTTTATCTGAAGGGAAATTGAAGTTCATAGTATTCTAGGTCTCTTAGTAATGCTGAAAATGTGGGTCAAATGTCATTTGATTTGAGCTCCTTTTTCTTTTCTTCCCTCTTCCTCCCTTTCTCCTCCTCCTTCTTGGAAATTTTGTGGAGAGGTTTAGATTCAGGTATCCACTTCTATGGCCAATTGGATTGCCTACTTTCACATTTAATTTACACTTTGTCTGGATTATTAGTTAGTAGTTGGAAATCATTTTTCTTTTATTGTCCTTAACATCTAGAGCTGATATTGAAAAGTTAAAAGCCATTCTCATTCTTGGTCTTTTGTATGACATACTTTTGTTCTCTGAAACTTTTAGTATTTCCCCTTTTCCCAAAGTGCTTGCATTTTCCAGGTGGATGTCCTGCTGTGAGTTCCTTTTTCTCCATTGTTCAGGTTACTAGCTGGAGCATCTTGATCTGAAAACATGGGTCCTTCAATCCTGGAATAATTTTTAGAATTATTTCATTGATAATTTTGTCTGCTTATTTGTATACCCTCCTCACTGAATCCTTATTATTCACCTGCTGGACATCATAAATAAGTTCTTTAGGTTTGTTTTTCTCTTCTTTGGCCTCCTTTTCTTCTCTCTCTGTTTCTCTGTACCCCTCTTTCTCTCTCTCCATTCTCTCACTTCCTTCCTCTCTCCTTCCACTTTCTAATGTTTTCTTTAATTCTAAGTTTTCTATTTTTACCATCATATTTTAAATTTTAAGGGATAATTTGGATTTTTCCTTCTATTGATATTTTAAAATAAAATTTTGTTCTTGTTCGTAGATATATCTTCCTTCATTTTTCTGAATAATAATGAATTTTGTAAAATTTTTACTCTCTGCATTGTCATAATGACCTCCATTTTGGGTTGCTTTCATGTTAGAGTTTTGCCTAAAGTTTAGTAATCTTTGGTTTGGCTGTTTATGTTAACAAGTGTATGATTAAGGAGCTGATTGCAAGCTGTAGGCAATTTCATGAGTCTTGTTGAATGTAGGCTTCTCAGTAGGAGGGTATAGTTTGGTTATTTTTGTTCAGGAAACACGTGATATTATAATCATTAAGGTTTTTGGGGGGATAGTTGGATTCCTGAGAGAAAAATTTTCCAATGCCCCCACTGTACAGCCAAAAAATGAATAATTGAAACCGACCTTGTCCAACCTATGGCCTGTGGGCCAATGTGGCCCAGGATGGCTTTGAATGCAGCCCAACACAAATTTGTAAATTTTCTTAAAACATGAGATTTTGTTGTGATGTTTTTAGCTTATCAGCTATCATTAGCTTTAGTTTTTTTTGTTGTTGTTTGTTTGTTTTGTTTTTTCTTTTCTTTTTTTTTTCAATACATATATGGAGTGTCGCTCTGTCGCTAGGCTGGAGTACAGTGGCACAATCTCAGATCATTGCAACCTCTGCCTCCCAAGTTCAAGTGATTCTCTTGCCTCAACCTCCCCAGTAGCTGGGACTACAGGCACACGCCACCACGCCCAGCTAATTTTTGTATTTTTTGTAGAGACGGGGTTTCACCATGTTGGCCAGGATGGTCTCAATCTCTTGACCTCATGATCTGCCCCCCTCGGCCTCCCAAAGTGCTGGGATTACAGGGGTGAGCCATTGCACCTGGCCAGTGTTAGTGTATTTTATGTGTGGCCCAAGAAAATTCATCTTCTTCCAACGTGGCCCAGGGAAGCCAAAAGATTGGACACACCTGATCTAAACAAATACACTCACGACATTGACAAATTTCACAACTATAATATTGATTTAAAGACACAAGATAGAATGGAACTCATATGATGTGGTTCCATTTTTATGAAGTTCAAAATGGTGTAAATGTGTCAGTTGTGACTGCATTCATAAGTTGTAAAATTATTTAAAAGTTTTCATTTAGGGTTTCCCAAAGCAGAACATGAGTCAAAGGCTTATGGCAAATCGTTTATGTAAGAAGAGATCTTAGGAAGCAGGGAGACTGAGAAAAAAAAAAGGCAGACCAATATAAGTGTGTATTTTCCAGGCCACTGATAAAGACAACAGGTTGTATTACACCAGGATCTCTGAGGGCTGGACAGATGCCTTCCAGAATTAGGTCTGATGAACAGGAGGTTGGGGAATTTATCCATCAGCTCTCATTTACCATTGTGAGAGGGTTGTACTCTGGGGTGATAACTCCCCTTCCTTTATGTGGTGGTCTTGGAAATTTCCTGGAACAGAAAAGCCGAGATTGCAAGCCAAGCACTTCAGGTGCAGCATTGTCAGCATTAACTGAGCTTACAGGTAACTGTCCAACAGAGCTGTGAATGCAATTAGAGGCGGACTGAGGAATTGTGACGCACAGCCCAAAAGTGTCTGCCACAAAAGGCAAGATTATGACTAATAGCAGACTCAGCATTGCTGGTTATCCCTAGCAAGGAGGGAAAAATCGTAATGGAAAAGGTGTAAACTATGGGCATGGAGGTGTTTTGGAGTGCTGTAATACCTCTTGATTTTGAATTAAGCAAATATTGCATTGTAACCTTTTAAATGGATTTATAACAATTGGGTTATTATGATGTAACCCTTAATAATAAAAGAGGGAACTAGATTAATGGTAATAGCCCTGAAGTCCAAGTATTTAGCCTCGTTTCTATATTCAAATTATGTATAATGTGGATGAGGCATTCACAATTTTATTCAATGAGACATTAAAAAAGTAATACAAGAAGATAAACTCACAGTTCTGGTGAGTACTGAGAAAAAGAAAGATAACATGGAATACACTTAAGAGACTGTATAGTTTTGGTGTTTGGTAATAATGGTCTGAATTAGTGCGGTGGCAGTGCTAATGCAAAGGAAATATTGATATAAAAGCTCTTCAGATCAGTTTGACTTGATGAAGAAATCAGCAGATATATTAGTGAAACTTAAAACTATTCTTTTTCTCAACCACAGAGAATTGATTATGCAATTTTCTATGTGTGCCACAATATTCCATACCTTAGACACACTTTGATTATAGCTCTTATCTCACTGAGTTTGGAACACACGGATACCAGTCTACCTCTCTATTTCAAAGCCAACATTGAGAGGAGAAATTATGAGTTCCTTAAATATATTAGTTGCATAATAATGTTCATTGAATGAATGAATGATTTAGTGCAATGGCTTAAATGAGACTGAAACCCAAGTTGGGTATTAACTTCATCAATGAGACCCTTTGCTAGTGCTAATACTGAGCTGTAGAGGGAATAGGGGAATAGACAGAATGGTGAATAACAGAGATGAGATTTTTTTTTTTTTAACTGCCTCTTCTGCAAAATAGCAAAGGTGTGCTTTTCCTTTACTCATTGGATCAGGCAGCTGTAAAGATAAGACCAATCTTCTTAGTTGGTATTTTGGCTTTTACATGGTTAGACAAGAAGAACAGACTCATTAACTTTTATTTTCTGCCATGAAATTGGGCTTGCATGTGAATTTGTCTTCTCTTCCTTCCTACTTTAATCCAACCCTTCCTATAGGGGGAGCTAAGGGATTTCAGTACATTAGATGTAATAAGTTCACTGTTGGCTGAATACAGCATCACTACTTTTATATTAAAAATATCATAACACTATCAATAATGTTTGTTGAACAGATGTAAATGACTGGGATTTTTTTGTCACCTACCATGAGTGATTTAGTATATCGAGAAGTACCCACAGGGTAGGGTGAATGAGAATGGATATTAGGACCCTGTGTCAGTCAGATAAGCTGCTACTCCTGGGAGCACAGTTTCTGAGAAGTTACCCAAGATCAATGTCTCGAAACTAAAAAAAGGGAAAAAATACTTCTCAAAATCTATGCCAAGGAAAATTATTTCATAATCTGTATTTTGCTATTGTCATAGTGAATGGGGTAAGCAAATAGCAATACAGACAGCATGTGCTTTGTTCTAACATTGCCAAAATAGATCAGAGTCTGGGATAAGATCACTAGCAACAGACATTGATTTTTCACATGGTACCTCTTTGGTTGCTAAAAATGGTGCATAAAACTGTTTTACTCTAATCAACATGGTCTACGTCCTCTTCCTTTTCCATGCCTCACTCTCTTAATGACACTTTGGCCATTTGAAAACAGTAGGATAGTCAGCAGCAATTGTTAATAGTAAACAAGATCATAGGGACTATCTCTCTGTGATAACAGTTCCATCTTAACTTTCAGGAACTTCTGCTTTTTTTTAGTAACGTGAATGTCTGATTCCAAAGAAGCTCCTGCTTATGGCCCATAAACCTCTGCCATAAAGTCAGAAAGAAATGCTGTGCTCACTTCACAATAGGCAAAAACTACAGTTTAACAACTAGCTGTTCACCTCTCCCCATCATACTTACATGATGCTTTTACCTTCTTTATTTGTGTACTCCCTAAGAATGTCGTATCTGGGCTTTAAATACCTTAAATGACTCAAACTGTTGTGAAAACTTTAAAACTATTTGAAAATAGCAGGTTAGTTAGAAAAAGGAAATGGAATGTAAGAATGGAAAGGGAAGGGATACAACTTGGAAAAATATACTTGTCACACCAGTCTTGTTTACACGAAAGACTCAATAGTGTTTTAATAGATGAAACATAAAAGAACTTAAATTGTATCTATTAAATACACTTTATTAAACTGAATAAACTATTCTACAAAGAGCAATTGCTAAATTTTTGGATAACTTCATTCTTCATCATAGAAGTGATATTAAAAACTTTAGTGATATAATTTTACGAATTTAATTGCTTGTGATTTATCTCATTTTATGTTGAACTTTTTTCATAGAATTTTCTTCTGCTTTCTTTAAAATTTCTTCTCGGCCAAAAGAATCATCAGTAAAATTGAGACTGGAGAAAAATGAATTGCAACTTTCATTGTGGTTTGCATTTACAAGCAATAAAAGCCACTGTTTTTTCCTCCTTTAAATAAGGAAAATGAATTTGGCTTGATGGGAAAGATTTGTAGGTCGGGGAGGGTAAGAGAGAGGGAAGAAGGAACAATTTTTATTTTGTTTTTGGGGATGGAAACAAGGCAAATGCATTAGTATCATCAGTGATACAGTATCCTGTGCTTTGCTTACTGGCATAGTGACTTCCTGTGATTGCCTTAAGGGCTGTGGAATGGAGCTGCTGGTGCACTCCCTGACCCTCTGCTCTACCCATATGCCCAGGAAGGGCAAGGTGACTGACATTTCTTCTCTATAGAAACTTGCTGTCTGTACCCCCAATTTCTTCTCCTCTGCCCTTTAGTCCCCTGCTTCAAGGGAATGGCAAAAGATTGCTTTGAAGGTTAATTAGGATTTCACTTTGTATACAAGAATGGAAAGGGGAAGGATATATAGAACAGGAGAGAACAAGATGTTTGCATACAAAAGCCACTGGTAAATCAGGTTTGGTAGAATGGAGTTTGCACAGAGAATAAAGAATGGATTGCAATTATCAACTGAGATCATAGAAAATATTTTTTAAAGTATAACTATTTTTAGGAAGTGTTGGTGTCAATCTCTCAGGAACCATTTTTATATATAACATATGTGTAATTACTTCATATAGTGTGAAAGCTTATACAAATGTCATTAATATGAGATGGTATTAGCAAAATTGTATGAGATCATGGAGATAGGGTAGAATATTTAAATGTTTCTCTTGATCTGCATACTTCACACTGTTTCTAAACTAAGAAGTAAGATTAATTTACCATTTTAAATCCCCTGTTTAGATTTCTATGTTGTCATACATTTTAGTGTCTATAAAAATATAGCAATCCTGGTTATTGTCCATTAGTCAACCATAGTGCATGTTAAAAATCTGGAGTTATTTTTTGTTGCCTACCCATCTTCTTCAGCTGATCTTTTTCTTAAATCTAAAATATTCTATAGCTATTTCTTCTTCTATATATATTTTTAGCAATCATCCTATTTAATGCATTGTCACATCACTTCAACTTTTTTTTTGTTTTTTTGAGACAGAGTCTTACTCTGTCACCCAAGCTGGAGTGCAGTGGCATGATCTTGACTCACTGCAACCTCCACCTCCCGGGTTCAAGCAATTTTCCAGGCTCAGCCTCCCGAGTAGCTGGGACTACAGGTGCCCGCCACCATGCGTGGCTAATTTTTTTTTATTTTTAGTAGAGACGGGGTTTCACTATGTTGGCCAGGCTGGTCTTGAACTCCTGACCTCATGATGTGCCTCCCTCTTCCTCCCAAGGTGCTAGAATTACAGGTGTGAGCCACTTTACCTGGCCCACACCTAAACTACTACAATAGTTCTTCAGTTTCTCTATCTTCAGCATTTTGCACTCAAATCCATATTTCTCAAAACGACTTAAAAATCTCAACACCCTTTTCATCATTCAAACTAAGTATATGCAGACTTGCTTTACAGCTGAAGCAATAAGGCAGGAAATAGGAGGTACAACTTTTCAAAAGAATAAAGTAACATTATCTTTAAATGAAGATAATATGATTGTGCACTAAAAAATCAACTGAAGAATTATTAGCATTAGTAGAAATTTGTTAAAGTGGCCAGATACTAATTAAATTTGTAAAAACCCATGATTTACTTGCCCTTCAGGCCCAAGGACAGATCTACTTGTGCTTATGCACTCAGTGAAAATGGTTTCATTGCCTTCTGAATCTCACCAACTCCCTCATGAGACCCAGGCCAAGAGGTCAAGAGGTTGGGCAGACACCTTGACATATCTGATCACTGTTCTTTTTCTTTTTTTTTTTTGAGACGGAGTCTCGCTCTGTTGCCCAGGCTGGAGTGCAGTGGCGCAATCTCGGCTCACTGCAAGCTCCACCTCCCGGGTTCATGCCATTCTCCTGCCTCAGCCTCCCAAGTAGCTGGGACTACAGGCGCCCGCCACCACGCCCGGCTAATTTTTTGTATTTTTTTTTTTTAGTAGAGACGGGGTTTCACCGTGTTAGCCAGGATGGTCTCGATCTCCTGACCTCATGATCCACCTGCCTCAGCCTCCCAAAGTGCTGGGATTACAGGTGTGAGTCACCATGCCCGGCCTCTTTTTCTTTTTTTAGCTAAGCATATTTTCCTCAAATATAACCTGGTCTGCAGAGCTGCAGCTCTGACTTCAACATCACCATTGATAACTTCATCACCAAGCAATTTTACCTTCTTGGAGCTGAAATGTCAAGCATCACCACTTGTGTGGAGGGACTTTGTAGAGCTAAAAAGCCCACTGGAGTTGTTTTAGAACAACAAAAAAACCACCCCCCAACAATTGTTGAAGAGTATTTCATTTGTGTAATAAAAGAGCTGAAAAAATATTCCAATTGAGGATTCTCTGGACACCCACAGTCTCTTGGCCCTGAAGAAATAGTTGACTTTACTCTGGGATGGGGCATTAACAAAAGACAAAAATTAAGTCCTGAGAATCCGAACTAAGAGTCAGAAATACTCAAGTGGTTGACATCTTTGTGTCTCAGCTTTCTGACCTGTATCCTAAACATGATGTGTATGAGACTCTTCATTTGCTGTCTATGAATGTGTAAATGTTATAATGTAAGAATGAAAGAGAGAGAGTTGTGAACTCCCTTGATTCTGCCTCTCTTGTTTGTTCTTTGAAGCCCAAGTGCCCACAGATACTCAAACTTACTTTCTTAGGATGCTTTGAAGATATGTGAGGAATCTCAGCATCATACCATGCAGGATGGGGTTTTCTTCCTTCTTCCCTCTTGCTGGCTTTCTGGAGATAAGTGTTTTACCCACTCCTATTCTGAGACCTTGTCTCCTAATAATTAAAAAAAAGGGTCTGGTAAAATGGAGAAGCTATGAAGTGACTGTGGGTCATAATTCACTGGAATTATGCTAGTGATAAGGTGGTCAGACTTACCAAGGCATCAATTGTTGGCATTATTGCTGTGTCTTTCTGAGGCCAGATCAGCAAAGGTTGTTTCCTTCGATGCTTTGCTCCTACTTGAGGAGTAAAGGACATCAAGTGTTAAGGGGAAAGTGGGTGGATGATTCACTATGAGCTTGAGCCAGTGGCTGAAAGAGGTTAGATTATAGAGGAGGGTGGCAGAGGATGGGAGAGGAGGGAGGAAGGATTTTCTGCAGCTAATCTGAGGTGGGGACTGATAGGCATTGCTGAGAGCAGAACAATATGTTTATGCTGGTGTTCTTGTTATGTTAGAACAAGTTCTTCCTTTTGGTAACAGGTTACACTTTTCTAGTTTTCCACTAATAAGGGCCTAATTAAGAGGATTTATTTGCAGTTTGGGCTACTGGTCCTGATTTCTTCCCTTTGCCTCACTCCACTCATGTCCTTTACATCAGCAAAATGGGTGCCCTTTATTTCTGTATGCCTGGCAGGGAGGAGAAGATAGTTGCTCTATCTTGGGTCAGTTGATTCTTCTATACTCAGCTATCTCACAAGGAGAGGTGTGCATCCTGGGGAAGCGTCGTCCATGTATGCAACACCTTTGGCGTGAAAATTCTTGAAGGAGCACAACCAATTCTGAGGCTGCCCACAAGACCTGACTAGAGTGGGGACAAAGTAGTCTAGTTGCCTTAAACCCATTCAGGTTCAATGACTAAAAGAGATGGAAAGAGTTTAAGGGAGAGGCAATTATTAATAGTTATTTCAAGTGCTTTCTTTCAGCTGTCTTTTTTTTTTTTTTTTGAGACAGTGTCTCACTCTGTTGCCTAGGCTGGAGTGCAGTGGCATGATCTCAGCTCACTGCAACCTCTGCCCCACGGGCTCAAGTGATCCTTCTGCCTCAGCGTCCTGAGTATCTGGGACCACAGGTGTGTGCCACCATGCCGGGCTAATTTTTGTATTTTTTGCAGAGATGGGGTTTCTCCATGTTGCCCAGGCTGGTCTCAAACTCCTGGACTCAAGTGATCTGCCTGCCTTGGCCTCCCAAAGTGTTAGGATTCAGTTGTCTTTTAAGAAAGGAAAATTTGCTCTTCAAAAACACATAGAAAAATGTCAAACTTTTTTGACACTTGAGCAGATACCCTATAGAAAGAATACTATCTTGTTTTCTCACCACAATTTCTAAGAAAGTGAGTAGGAAAAATCCAGTGTTTTTTCAGATGGCCTCCAGAATGATTCTCAAGTGGTGGGTGAATAGTGAGAGAATCATAAGAGAATTCAAGTGTGGGGAATTACAGTATTAGAATTCACATATCACATGTTGAATTTGTAGCTATTATTCTTTGAAATGAATACAGGTTATTTGTTACCATGTTTTTCAACACCTTCTTTTAAAAAGTTATCAACCTTTCACACATAGATAGCTATATCAAGTAAACCCTATACAGTATAGTAAATAAAATTGCTAATTCTTCGGACAGCTAATTGGCAAACAATACTACATCATTGTTTAGAGCAATTAGGTATAGATTTGACTAAGGTTATAGTTCAAGATGAATTTGGGAAACTGAGTAAATTGCCAGATCAATCAATCAATTTTCTTGGGGTAAAACTTCTACAAATATGATTTTTGCCAACTCTGCAAAATACGAGAACTGAATTAAGATATTGTGAATAGCTCTCACTTTATTGGGCCACATTTATGTATGAAGGAAAGATTTTTCACATGAATAAGATTTCTAATCTGGGCAAGATCTTAGTGTAGTGTTTCTAACATAAAATTTCATCCTTTATAAACTTTCCGCTTGTCAAAAAGTTTGATAGGGTTAAACATAGGGCAAAGAACATACTGATAATAAAAGAAATAAATACAGTTAAATAAATTTTAGAAGTTAAAATTAAACAGAAAAATTAATCGAATCCGATGACAATATGCTGGCAGCTTTTCTCAAAATACCAATACATTTATGCAATTCATAGATATAAGGTTTTCTTTTCAGTGTTGTAGTTAGGATATTGCAGTACATGTAAGGATCAAGTGGTGGATAAGGGAAATTGAGGCAGTAGTTATATATATAGATACACACACACACACACACACACACACACACACACACACAGAAGTATTCCTTGTTGAAAAACCCATTGTATTTTATTGCATTATTAAGGGAAATGGTCCAAATTTAGTGTGGTCTTGGCCTAGATTTTTGAGATAGTTAATATTGAGATATGTTCATATTTTAGTTTTGATGAATCAATTTAAAACAACTTAGAGATGACAATATAGTCCCAGTTATTCTGAGAATTGTATCCTCTCTGTTTGTGAATCTGTTACTTAAAAAAAAGAAAGCAATGCATTTAAAAATCAGTACTAATAAGTGGCAGTGGAGTCATGCTGTCTGGCAAAAATAAAAAAGAGCAGCGTTTTTGGAAACGGACTTTTTGTGGTTTGGGCTGTCTTTTAAGCCTCACCGGAAGTTAATTAAAATGAGCTGGGTTTTTTTTTGTTTTCTTTTTAAGTTTATTTTATCATCTTTGAGTTTACTCACTTAGTGGCAGATGCCAGAAAATTCCTCAGTCCATGTTACTAATTGAAAAACAACTCTCAATCTGGGAGGAGAGCTCAGACATTCCAGATATCTCTTTCTAGTTGGATTAAAGGGTTTTCAATCGAAATATCTTATTTGGAAGAAATGTGAGGAATTTCAATGTTCTCAATCTTAAAACCATGAACAAGAGGGTCAGCCATGCCAAACTTATTTCTCCAAATTCTTTTGGAGCTCAAAAGGTGTGGTCTGGACTAGGATGCCTGTGGGTGATATCCAGGGGTTTCATATATATTCGTATATATATGAATATATATGATTAAAAAATATGTATATAGATTTAAAAATATATATATGATTTAAAAATATATATAGATTAAAATATATATATGATTTAAAAATATATATAGATTCAAAAATATGTGATTTAAAAATATATATGATTTTAAATATATATATATGATTTAAAAAATTATATACACACATTCATAATCTGAGTGTATCCTCATTTTAAAAACATGAATATTACTTCATATCCTGATTCCTTTAGGGAACTTCAGTTTGCTTTGATCAGTAATTCTAAGGGTCTATGCTATGTTTTCTGGCTAGCCAATCACTTAGACTTCTGCCCTTCAAAGATAACATTCCTGGCAGTGATTACTATCTCTGTGTGGGCGTATGTTGCCAGCAGTTATTTCACATTGTGCACCTTGAGTGTTTGTTTTGATGTAGCTGCAGATGGTATTTCCAGTTGTCATTTTTGTCTCAAGGTTAGCTAGACTTTTCTCAAAACAGAACAGCCTCTGTGTTGTAGCAGTGTACCCATGGCCTACAAACAGAGCGAGTTTCAGGTATCTCTAATGCTTTTTTGAAGAGGTTTCTTTCTCCTTTCCTTTTCTTGTTTAGTAGTTCATGTCACATCATAGGGTGCATGTTTGGATAATAAGATTGGTAATACACTGGGGATGCCTCTGAATAGTGCCTAATTTAGCAAAGCACTTGTTGTTCCCCCTGCCCCATAAGGCACAGCAAGGCTGTGCAGAGTGAGCCATTGAATTTCTACTCCAACTTCAGTGGCTTAGGCTGGCAGATAGAATAAAGTGAGTGTATGTAGGGGTGGGGTCCCTGGGGAATGTCTTAGGAGCATCAGTAGAAGTCACAGAAGAAGGTATAGGGAGGTTTTCAAGGAAGATCGTAGTAAAAACATGCTGTTCCAACTTTAAGAACTAAGAGAAAGAATTTCAACTGGGGGTGGTCAAGTCAAATATACTACTTAAGAAAGTTATAAAAATGGTTGTAACGTGGAAACAGATTCCAGAATAAAAATCCTTTTGTGAACACTTGATTTGGATTTCTGAATTTAATCATTTTCAGCTGCAACAACAAATGCTTGAAACACGTAAGAAGCTTTGGCTTCCCATATTTTAACAGATTTTTTTTTTCTATACGTTAGTTTGTTGTTTTTTTTCTCTCATTTCATGATGTTTCCATTCAGCTGTTGACCTAATAATGGATTACAGTGTGGTGAAGGAAAGAGTTGGGGTTTCAGATTAATACTTGAGTTTTCAATCCCTGCTTTTACAATTACTAACTGTGGGAACTTGGACAAATCACATTAACTCGCCAAGTATCAGTTTGTCTATAAAATAGGATGAAAATATATAAAACACCTACTACATGTTTTCTGCAACATATAAGATGGGAGAAATTGTTTTATTATCATGATTACTGTTTTGAAAATTAGGCTAAGATAATATAAAAATAGTATTTAGTGAGATTTGCTAATAGATTAAAGAGAATGAAATACAATCTAAGGGTCAATATGGAGCAAAGGTGTGCTGCTCAAAGTAAAATCAGTCTTCTTGTTGAATTTGACATACATATCTCATTATATGCCATATATTTTCACTCTCAAGCTCATCTGTGTTCTGCATTAAATAATGAATTTCTTTGGAATGTGAGTGAAATTTTCCAGAAGTTATTAATTTAAAAGTTAATATGAAGATCAATTGCATGCTGTATCCTTTATTGTTAGCTTGGAGTTCATCTGAGTTCTGTATGGCCTTTTAGTTTTCGTGTGTGTGTGTGTGTGTGTGTGTGTGTGTGTGTGTGTGTGTGTGGTGTGTGTGTGTGTGTGTGTGTGTGTGTGTGTGTGTGTGTGTGTGTGCGCGCCTGCCTACCTGGTGGTAATAGGGAGGAAATTTGTCATTTTGCATAAACTTATACTAGGATGTTAATTAAGAAGAATATATAGCTTTAACACAGTTCTGAAAATGTATTTTTATAAAAGTTCTTCACCAGCTGAAGAAGTAGAGTTTTATTTCTTATTCTGGGTATACCTCCAAAATAATTGAAATTAGGATCTTGAGGAGCTCGCTACACTCCCTTATTTGTTACAGCATTATTCACAATAGCAAGATGTGGGAAAAACCCAAGTGTTCATCAACAGATGAATGGATAAAGAAGATGTGCTATACATGTACAATGTGATATTATTCAGCTTTACAAAGGAAGGAAATCCTGCCATTTATGGACAATGGGGATGAACCTGGAGGACATTATGCTAAGCAAAATAAGCCAGTACCAAAGGTCAAATACTGCATGATTCCACTTGTATGAGAGATCTTTATAGTCAACATCATAGAAGTAGTGAATGCAATAGTGCTTGCCAGGGGCTGCTATGTTATTCATCAGCTATGCTAGATGAATATGTTCTAAAGATCTGCTGCACAACGTTGTACCTATAGTAAACAATGCAGTATGGTGTATTTCAACATTTGTTAAGAGAGTAGATCTCGTTTTAAGTGTTCTTATGACAAAAATAAACAAAAAACACAAAAACGAGACACAAAGAAACTACGGGGGCTGGGTTCAGTGGCTCACACCTGTAAGCCCAGCACTTTGGGAGGACGAAGCGGATAGATTACCTTAAGTCAGGAGTTCGAGACCAGCCTGGCCAAATCTGTCTCTACTAAAAATACAAAAAAATTAACCGGGCATGGTGGCGTTCACCTGTAGTCCAAGGTACTCAGGATGGAGGCAGGAGAATAGCTTGAACTAGGAGGTGGAGGCTGCAGTGAGCTGAGATCATGCCACTGCACTGCAGCCTGGGTGACAGTGAGACTCTGTCTCAAAATAAACAAACAAACAAAAACAAGAAACTATGGGAATTGCGGGATCTGTCTACTACCTTAATAGTGGTAATTGTAACAAGAGTGTTTGCATATATTTAAACTTATCAAATTGTGTACTTTAAATATGTGTACTTCTTTATAATATCAGTTATGCTTCAATAAAGCTGTTAAAAAGTTTTAATTTATTTAAATTTGTGTTAACCTGTCACTTTGTGAGGGTCATCTACTTTTTATACAAAGTCACTGCAACCTACATACTTAATTCTTTTGTACTGTTTTGAAATAAGCATACACTTGCAGACATGTGTTTCTACAACATTCTTTGCTTTCCCAATAGGCAAGTTCAAACTCAGAAGGCGAAAGTCCAGCGGAAAGTACCGGAACTGAGGGAAAACTATTTGCCTAACCACCCACACCACTGAATGCTTTCTTGGAATCTGCTGTGTGTTTAAGATGATATCCTACCCCCACACATGTAACCTTTACCTTTTTGCAAACCAAATCTGATTCTACAAGGAAAGCACAAAAATAAAAATATTATTCTCTCAAATTATATCAGATTTGTTTCCCCTCAAATTATCTCAGGCTAGTTTTAAAAATTGTAAACTCTCCCATATCAAGCATCTAACCATCCACTGAATTTGGCTTTGCAACTTCAGTTTTTAGAGAAGGTGGTAAAGTCTCTATTTTTAAGGGGGAAAAATTAAGGGTTACTAAGAGATATAGAAATAAAACTGGACTTTTTTTTTTTTTTGCTTTGTTTTACAGTGTTTCTGGAACTTTCTTTCTTTTCATTCCTCAGTAGCTTTCCGGATTCTATCCTAAACTGAATCTTCTTTTGTTAAAGTTACCTTTGACCTGTGACTTGACTAAACATGGGCTTTTTACAGTACATTGTGCTTGATCATGTACATGAATTCAACCCAATTACCATTTTCTCTGTGGAAATTGCTGCCATTGGCTCCCATGACATCACACTTGTGTCCCTCTTTTAGTCTTTCTGACAACTTTTACCCAATCTTATTACTCCCTCTTTTTACTCCATGTATTGCTTAATTATTGCTTCTTCCCTGGGGTTCCATTCTAAACTCTATTCTTTTTCGTTTCCACATACCTTCCCTGGAAAAATTCACTAAGTCATGAATAAAAGTATCAAATGGACATTGATGAATCCAGACTTTCAGTCTCCAGCCCCATCTACCTGCCTGCCCTGGCAATACAAACACTTGAATGATTATTACATAAATAAATATATTTCTAACTTCTGCCACTGTTTCCCAAAACCACAGAAGCCATCTTTATTCTGGTCAGCCATTTTATCCTTGGCAACAAGCACAGTCCCTGGCACATGGAAGGCTGTCAAAAAATCATCTTAGATGTTGAAGGAGTGACCTCTTTTTGACATCTCCTGATGCCCTCTAACTTTAATCAGTCACTATATCTTTTTTCTTCTATCAACTCACATATATTTCAAATCTGCTTTTTCACCATCATCCCCAATGACATTCCTTGGAGGAGAAAGTGTCTCCTGCCTACCATCAGCCTTGACTCCATCCACCAAACTATCAATGTTCTTACTTTTTAGACACAAGTATGGTAGACGTACTCTCCTGTTCTTGAATATTTAATGGATCCCAAATTCTTCTAGTAACAAATCTAAATGCCTTAGCCCATTCTTCAGGGTTCTCAAACCCTAGCTTGGCTCCAACCTCTCTTTCCAATTCCATCTTTTCAATATATTCATCCTGTAATTCAGTAACTGCAGATGTCTCAAGTGCCCTGAACACTCTGTATTCTTTTTTTCCTATGTTGGTTTCCTCTGCTCTTTTGAACTTCTTTGTCATCTGTGTCTTGAACTCTAACACCTATGTGCATCTTATACTTTTAACTTATAAAATCCTATTTTTTGACAGGTTGTTACCCAGTTGTCCTTGGGTGCAACTGATGAATGATGAATAGAGTCATAACATGAATGTAAGCTCACTTTCTCTGACTTTAGACTCCATCGTCTTTTCTGCTAAGGGGACCCTGGTTCCAGTTCCCAGCATATACTCACACTTTGCTCTTAGTCATTTTTCATTGCCATCCCTCTCTGCTGACTGCATTCAGGTCACCTTTTCTGTATCACTGTCTTGACTCTGTTCAAACCATGATCATAAAGAGATTTGTGGTAAATATCCTTTTATCACATGCATTGATCTTATTAGTGAGTCAAAAACCAGGGCGACCTCATTTTCTTGTTTTTCTACTGTACCTTTAGTTATAGAGTACATTTCTTGATTCATTTTTAGTATATCTCTCCACTCTTGAAAAAATTGTCCCAGGTCTTTGAGAGGCTGAGTTGGAGGACAGCTTACATAGGTAGCTGTCTTTCACATACAAAATCAAGTCTTTTCGTTTCTCCTAGCCAAGGTCCTTGGTCTAGGTTTGTCACTCTGAAAGTCTCACTTGAGGATTAAGGCTGTGGGAGCCAGCTGTGAGTTCCATCTCCAAACATCGTTTTCCCATGGGTCTCACTGAATACTCAGCCCGAAAAGCATTTCTACTAGGCTTCTTAGATAACTAGCTTATTAAAATGATTCACAAACTTAATCCAAGAAGTATAAAGCCTATATAGAAAAGGTGTCTCAAAATTAATATACTACTAGGAAGGCTGAAGTGGGAGGACCACTTGAGGCCAGGAGTTCAAGGCTGCAGTACGTTATGATCATGCATGTGAATAGCCACTGCACTCCAGGCTGGACAACGTAGCAAGATCTTGTTGCTAATGTAATAATAATAATAACTCATAAATGACCCAAGAATGATTAGCTTTTGTAGTTTAAAAATGAATTATATATATTCTCTGACATTGTTTGATAAAAAAGTACTAATGGTCCCACAGCATCCTACAATGATAGATGATTTGTGAGGAGTTTATGTCAGATTAATTAACTAGACAATTTATAAATGTGGCTACTAGCAAGGCAGATTCTGGATATCTTGAAGGACCAGGGGAAGAAAAAAAGACTTTCCCATATTCAGTGAGGTCATTTCTGCAATTAGTGGTTTGGAGTGGGTCCCCTTAGCAAGTTTAGTTGAATGGAATTTGAACTCGCTCTAATACAATATGATGGGGTAAAATGTTTTGATCATCTGCCATTTATTGAGATACTAGTCTATTATCTATTTAGGCTTTCTTCAATTCATTTCTAAGTAGCAAAAAGGAAAACATCTGTAGGTTCATGGTGATTATAATAATGAAAGAAAATCTTTTGTTTGGAAGTAGAGCTTTCCTTTAGGCTGAATCCCAAGAGAAATGTTTTATTTTCATCTTTATTATCAAGAAAAAAATGGCATAATACAGTGGATAACTATAGTGTACATATAAAGTGTATAGTGTACAACTTTCCTCTAAGAAGTATAAATGTAGTAATAGTCATATGGCTGTGTTTATCGTGTTTTTAAGGTAATCATGAAATTCAATTGAGTAAAACCATAAACAACAGAAATACAGTCTATGTCTGTGGTTCTGATGAATTAGCAAGAAGACTTAAATTTAAGATTTCTCAAATTCATAAAAGAGATAGAGATTGTCGAAGGTGTTTAGGGAATGTGTTTACATAAATGTTACATAGAAAACATAGGCGCTTTGAGGATTAAATGCTTCTATAAGCGAATTTAGCAAAAGGATACCCTTAATTGCATAAAGATTACTGGGAACAATAAAAATACATACACATGTCATGCTATTATGAAATCACAGGTGATCTGTGGATAATTTACACTTAGTTAAACCCCAATAGACTTTTTTCTCTGTATCATGTTGATTCATTATTTATATTAGATTGGTTATCTATATTAATGAAGTTAAACAAAGGGGCTGAATTTGTCTTTGCAAGACATTTTTACATTCTAACTATCCTTCAAGATCCAACTCAGGTACCATCACTTCCTAAATTTTCTTTCCCCTCTTTGTTTATACGTATAGTCTATTTTGCACAGCATACCTAACTGTATAATTTTATGCTTCAATTGTTTGAATCACATGCACAGTTCTATTGTAGTTGAAAAATTATCCTAATATAATACAGTTCAGTAATATGAGACTTTTAACATATGCCTTACATAAAGATGGAGTTTGAAGCCAAGACTCATGTACTCTATCTGGAAATCTAGGCAGCACAAATTCACTCAAGACTGAATGAGCCTTACAGAATCTGGTCAAGGTGGTAGAGTTTTGGAGACATTGAATGTTGTTGTTTCAGCACTGCTCAAAAAAGCTCTGCATGAAAATATATCTGTAACTCTGTACAAAATCATGTCCATTGAAACTTTTCACTGTTGCAGGGATATATGTTTTATCTAACATTATTCTATTATTGCTTTTTACTATAGTGCATAAACAGAATATAATTTTGCTTGAATCTTAAGTTTTCTACTAGTATATATTTCATATGATTTATTAGTTTTTCAAAATATTCTGCTACATTTTAATTATGAATCTTGATACTTCTCAATTTCCATAGTCTAGACTCAATACACACAATATTTCAATGGGGTATCACTGCTTCCATTAAGATTCTCCATCTCTGTCCTGGAATTTACCCTATCATTGAAATTACAGTTATGTATAATGAACAAGCTAACTGCTCTAGCGTGGAAACACAAAACCTTATTTGTGATAATGAGATTTGACTTGTCTTCCTCCCTCACTTTTAATAATATCATAATGTTGATGCATCTGAATGTAATTGGCATAAACAGTCTTAAGAAATGCTTTACTGTACCAGAAAACATAGATTAGAATTTAAATTATTATTGTTTTTCCAGACCTTGACTTTTGGGGCCATGCCAAATGGATTTCTGGTTCTTGGATTGTGCTAATCAATATAACTGTAGGGGTATATTTTCAAGATTAATTTTATGACCATATTTTCTTATCTCAATAGCAAGAACATTTTTCATTCTGTTGCCTATTGGAAAGATCAAATTATTTTTGTAGAACATTAGAGGGTAAAAACTATAAGAAGGCAAGTGAAAAAATTCCCTTTGCCCTACTTTATCTTTTGACCCTCCTTTATTCCTTTTCTTGTAGAAGAAGCAGGGGAAAGAGGAAAATCCCATTTGCCCTGCTCCTCCTATGTGTTGATAGTAGGAAATTAAGTAAAAAATAAATGTTTTAGTTGACCTATTATTGATTATTCATATTAGATGAAAAGATAAGAAATAGATAATGGGAGAGATTAATCTCCAAAAAATATTAATTCACAATAAGTTTGGCTAAAACATCTTAACACGTAACCAATAACTGACCTGTATTTGACCAAAGCTATATCCTTGTTATATATACTAGGACACCCATGGACAGTATTTTTACGTGGAACTATGCTAATAATTGCTTAAGGTAGAGCCTCATTTGGGAGGACAGGTACCTAAAGCCTTCAGTGTCTTGGGAAACCTCTGAGATCAGTGGGCGGCAGCCCACGGCTTGTCTCTGTTTGGTCTAGTGCTTAAGTGAACTTGCTAACTAAAGCCTTCCTTCCTCCTGTGTAAGTGAGAGAAAAACCTCTCTCATTAGTTGCTATCCTGGCTAAGCAAGCGAATCTGATGTTTTTGGGTTGCGTCCCCTGGGTCTGAAGTTAAATGTTGAGGTTTACTACTTATTATCTGAAGATCAGAGATCTTCAACTTCAAACTACTATGCATTTTGAGTTATTTGTAAATTTCTACAGATTTTTGAGGGTGCCCAGCTGGAGTGACATTTATTCCTGGATTTTATCATCTCAAATACAGCACAGAGCATTATCTATAAATTATTCCCATATTCTTCCTTTGTGGATATGTATAATGTCATTTATAAAAAGAAAGACTTCATTATACCTTTGTTCTTAAGGTAGGTTCTGTTTTATACCTTAAGAACTTTGAAGAACTATGTATATGTATGAATCCGTGTGTGTGTTTGATATCAATATGAGTATGCTTATGGTAATGAAGAAAAGAAAGAAAAGAATAAAAGTTAGGTGGGCATACAGAGTAGTAAGCATCTTGAAAATAAATAAAATCAAAGTAATAAACACATGGTTTAGAATGCATAATAATTATACTGATTTTCAATTTGTCAAATAATCTGGGCTATCATATTCCTAAAGCAGGCGTGTTAATAATAGCATCATGCTGATTCAAAATTGTATACAAATAATCCTCCACCAGACACATTCCTTAAATTAAACATCTATTATACTAAATTTTTGGTATAGCACAGTGTGTAATTATTTGTAACGTACTCACATGTATAGTATACTATTGGAATTAGTGTGTTATAGATAGACTAGATCTTAGAAACCATCTAAACCTGGGATTTTAAATAGGTATTTTTTCTTGTGTTAATGCTGTTGAAATGGTAGTGGTTGTGTGGAATATTGTTTGAGAATTCTGGGACTGCATGTAGATTAGGAAAAAGGAATTCTATAATTGATTACTTATGTAGGCAGCAACCCAGCATACAGAATGTTGGCAAGTGTGTTAGGTGTTTTGACATCTCTAATCTATTTCAATATCCTGAATTCACAGAAAAAAAAAGACAGGCATTTATGTAACACTTCAGAGATTGTGCAACTCATTCACATATGCTGGCACAGTTTCTTTTCAACAGTTTTGTGAAGTATGCAATATTTCGAACCCCTAGGAAAAAACAGCTGCTTTTGTCCCTGACTGGCAGTGATCATTTGCGGATCTTGGATCTGAATTCCAGAAGCTCCACAATGCTATTCTCACAACAGCACATGCCAAAAGATGTCCCCACTGGTAGCCACTCATTCATATTGCTTCTGTCTACATTCAAATATCAGGTGAGATTCATCTGACTAATGAAACCTGGATATTTGTCCTCCCACAACTGCAAAGGAGTCTAGGAAATGTACATGTCTTAGACCATGTTCTCCAGAAAGCAGAGCCTGAGGCAAGGATTAACATGTTGACACTTTCTTTGAGAAGTACAAATCCAGCAGTGAGGGTGAAGAAAATGAGCAGAGAAAGGTGCTATAATGTATTTCTGTATTGGTTCCTGTGTTCAGGATGTGTATCCACTGGTCTGTCGTACTTCTCCAGAGCAGTTAAAAAGAGGAGCTGATTCAGGGTAATCTTTAGAAGGAAGGGAGAAAGGAGGAGAAATTTATCTATGGAGCTTTCTCCCATATACATTTCCTGTTTTACTAGACTGGCCTCACCATGGGCCAGTTCCCTCAGACTTTCAACTTGTATAATTCAGGTCACTGTTGAATCCCACTCCTGGTACTGTGGCGTTTCCTCTAGGTCTGGAAATGTAGGGGAAACTTAGGGTGGATTGCTTCAACAACTGAGCATGTGGCCCAGAGCTTCATCTCAGCCTCCCCCCAGCCTGCAAGCCCAGCAGAGTGGTGGCACAGTTCAGATATGGGTGGCACCTTTAGAAGGAAGAAGGCAGTTGAGGGAATCTAAGGATACATACCACGTTTTTACCCTATATAGTCATGTTTTTGGTTTCTACCTTAAGAAGGCTGTTTTCACAATGTAGAACTCTACTATGACACAGGGAGGGTACTCAAAAGATGTTGGGCACCCCCAATGGCAGATGTTCATTACCACCTCCCGCACCTGATCACCCAACTAAAGCATGTCTCCCTTGTCACTCCCTCCAGAGCTCCCTAGGGTTTTTCTTCCTTAGAACTTAACAAAATCGAAGCTTCACTAAGGCAGTATTACTTCTGTTTTCATCATCATTGTATACTCAGGAGTGAATACGGTGCCTGCTACAATATAAGTTTGGATAAATATTTGTTGATTAGATGAATGAATGAATGAATACCAGACAGCAAATTATGAGCTAAACAATGGTATAGGTGGTTATTACAGGGATGAAGATAAAGAAAATAATCTTCACCCAACTTGGAAAAGTTTCACAGAAGAGGTGGGACCTGGGTTACGCCTTGGCATACAGTTTTAACCAGAAAAGTAAAGAGAGTAGAGGTACTCTAGGCAGAAAAGCCATGAAAGTAAAGATACAATGTGGAAGTGGTCTTCATTTGTTCATAAGATGATGAAGAAACCAATGCTCTATCACATTTCTGGCAAACATATTAATACATATATTTATTTATGGATTTCTGCTGATCTCTAATTATTTTCCTGACTGAGATGTCTACCAAGCATTGTATTGGAAGCAGGCCTTAATTCTATCATGTCCAAACCTCTCCTGAGAGACATTTTCCTTCAGTGACCTGGGAAGCTGAACTTTCTTAATTGGATTAGTGGCATTTTGCTGTTTCAAACTGAAACAGGATCTACTGCCCTATACTAGCTAGTGCTTTATAATCGACATCATCTATTTTGTGGTCATTGTCGACATATCAGAGCTAACCCAGGGAGACAGGAAGTGGCATTAGAATTTTTTCTGTTTTAGCCCTGCTTAGAGATGTTGTCCAAGATAAAAAACAATGTGACCTTTCTAGATCAGAATATGTTTTCGCTGTAGAGCTGAGGTTCACAAAGAAAAGCCTAAAGGAACTTTTCAGTGATTCAGGGTGGATATCTCCTGGGCACTTAATATTGCAAAGGACCTTAGATTCAACCCACTTGCCCTCAGCTATTTTCTTAATAGGAAAGTGGATCCTACAAACTTTAATCCCATTTACAGAAATATCAAAGCAATCTGTACTTTATATCGAATAATTATATCTGAGGTAAGCTTAGGAAATTTAGCCATTTGTTGAGGGTTGTTTTTCCCATAACAAAGTCTCTAAATAGAATTATCAAGACTATCAAATGTTAATTTGTCAAGAGAAACAGAATAGCTAATAAGGATAATTAGATTTATATTGTAAATAGAGTATTATCATGAAGGCTTCCATGTCTCCTAAAGGAAGTATGACTGAAATATGACTGCAGGGAAGTCTTAATTAACCAAACTCTAGAGTCATTTTCTCTTCAATGTACGGCAGAATCTTGCTCTGAGGCAGCGTTAGGGAGAATGCCACCCTGGCACTCTGGTCTTCAGCTGTGACTTACCTCCTGAAGAAAAGCACCCTCATTCATTAAATAGACAGGGAAAGGTGGCTGCTTGGCTTTCCTGGATTTTCTGGTTAAGAAGAGAGATGAGCATACAGCGTCTATCCCTGCACAAGGGCAAACACCAGCCTGCTGGCGGAATTTCCAAAGATTCCAAGATTTCTCATGGATGAGGCTTCCAGTGACTTTTCCCTCCAAGAATAGACATTGATCACCTTGTAGCAGAAGCTCTGAATACCTAATGCTTTTTCTGCACTTCTAGGAATCTGAGAGCATTTGCTCTACACCTTGTATTCTATCTAATTCTGCCATCTCTTGCTTTCCTCCACTCCAAATGTTTCTTCTTAGAACATTAGCCTGGTGAATTATAATTTTTTGAGAAGTTGGTCTGAGGTACAATTTTAAATTACTTTTGTGTAAACCAATACCTGTTATTTGCATTGCAGGTGAGTTATTTCAATTTTAGGGCAGGGATTACAATTTTTTTCATCAATAAAATCCCAAAGAGGACAGAAAGAGAAGGAGGGGTTTGCTAAAAGAACGAGATTAGAAAGACAGCTGCTGACAGTAAGTTTTTTTCCTCAGGAAAAATCAGAAAACTTCCCTTGTTCTCCTTCCTTGGCCCCTAATTAACGTGACTACCCATGGGAAGAGCAGCTGTGTCAGCCACTTCCCTTTCCTGTCTTTTTCAATGAAAATGACCAGAAACCGAAAGAAGTTCACAGTGTGGCAACTGCACAATCTCAATTAAATAGCCTCGAAGACCACACGTTAATCGGTTGGATCCTTGGTTATTGAAAAACTGATTGAAGAGGGACAGCTTCCCCTTGCCATGTACTGGCTAACCCCACTAGTTCTCTCACTGTTCTCTTCCACGTGACTGTTGGACTCCACTCCATGCTTCTTGCTTCCTCCTTCTCTATATTCTCTGTTTAGTTACTTTTAAAAGAAGCTTTATATACATATACAACTTTATATGTATATAATATAATATATATATACACACACTCAGTTTTGAAACTGTGAAACAAAACACCCATAATCCTATTGCCCAGAGACAAGCATCTTTAACATTTTCTTTGGCATTTGCTATGCATATATATGTAGTTAGTTTTGTAAAATTGGAATCATTCTGTATATTTTATAATAGTATATTTCTCACATGAATATACACTTCTGTAGTAAGATCTTGTATGACTATATGTTCTTCTATTGTATGAAAACCCCATTATTTGGTCTAATTTTGAGTATTTATGTTGTTTTGAAATCTTTTGCTGTCATAAATAAGACTAAAATGAACATTTTAGCATTTAATATTTTATGCATATCTCTGAGAATTTCCTTAGGGTAAATTTCTCAAGGGGGAGTTTTCAAATCAGATTATAGATATTCAAAGAGTCTCCAGAAAGCTATCATTTATTTATTTCCCATTTAATGCCAAACAAGTGTTGATTTTTCAACATAGCATTATACCATACAATATTAAAGATGAGAGGACTTATGTTTGATTCACCTTTTTAAAAATGGAAACTTTTATAAGGAAAAATTTAATTTATTAATTTATATGAACATTCTTGACTTCTTAGTTTTAAAATTAATTTGGCCAATACTGCCATGACTTTAGTCTCTTTATGAAGTATTGACAAATTAAAATTAAATACCTTTCCTTTTATTTTAGGATCACAGATAATCCTCCACAGAAGAGCCCATATGTAGAATCTATGAGTCTGAACACAAATTCAAAAGTCCCATTCCTCCTTGACCTACCAGCAAGTATATTAAGAAAACAATATCTGCCCCCCTCTATAGCAGATAGCAGCAGAAGACAGGTTATGAGCAGTCATGCTGTGCTAGAAATTTAGTTTCTTCACCACTCAAAAAGAAAGGAGAGCATTATACTAAACCTCTGTGGAATCTTAAGTGCGCCAAACCAACAGGCATACTGCATTTTACATGAATGGATTCATTACCACTATCATGACCAAAGAGCAGTTACAGGGCATCCTCTTGTGGTACTAGTACAAAACAAATAGAGAATTATGGCCCCTACTCTGGAGCTGCTTGCTGAAGTCTCTTGTAAGATCTGCCAGTAGCAAGCAGTGCTCATAACAAAACCATGACATTGAGCTTGACGCAAGTAGAGAAAACAAAGCGAAACATGCTACCCCAGTAACTACCATATAACCACCTAAAACAGAATAATTACAAAGTGAATAGGGACACAGAAGAAAAAAGAATATAAATGGTTTCCTGATGCCACAGTGTGGCATTGCTATAGAGGACTAAGAAACAACTAAAGCTGACAAACCAGTCTGGCATGGAACTAAGACGGAAGGTGGTTCCTTCTCAGTTAAGCTTTATATTAGTGGTGCATTTAAGAGGTAGCATCACATCAGCAATAGCTTGTAACAAAAAATAATCATGGGATGTAATTTAATGTATGCTTAGGATCAAAAGAACCAACAATCTTTGCCCATTAACAGTTTAATCAGATGTACACATGGATCATATTACATGTATATACTTAGTTTAAGTCATTTATACCAAGCTAACACAAAAAGGATAGCAATTCCAAACATTTTGCTAGCACATAACGTTGCAAAAAAATTAAATTGGTGAAGAAAAGAACCATGCAATTTTATACTTTTGGTGTGTGTTTTCAAGCTGCTTCCAAATTTATAAAATCACTTCCTTTTATAACAAAGGACTTTCAGAATCTAAATATCAAGTGAAATACTCCTAGCACTTAAAGAGTTTATTAGACACATACAATTACATTCAATGAAGTTATGAGTGAGCTTCAAAGTGGAAGATTAAGAATTCACACTGATAAAACCTCAAACACATCTCAGAATAAATTCAAGCTTTTTAGCTAACATATGTGTCTTTATCAATTTTTTTAAATGCAGATGGGCCCATGAAACACACAGCAGAATTCAATGTTCTATGCTAAATGTAGAGAATTGTATAGTTCACAGCATGACTTACATATATTATCACCTTTCCTCCACAATGCTTAAAGCTATTAACACAAAGCAGAACACATCTCCACATTAACCTATGTTTTGCTGTATGTAACAAAGACTGCCTTCCTGCACCAAGGAAAGAAGTGACTCTTGAAATACTGAGTGGAATTTCTTTATCCAAAATAAGATTGAAGCACTGGCAGACCCACAGCAGATGATCAGGAGCCACATGCTTAATGGACAAGGCCAATTCTTTGTATTCAGTCTAATAATTATGTCTCAAATTTTTAGACTGTTGTGTACGTTGCCCTCCCAGTCCAACCTCTTCAGCAGCAACTGGTGCTGCTTCAGCTCCAGCACTGGTACCTAGGCCACTCTCTGACCAGGCTGGTCAACAGGTACCGGCTGATGAGGAAGTACAGCTGCGACTCCAATACAGGCACTAGGCATCTGGCCA